>NC_134855.1:87613471-87933471 GCF_049852395.1 Peromyscus maniculatus bairdii | reverse complement strand
ATCTTTTGGGTTCTGTGTATAAAGAATCATTGTCTGATCACTGAAAAAACATATTTGGTGCTGAGACTTGAGGATATAATCTGTGGTTGTAAGCACACTCTTCTGCCACAGAGCTAGAATTATTTAATTAACATAAAGGTTATAAATAACATCTGATGCCGGGCGGTGGTGGTGCACGCCTTTAATCCCAGCACTCGGGAGGCAGAGCCAGGAGGATCTCTGTGAGTTCGAGGCCAGCCTGGGCTACCAAGTGAGTTCCAGGAAAGGTGCAAAGCTACACAGAGAAACCCTGTCTCAAAAAAACCAAAAAATAAATAAACAACATCTGACTTTTTTTCAGATGCATCAAGAGTCCCAATAGAATTATAGATGGAGAAACAAATAAAGCAAGATATGTTGCCAAAATGTATGAACTTATTTCAAATTAATAGATTTTTGAAATAAATTTTAAACAGTAACTGGCTTTCCCTTATTTTGCTGTATTAACTAGTGTTGTTACAGACAGTGAATGAAATATATAAGGTGTAAACATTCATAACATCCTCATTATTAATTGTCTACAACTTTTAAAAGCATCTACTTTTTTGGAAAAAAACACGAAGACATAATTGCTAAAACACAAGGTACTGAGGACACAAAAACAACAACACTGAAAATAAACAACACAATTCCTGCCAGTAACATGCACAAATTTCAATAGTAACTTTAACTATTGATGGCCTCAATTCTGCAACCAAAACATGTGGGCTGACTGAATGGAACAAGAAACAAAATCCATTTATTTGTTATCTATGAGAAATGCATCTTATCTTGAATGATAGACACTTTAATGATAGTGTAAATGTATGGAAAAATACTCTGATTAAACAGGACCAGGAAGTAACCAGGTACAACTGTCTATCCCAATATCTGACAAAAGAGACTTCTAACTAAAATTAATTAGAAGAAATAAAAAGATACACTTCATTCCATTTAATAGAACTGTCAACCATCCTAAATATACATGCACCATACTCTGTTGCACCAAAATTCATTTTAAAAGAGGTACTACTAGATTTAAAGACACAGTCTAGCATTGACCCATGAGTGATTTTTAGTATGCTACTATATCTAATTGATAGATCATCTTGACCAACAATAGAGAAGCATCAGAATTAAGTGAAGCACACATCAAAAAGACTGAACAGTTAGCTGCAAAATATTCCACACAAACACCAAAGAATACACATTTTAATTTCTATCACAATGAATCTGTCACTTGCATTTTGAAACTATTCTTAACAAATAAAAGCCTTTTCAGACTAACTTTCTGAAATACCAAACTCATTTAATAATCTTTGTTTTAAATTTTCAAACCTAGTGAAATTATTACAAAATTTATGTGGTTGTGAGATTCCATACATATGTATATATGCTCATTCTATAGATTGTTTCTTAATATCCCTAAACTAATATAGTATGGATAATATAGCGTGAATAGACATGAGATGAATTAAAAGTTCCTCTTTCTTTGATGCTGAGTATGAGACAGTACATGTGATTATAAAACAACCATTTTTAGTTTTATTTAAAGTGATTGTCATTATAATATTATATGGTGATATTTTATTTGTGCTGAAATGTGATTTTATTTGCATGTTAATAAATAAAGTTGCCTGGGGGTGAGAGCTAAAAGCAAGCCATTTAGTAGAAGTCCAGCTGTGGTGGCACACACCCTTAATCCAAGCACATGGCAGGCAGAGTCTCTGTGTGTTCAAGGACACAGCCAAATGGTGACCAGACCCTTTAATCTCAGTATGAACCATAGAGACCTGGAGGTCTGTATAGACAGGCAGTGATGAGGAAATCATGTGGTTGGGTTAAAAGCCAATGAGAAGGTAGAACAAAAAGGAAATAAAAAGATGGGTCAGACAGGAGAAGGTCTCTCTCAGGGGAAGGACGGCAGCAACTGGTAAGCTAAAGTCTTTGTTAGTGCTCTGATCTTGTGGGCTTTTAACTCTGCATTTGGCTTTGTGTTTCATATTTAATAAGACCTTTTAGAATTTCATTTACAATATTATTCAATCATTTGGGGAGTTTGGTGGTCCTCTCTCTTATGAAAAGCCTATCATCACAAATTATAAAGGAACAGATACATGAGTTGACTATCAGCCTATCTGGCTCCATGATATATTCTCCTTTCTCTTTCCTATATTTACCTTAGTACTAGCATCAAGATGCAGGTCATATGAGGGCAATTCAGAAAGTTATATTTAGTACTATTTTAACCCATGTATCAAATAAAATTCTGCTTAGAGGACCAACTATATCCCAATATTTAGCTATTACCTTACTTTTACCATGAGATGAGGTAGAGGAGAGTTCACTTACACATGTCTTAGAACCAGAATCTTAATATATATAACATAAGACTATTCCATGAAAACAATTAGTATACCAGAAACGAATATCTGTTTTAGACCTTACATTTGTTGTAATTAACATCCATTTAAAGAACTGTTTTTGGGAGAATATCCCTGACTGGCCTGGTATAACAGGTTGGCCACAAACACCCAGAAGTCCACTTGCCTCTTCCTCTTGACTTCTGGGATTAAAGTGCAACACCACACTAAGCTTGAGGGTATTTTGATAAATATCTCTATGGAGATTTCTATTTGGTATTCCTTTTCGACAATTTCCCTTGTCTTGTTCCTTGTGGCTTGTTCCAGTGCTTGTTTTTTTCTGTAATTTTTTGTTAATATTTACTATCTTTACTGCTTTCCATTTGCTTCTTTCTGAACATTATTTATGTTGACTAAATATTTTCTATTTTCATGTGAAAGTAGCAAAACCACAAAGGATTTCAGGATTCCATAGATTCTTAAAGACTAGTCACATTGCTATTCACTTCATAATTTAATATCCTCATATTTAATATCCTGGGTAAAATAGTAGTTTTTATATAAAATATTAAACTCAAAATTTTAATGGGCCTCTGTGAGCATAGTAGACATATATGAGGTTTACTCTAACATTGCTTAATACAGGACATATTTCTCTGGGTGTTTTTATAAGAAATTGAAAGATTGAACTATGTATTGCAATGAGAAAAATATCAGAATGTGCTTAGCAAGTGAACCCAATGGTACAGGGTTAAAATGAATTATCATGAAAAGGGGAGATTTAAAAAAAAACAACACTGGGCCGGGCGGTGGTGGCGCACGCCTTTAATCCCAGCACTCGGGAGGCAGAGCCAGGCGGATCTCTGTGAGTTCGAGGCCAGCCTGGGCTACCAAGTGAGTTCCAGGAAAGGCGCAAAGCTACACAGAGAAACCCTGTCTCGAAAAACCAAAAAAAAAAAAAAAAAAAAAAAAACAACACTGGATAGGATATAGACATTTTTGGAAGGAAACTTGGAAATGTAGAGAAGATGTTTATATGCAATATATAAAATGAGGACTCAAGATATTGAAGCTTACCTATAAGTGAATATTAAATTGGTGAGACTGAATGATTCTAACAAATATTTTGCTTTCTTTGATTGTAGGAACTGACAACCAACAATATTTCTATTGACAAATATTAAACAATCTGAAACAATTGGAGGAGTTGCTATGGCAGATAAAAACATGGATTATCTACTTTTTAACAACCTCTCTCTTGTGTGCATATGTGTGTCTCTGTGTGTGTCTGCCTGTCTCTCTCTCTCTCCCTATCTCTATTTGTATCTATGACATCTATATATCAGTTTACAAAGGATATGTTACAGAACCTCTTATACAGGGATCAAAATGTTGCTGAATTATATGTATGTGTGACTCAGCTCAGGATAAATTTCTTCTATTCCTCCTTGCCTCTCCCTACATTTTTACAACAGACATGTGTGGTAGACAATAGATAGGCCCCCTTGCACCACATTCATAGAGCTGTATCTACATAGATGTCAGCATTCATACAGAGACAATAGCTGGTTGAGTCTACATTTAACCTGATTTGAAAAAATAAGGAAATTATGAACATCTTAAGGACCACTATCCTGAAATCAGATTTAACATTTAAACATCAGACGTGTACACTGATCCCACTGAAGTGGGAGAGCGGGTAGTGAGTTGTCATAGGACATATTCTACAGATATACCAAACAGATAGTTTAGAAAAAATAATTCTTAATAACAATGTTGTTCTTTTCAGTGAATATTTTATTCATATTGAAATGTAAAGATTACTGATGTTAAATACTTCTCTAAAATCTATCTTATATTTTACTTATAATAATCATATTTCAGTATTGAAAGATTGCTATCCATCATATATTAGATATGATTCATAGAACTTCTTACATAAGTGTATCAAGAAACATCTATAATGTGTAAAGTAGAAGAAGCAAGTATTGTTGGCATGGCAATATTCTGAAAATAATAAAATTGTTAAAGTTTTTTCCAAAACTGTATTTGTTCAGTATAGCACACTCAAATGTATATAAAATGTGTTATTAAATATTCCAGAATTACTGATTGAACTCAGTTTTCTGTCTTTGGTAAAAAAAATAAACTTCACATTTTACTGAAGTGTTGAAACTTTGTACTCATGTTTTCCTGATCTTTACAAAAACCTAACGTCTCAGATAATCATTTCAAAGACTATCAGAAGAATTCAGCTCTGTCCCAATACTTCATGAGTTTGCAGTAACCATAGAAATAGTCAGACTGAATTGCTTCTATTCCTTTGTGGTTTTTTTTTTAAGGGCTGAGAAATGTACTTCCTTAAAATTTATAGTTTTTACATTTTGACTTAAATCGTTCAGTACATATCAAGTAAAAGATACAATATTTAGATTACAATACAAGTACTATCTTCATTCAAAACTCTTCCAGACTACCACTGAAATGAAAGATTCCAGAGGAGAAATGACAGAGCCCCAAGGAAACACATTGTTTAAGGGACTAGAACCCAAAACCAGCAAGAACACACAGTAGAGGAAGCCAAAACACAAAGAAGGACACACATTGTTTAAGGGAATAGAACACAAACCAAGCAAGAACATTCAGTAGAGGGAGCCATAACACTAAGGACAGTGTCAGGATTGTTGACAAAAGAATATATGCTGTAAAGAACCTAGACTCACAGGTAAGAGGATTTAAGGCCTCATGAATTTGATAAAGAGTGTGCTTAGTGGCTTGATTTCAATTATGATTTTGCTATGAGAAAGACTGTAGTGTCAAGTAAGAAAGTATTTATTACTTGTCTAATGTTGTTTCTGAGTGTTATTCATTTGCTTTAGATAGATCTTTGAAATGTTTCTGTGCCATGAACCTCACGCATTCTACTTTTTGTCCAAGTGACAAACATGTTTGAGCTAATTAAAGTATTTTAGAAAGTATGAATATTGAATTAAATGATACTAGTGTTTCAGCTTAAGTGAAATTTTATTGGGGATTTTAAAATACAATTTTTATTATCAGCAATTTAAACATTTCTCATCAATGCTTATAGATAGTACGTTTATCTAACAGTTATCAAGTTGTTTGTACTACTATATATATATTAGCAGAACTGAATTTTAAGGTGTTACCAGAGGAAGATTTAAAAAAATGTCCTGGCAGACATTGGTATACAAAAAAGTAAATTTCTCATTTAATATTGTCCTGTTGAATATTTTAACAGAGACTCAATGACTGTGATAACTCAAATAATTTTTTATACTACATAGTTAACCAAATGGTCATAATTTAATATATGATTCTGAAATAGTTTTACTATTCACAAAATCAAAAACCTCAATCATTTATACATACAAGCAAATCTATACATACATCAATTTTAAATGCAGATTTGTGGAATAACAGTTTCAAATTATTGAATGCATATCCATTTTATATCCTCCAAGATGACAAAATGATAAGATCAAATATAAGACTTACAATGAATCAGGTGGAAAAATGAAAAGGAAAAACTAGGGCGGTGGTGGCGCACGCCTTTAATCCCAGCACTCGGGAGGCAGAGGCAGGCCTATCTCTGTGAGTTCGAGGCCAGCCTGGGCTACCAAGTGAGTTCCAGGAAAGGCACAAAGCTACACAGAGAAACCCTGTCTCGAAAAAAAAAAAAACAAACAAAAACAAAAAAAAAAAAACAAAACAAACAAAAAAAAAAAAAAAAAACTGGCCGGGCGTGGTGGCGCACGCCTTTAATCCCAGCACTCGGGAGGCAGAGCCAGGCGGATCTCTGTGAGTTCGAGGCCAGCCTGGGCTACCAAGTGAGCTCCAGGAAAGGCGCAAAGCTACACAGAGAAACCCTGTCTCGAAAAACCAAAAAAAAAAAAAAAAAAAAAAAAAAGGAAAAACTAATCACCCCTGCATTTGATTCATATTAAAAGGTTCCCACTGGCTTGATAGGAATATATAGGAATATATACTTCTAATCTGGAGAAAAATGTTAAGATACATATACAAATACACACACACACACACACACTCACACACACACACACACACACACACACACACACACACACACACAGATTATAGACGTGTAGTAACTGGTGCTAGAAGCCACACTGTAGATATCTGGAAAGTTTGAACCTAAAAATTCTATCAAGTATTACCCACACACTTCAATTCAAACTTTCTGCCCCCTCCATGAATCCCTTTGTTTTTCAATCAAGTTCACCTCTATTTCCATGTGATACATACATAATTGATTATTTGTACTTAGGTTAAATCTAACATCCTCAAATTGGAGTAAACGTGATTGCTGTCTTTCAAAGACTGGTTTCATTCACTTAATTTAATAGTCTCCAATGATGTTCTCACTCTTCTGAGATATACCTAGTATTGGTATAATGATATTTAAACATGAATTCATATAACTGTTTTTGTTTTGTAATGACACTCACTTTCCTTTTCAGTGATAAGTACTAAGTTTATATTAAACATCATGTGTAATAAAGTTTCTTATTCCACGTGACCTTTGAAAATAAAATATATTATGTCAAAAGCTGAACAGATGGCCTCACAGTTAAGAGTATATTCTGCTCTTTAAGGGGACCCAATTTCAGTTCCCAACACCAGTGCTATGTGATTCAAAACTACCTGTAGCTCCATCTTCAGGAGGTCTGGCATTCTCTTTTGGCCTCTTCAGATGCCTTCACTAACATGCACAAACCTCCCCACCCCCCAAAAAAACAGACATGCATGCTACACATAATTATAAATGTTTAAATATTTTCAAATATTTAGTGTAATTGGATGTTTCTTGGATAGCAAATGTTTTATAGCAAACTTGTATATTTATTGTAATTTGTTTGCATTAGTATTTTTTTAATATTTATTTATTTATATATTTATTTATTTATTTATTATGTGTACAGTGTTCTGTCTGCATGTATGTGCAGGCCAGAAGAGGGCACCAGATCTCATTACAGATGGTGATGAGCCACCATGTGGTTGCTGGGAGTTGAACTCAGGACCTCTGGAAGAGCAGCCATTGCTTTTAAACTCTGAGCCACCTCTCCAGCCCAAGTATTTTCATATTCTTATTTTTATAAGTAATGTGATAATGGGTTAGGAATTGCTAATTCATCTATGTACACCAGCTTCTCTCCTGTCTATATTTTCTCTGATGTCCATGGCCAATTTAGAAAGTCAGAGTCCATGTGACCATAACAGATGTGAAATAATGAACATATTTGATTCTCTTCTCTCTTGGTTTAATATACTTGTATTCTAGTTATATCTAACTATATTTATTAAAAAATAGTAAACAGATATTTGCCTGAATGGTGTAAAGAAGCTTTATAAACATCATCATCATCACTATCATCATCACCATCATCATCATCATCATCATCATCATCATTATTTTGGTTTTTGAGAAAGGCTTTCTCTGTGTAGTTTTGGTGCCTCTCCTGGATCTCACTCTGTAGACCAGGCTGTCCTCGAACTCACAGAGATCCGCCTGGCTCTGCCTCCAAAGCGCTGGGATTAAAAGCATGTGCCACCACCGCGAGGCATAAACCCTATTATTGACACTAAGTTTTACAAAGTATCCTTGAGCATCTTTGAAAGAACCACATTGGACCTTATTGCAGTTTGAGATCCTGAGAAGATTAACTGGCAAATGGAGAATAAAACACAGGAACTGTGCTTAATGACCTGCCTGGACTGAATCTACCAGGTTGAGCTGAATCCCCAGGGGAGTCCTTGCCCTGGAGGAGATGGGAATGGGGGTGGGCTGGAGGGAGGGGGTGGGAGGAGGGAGGACAGGGGAATCCGTGGCTGATATGTAAAATTAAATCAAATTATAAAATTTTAAAAATACATTAAAAAAAGAAAAGTTCTAAACAGTAAAAAAAAAAAAGAAAAAGAAAATGTCACTCTCCATATAATATTTGACTATGGGTCTCTGCCTCTACTCAAATTAGCTGCCAGTGGTAGCCTCTTTGATGCCAATGGGGCTAGCCACTAATTTATGAGTATATAAGGATAACATTAGAAATCATTTTTTTTCTTTCATAGGTCTCTGGGCTACCCAGCTTCTTATTCCTGGTCATCCAGACAATATCGCTCATGGGATCCCTCTCCTGGCATATGTCTCAAATTAGATCCATCATTGGTTGGCCACTATTATGAGAAGAGATATCTGTTAGAACATGTTTCTGCAGACTAACAACTATAGAGCAAATCAGATAAATTTTTGTACAAAATAGAGTTCCTTATTTGAAATGACTAGTAAAGGTAAAAATATATTAGATTGACATTATATATAGCAGATCAGTAGTTTCTCATAAAACTAGAAGTTTTTAAAATTTGAAGATAATTTAAATATTGAAAAATATTCATAACAATTTCTTAGCTACATGTCATAGAACTTCTCATAGATGTATGTTAAGAATTTGTAAGACATGCAATCCAAATTGAGAAGCATTGTAACGTTTTATGTTTCTTAACATACTAAATATGCAATCATCATTCCAGAATCTTACATTTTCTATAATTTTTATTAAGAAATATTCATTTTACATACCAATCACAGATCCCCCTCTCCTCCCTCCTCCTACCCCCACCAGCCTTCTTGCCTCAATACACCCCCCATTGCCTTCTCCAAAAAGGTAAGGCCTCCCATGGGTAGTTAGCATAGCCTGTTACATTCAACTGAGGCAGAGCCAAGCCCCTCCCCCTCATCAAGGCTGTGCAAGATGTTCCACCATAGGTAAAGGCTCCAAAAAGACAACTCATGCACAAGAATAGATCCTGATTCTACTGCCAGGGGGCCCCTTAAGCAGATCAAGCTACACAACTGTCTGGCTTATGCAGAGGTCCTAGTATAGTCCCATGGAGGCTCCACAGCTCTAAAGGTCATGAGTTCCCACTAGCATGGTTTGGTTGTCTCCGTAGGTTTCCCCATCACGATCGTGATGCCTCTTGCTCATAGAATCCCTCTTCTCTCTCTTCGACTAGACAATTCTTAAATGAAAAAATCCATAAGATGATTTAAAATATAAGAATTTGGCCTATAAATGTAGGGATTATTTTGGAAAGACAAGCAATTTCTTCAAGAAAGAGGAAAGATGTAGAAAAATTAACTAAGAATTGTTTAAAAAATAGTAAAGAATGTTTAGAGATCACATTGAACACAAAGACTGGTTCATTGTGTCCACATAACTAGAAGTGAGGGGAAATAGTAGAATGGGTGCAAACAGTAGCCCACCATTCTTGTACATTACTCTGAGGCTTGGAGACACAGTTCATGATCATCCAGGTAGTTGATGAAGTTAATATGAATACAGAATACAGACACACTTGTTAACTTCTAAAATAGCACCTTTAATTATTTGTTTGTTTTATAAAAGTTTTTGATAATGAACATTGTATAAAAAAAAACAATGAAATTTTAGATCAAAGGTAAAATCATTTGTGAATGGCAGCTCATAATCACATGCAAATGTTCCTGAAATGTTTGAATGTTCAGTCCATATTTTCTTTATATAGTCATGTTTCACTACTAAAATTTTGTTTTACATTATTTTCCACATGTGATTTATCTAACTTCTCACTCACTGGATTAAAAATACTTAAACATTTCTAAAAATAGAAGGAAGAGAGATATGACAGTAGCTTGCATGGGTATCATAAAATTAACATTTTATAAACATTATTCTGTAAGTGTATTTCAAAGCTAAGCACATCAGAATGTACAATACATTTTCTGGAATGTTACAAATGGTTCAGAGTGTTTCATTAAAACCAATGCCTTTTATTCCATATGAATATATTCAGCAATCTAAATGACTCCAAAAGACCATGGTTTTCTCCCCTGCTTAGAGACAGTTTTCTGTCCTTCAGACAGCAAGTTCAACACCAATATATGTTTATTTTCTGTTATTATTTTCATTACAATGATAATATCCTTTCAAAACCTTTACTTGGTGCCTTTCACTTGATATGTCATTCTTTGTTGTAACCCATAGGATGCGTGCCTCTTTCTGAACAGAAACAAAGGAAGAGTAGATTCTGGGGAAGAGAGAAGATGGGGAGAGAGGGTGGGATGAGTGGTGGAAGGGGAAACCGAGGTCAGTATGTAAAATAAATGAATAGATTTAATTAATAGAGATTCATTTTCTTATTTTCTTCAGTCTTTCTCTTTAATATCATGCCTTAACCAGAATGCAGTAAGACAAGCAAATGAAAAACCACCCAAACCTAAGTCTAAAGTAATCATTTCCAAAGCTAAGCATGGAGAGTCTAGTCCATACTTCTTCTTCTTAAAAGTATAGTTCACTTTTTAATACACAGCATTGACTAAATTTGTTTGGTTTTCTAGAATCTGCACAAGAAGAGTCTCAGTTGATAGTAATAACTTTGAATCATTTATCTGAGAACATTATATCACCACTTGGGTGAAATATGCAACAGTAACTGTCTTCTTTCATAATTCTTGTAGCATATCACTATCATGAAATAAGCCATTAATAATTAAGAAAAAGTCAAGATTCAAATCAGGTAAATTTTGCACAGAAAATAATTTGGAAAAAAATACTTAAAATACTTTAAATTCAGTCTTCACAACTCTACCTCCTTTATATTAAATGTGATTTTGAGCACTGACCTAAATAGCACAAATGTATCCAACTTCATTTGTAGATGTAACCAATCGTCTTATTAAATAAGAAACACAGAACCAATGTAAAAGAGAAAGCCAAGAAAGATCAGAGCTCAGAGCTAAAATCTCACCCTTCCTCCTGCGCTGGTTCTAGCTCTCTGAAAGAAACTTATTTCCTATGTGTATGTCTTTTCATACTCTTTTGTTCTGCCTTCTCATTGGTTGTAAACCCAAACACATGACTGCCTCATCACTGTCTGTATGTACAGCCCCTCAGGTCTTAAAGGCATATGTCTCCAATGCTGGCTGTATCCTTGAACACACAAATATCTACCTAGCTCTTCTACCAAGTGCTGGGATTAAAGGCATGTGCCACCACCACCACACTCTTGCTATGACTCTAATAGCTCTGACCCCCAGGCAACTTTATTTATTAGCATACAATCAAAATCACATTTTAGTACAATTAGAATACCACCACATTTCCCCTTTTCTATTTTAATAAAAAGAAAAAAAGCAAAAGGTTATAACTAACATAAGAAAAACTATATACAAAAGTACAATAACTATATACAATATATACAAGTAATAAATACCTAAACAATGTCTAGTCCATTTGTATTTGACAAATCAGAGAAAATAATTCCATTATCTATCCTATTTTGGTAAGTCCAAAATGTATCTAATTCACTTTCTGTCCTAGTTAATCTTCAAATATAACAAACTAATCTTCAACTCCCTCAGAGATCCAAGAAGGAAATAATATTAGCTAACAAAAATAAAAACAGGAAGTGCATGCAAGCAACTTCCAAAAAATTTGTGAGTTGACAGAAACAGCCAGCTGCCTCGAGAGTCACCTGAGGTTTCTCCACAGTGTTGGGGCATCATCTTTAGCCTATAGGCTTAGTGTATCTGACAGACTCATTTGTGAAGTAGGATGTACACAAGGTCAACAGTTCAACCACACATTGGGTGAGAGCAGTCCATGTACCAGAAACACCTGAATTCCACTAGTGTACTGTCATGATTCAGGATTTTAAATTCTGGAAATTGTTGATGCTTTTTTAATTCAGCTGTCCATTCTTCTTGGCTGTGTATATATGGCTTCATCTCAGCATCCCTTTCTTCTCTACATCCCTCTATTAAATGCCAGTCTACTATTGAGAGGCATGAGCTTATTTACTCTTCAAGAATAACTGTTTTAGCTGCTGTTCCATTGCACAACAGAAGCCATCAGCCCACTGCCTGTTAAGCTGCCTTCGAAGAAAAGGGCACTGTACCTTTTCTGGATTGCAAAGCCACTTCAGGGATGCGGCCATATTGTCCTGGCCTCAGAAGATGCCTTTTGATAAAGCCATAACCACACTTGTTTTGGCAAGAATCAGTAGTCCTTTGTTTCGTGTCCTGTCTGTCCTGTTTGTCAGCAGTTGATTCGAGGATACTTTGTTGTCCAGTGGCTAACTTTTGCCACAAGGCAAGTTAACTCCATATGCAGTTTCTTCAATGCCCATATTTTCTCTGAAGTAGATTGGTACTGCCAGGAACTGACATGTCTCAAAAAAGAAAAATTTTCTAAGTTATTAAAACATTTTAAATGCCATATTCTGTAGATCTCTGAAGGGTTTGAAGATGACCTGTCTAAAATATATCTGCTCAATTTTTAAAACATATCTAATATGACTACAAGTTCTATTGTAATGTCTAACTACTAACTTTCATGTCTTTATATCCTAATAGTTGGTAATAATAACATTGAAGGATAAGAAAATTGCATTACATTGTTAAATGAATGGTATAAATACAATTAGAAATATACATATAGCATTTTCTAACAATATCAATTTCAAATCTGTATATAATATAAAACAATCCAATCCAATGTAAAGTATTTAAAACTAGTAACTGTCTTTTCCTTTTTTCTTTCTTTCTTTCTTTCTTTCTTTCTTTCTTTCTTTCTTTCTTTCTTTCTTTCTTTCTCTCTCTCTCTCTCTCTCTCTCTCTCTCTCTCTCTCTCTCTCTCTCTTTCTTTTTTTAACAAGAACCTTAAATCTAATCTCCTTTGCTTAGCCTTTTTCCTAATCCTTGACAACAACTTGTAACCAACCCCCCTAAACAATGAAAATTATCCTAGACCCAAAACCCATTAAAAAGACCAAAAAATCACCCGCCCCACACCACCTCTTTGGGAATGTGGGCATCATATTCTTAAAATTGCTTCCTGCTGGGTATGGGCGAGGTTATCTTTATCCTGAAAGAAAAATTTTAGGTTAATTGTCAAATTCTAGGAAAGGTAACTATATCCTTCATTATCCAGTCTGTGTATAATGCCAAAGTTCAGGTTTTATCTCAAGTCCTTATTCAAGTAGTCTTGGAGACTGGATGATCTCAGCTAGTCATCTCAAAATTGCTCTGAGCACCTTGTAGTTCAAAGTTGATCTGTAGATGATGTTTGTCAGCTTAGTGATATTATTATTGTCCACGTCTAGTTGTTGTTGTTGTGGGGCCCCATCTTCTTTCTGGAGACATCAGTTGATGTTAGGCCTGGCCATGATTTCCTGCAGAAAACTGATAAGAGACTCGAACACAAAGACATATATATGCAGCTAATTGAAGACTTTTTTTTTCTAGAATTAGTAAGTACTCTATATGACCATTCATATATTAACAAAGTTTAAAATGTATATATATCTATATATCTATATATGTTAATCTTGTAAATTTTGATATAAAATTCATACTTTAAGAAAAGATTAAAGAATCAGAATAGAAGCAAAGAGTTGAGATTAGTAATAGAATAGTCCCATAATTAATTTGGCTTTTGTCCTATCCCATAGCAGAAGACGGCTCTTTTATTCTGGCAGGATACAGGGAGTTTGTATTTTCCTTTTAACAACATGCTTGAGTTTAAAGAAGGAGAGAGCCATTCTCCAACTCCAAAGTCAACTTTAAATTTTAATTCAACTGAGACTATTAGAAGACCAATAGTGTTAAAACTTTAGAGAAAAGCAGAAACAAACATTTAGGAAGACATAAAAGTTTTTAGATAATATATACCCATATAGCGTTTTACTGTTTCCTGGGATAGATGATTTGTCCCTTTTCTTCAGTTGTCTCATTTGTCCTGTGATCTTCAGATTCCTTAACCTTCATTCTCCTAAAAGACAAAAAACAAAACCTTTCCCCAAGACTAATTTTGGGGATGTTCCTTTTTGGCAAGTTATTATCTGATTAAATGAAAAGGCATGTGTTACTGGTACAAGTTAGTTTAAATTGGATATTCATGCTGGTTGATGAACTATCACCTCCTCTAATTAAGAGGTCTCTCATGTTCAAATCGAACCTTTATCAATTTTGATGGTACCAACAGCTTATCTTCTCCTGTAGAAACAAAAGCAAAACCTCGTCCCCAATGTAATACATACCCTGGTTTCCATTCTGAGGTTAGCATATCTTTAAAGTATATAGACTGATTTAATTCTGTAGTTTTTTCTATTATCCAATGTCTCTCTACAGCTGTTGTTCCTTTCTCATTGGCATTGAGAAAATTCAAAGTAAATAGAGCATTATACAGTCTATTTCTGGGGGTTTTTGTTACCCATTTCTGTTTATTTAGCATATCCTTTAGAGTTCTGTTTGATCTTTCTATAACTACTTGACCTGTAGGATTATGTGGTATGCCTGTAATATGCTTTATATTGTAATAAGCAAAAAACAGTTTCATTTTAATGGAGACATATGATGGAGCATTGTCAGTTTTGATTTGTGCAGGTATACCCATGATGGCCATAACTTCTAGCAAATGAGTGATTACAGAATCAGCTTTTTCAGAACTCAAAGCAGTTGCCCATTGAAATCCTGCATAAGTATCGATGGTATGGTGTACATTTTTCATTTTTCCAAATTCTGCAAAGTGAAACACGTCCATCTGCCAGATTTCATTCCTCTGAGTACCCTTTGGGTTACATCCTGCTGGTAATGGCATTTGATTGTAGAAGGAACAAGTAGGACATTTCTTTACTATTTCCTTGGCTTGTTGTCAGGTTATGGAAAATCCTTTTTTTAAATCTTTACTATTGACATGTTTTTTATGAAATTCTAAGGCCTGCAGCACATTTCCTATCAATAATTTATCAATCTCATCATTGCCTTGTGCTAGAGGGCCTGGCAGACCAGTATGGGATCGAATGTGAGTTATATATAAAGGATGACTCCTTTTCCTGATTGTATCTTGTAATTGAATAAATAGTGAAGTTAATTCTGAAGCATCATGGATAAATTCTGCAGTCAGTCTCAATATGTTATACCACTCTTTCAGCATACTGAGAGACAGTTACTATGTTGAGAGGTTCTGAAAAATCCATTAATACCAACAGAATAGCATACAATTCTGATTTTTAAACTGAATTATACGGACTTTGAACCACTTTACTTAAATTTTCTGATTTGTAACCTGCCTTTCCTTCTTTGTTGGCATCTGTATAAAATGTACGAACTCCATATATGGGTTTTTGCCGTACAATTCGAGGCAAGATCCAATCAGCTCTTTTTATAAGATCAATTCTATCGATTTTGGGATATTTGCTGTTAATTTCTCCAAAAAAAAAATACTGCACGCTCTTTGCCAAGGTTCACTTTCTGTCCATAATTTTTCAATGTCCTCCTTAGTTAAAGGTATGACAATTTCTGGTGGGTCTATTCCTGCTAATTGACGAAATCTCAATTTTCCATTCCAAATCAAGTCAGAGATTTTTTCCACATAAGTTTTTAATTTTTTATTTGGCTTATTTGGTAAAAATATCCATTCCAATATAATATCTTCCCTCTGCATTAATATTCCAGTAGGAGAACGCCTAGAAGGTAAAATAACCAAAAGGCAATCCAGCTTTGGATCAATATGATCCATGTGCCCTTCATGTACTTTCTTTTCTACCAAGGACAATTCCTTCTCAGCTTCAGGTGATAATTCTCTTGGACTATTTAAGTCCTTGTCACCTTCTAAGGTTCTGAACAAATTAGTCAGTTCATCATTTTTTACCCCAACAATAGTTCGTAGATGAGAAATATCTCCAAATAATCTTTGAAAGTCCCTCCATTGTTTTTCTATGTTTTTAGCCTCCTCCTTAAACCAGGTCAGAAATTGAAGTCTCTGGCTGGATTCCAGAACACCTTGTGCAAGGTCCCGCCAGTCCTGTGGTACTATCCTATTATATGTTGATCAAGAGTTTAATATTTGCTTTACATATGGGAATGCATGCCATAAGATACTATTGCCTCCTTAAACCTTTTTAAATCCAACATTTCAATTGGAGCCCAAATATTTTGTGTAGTCATTTGATCAGGCATCTGCTGTATGGTTACAGGATAAATTAAGGGTGACTGTGTGAAAACCGGCTTTCTTTCTGTAACCTTATGATCCAAACTTGAAACAACTTCACTGTTAATTTCTTCTGTCTGAATTTTTACAGGTTTAACAAGCTTTTCTCTTTTTTTTTTTTTTTTTTTTTGGTTTTTCAAGACAGGGTTTCTCTGTGTAGCTTTGCACCTTTCCTGGAACTCACTTGGTAGCCCAGGCTGGCCTCAAACTCACAGAGATCCGCCTGGCTCTGCCTCCCGAGTGCTGGGATTAAAGGCGTGCGCCACCACCGCCTGGCTTAACAAGCTTTTCTAAAGCTGTCGTCATGGCACTTAAATTGACTATGTTTTTAAATTGTAAAATGAGGATAAGCATAGTGATAAACTGCATAATTCCAACAATACTAATCTTCTCACATAGTTGTTTTATTGTCAGACTGCCTAAAATTTCAAACAAAACCCAATTTTCTTCCAATGTACACATAAAGCCCATTTTTTTTAATGTGGAAAAAATTTCTCTTTTAAATAGTTTCCTTTAAAATATCTGATATGTTGTGACTTACCAAATCTATGTAGAACAGTAGAAATCCAAGGAAATTTCAAAACAGCCACCTAGTGTCCAAGGTGTAAATTGAGAGAGAGAGAGAGAGAGAGAGAGAGAGAGAGAGAGAGAGAGAAGCTCACAAGAAAGCGAAGCCAGCTAAAGCTTAAATCCAGCCACTTGTTCCATCTTGAGCCAAGTCAAGGCTTGGCTCTGGGTTCCTTAAGCTCCGACCATGTGCGTTGGCTTTACAGGCAGGGGCCCTGTTCCATAGGGCAGGCCTGAGTTGTTTGTAGCATCGGCATTAAGCAAGCAGCTCACTGTTAGTCTGGCCTGAGGCCAAGCAGACCTGGGCCTGGGCTAGGAAGTTGCTGCTGGGACTAGGGGGCCACCCAACCTGCCGCCCTTGTGGGAAAACAGACCTGCCGCCAAGCCAAGCGGTTTTTAATGGATTCTTGTCATGTTGGGTGCCAGATGTAGATGTAACCAACCGTCTTATTAAATAAGAAACACAAAACCAATGTAAAAAAGAGAAAGCCGAGAGGTCAGAGCTCAGAGCTAAAATCTCACCCTTCCTCCTGTGGTGGTCCTAGCTCTTCAAAAGAGACCGATTTCCTGTGTGTATGTCTTTTCATACTCTTTTGTTCTACCTTCTCATTGGTTGTAAACCCAAACATGTGACTGCCTCGTCACTGTCTGTATGTACAGCCCCCCAGGTCTTAAAGGCATATATCTCCAATGCTGGCTGTATCTCTGAATACACAGAGATCTACCTAGCTCTTCTTCCAAGTGCTGGGATTAAAGGCATGTGCCACCACTGCCACACTCTTGCTATGGCTCTAATAGCTCTGACCCCCAGACAACTTTATTTATTAACATACAATTAAAATCACATTTCAGTACAATTAGAATACCACCACATTCATTCCCTTTTCTTAAGTAATAAGGAAAGTCCATGTCTCTGTAAATTGTCATTTGTATTTATTCTGTAAAGAGTTTCCCCCAATAGGCACTAATAATTGTATGGCTTACATGTATCTGGGTACATTCCTTTAGTTATGACTTGAGCCATACGTAAGATTTTCCTTTGCGTTTTCCTAAATCATCTCCCTACAATTACACCCATCTGAGTCATCTCATTATTCTATAATGGAAAGGTTTATATGAAGTCCTATTTATAATGCTAATGATATTTTAAGAGAAGAATAAACTAAAGAAATTAATGACCAAAAATCTAGCTCTATATGACTGTTATGGAATAAAGAAGTGCTTTCTGATGGTTCTAAGGTCTGTTCCACAAGAGGGAATTTCTTCTTGGTACTGAGGACATGATGTTTGAAGCCTGGCTAGGAAGTCAGAGACATTGGCTGGAATCTATTTATGATATTTATTTTATTTAATCCCATTGAATAATGTTACTCTCATCCTTCATCATAGACACTTCTACTTCTTTTCTGCAGTTATGGTAATGACTGTTGAGGGACCAACTTCAACCCAGACATCTCTATCACTCTCCCCAGGACTGAGCTACATTGTGGAAGAGGGGGTGGAAAGCATGTACACGTTAAAGGGCGAGAAGGGGAGTCATTAGTAAAAGTTTTATTATATTATTATATATTATGTTATTGTGTCACTATGTATTATATATACATACATAATACACACGTGTGTGTGTGTGTGTGTGTGTGTGTGTGTGTGTGTGTGTGTGTGTGTGTGACATGGAAGCAGACAAAGGCACAATAAGGGGAATGAAGGGGGCCAGCAAAGGGAATGGGTGATAGGAGAGAAGTCATTCAGGAGAGAAAGATCATAGTTTGTATGAATTAATATCACAATCAAACCCAAATTTGTATGTTACCTAAAATGTTAAATAAAGATATTCCATGAAACTTGAACTCTAAATATGATTATATTTTTAGCATCACATTTCCAACAGGCAGGAAGGTCATTGGTAACAAAGCATTTTCTTCTTTAATGACAACATAAGAGTAACCAATATATGTTGAGAATTAAAATACTGTAGAGTTCTCACCATCCACCTAAACATGTCACTCTCCTACTAGCATTGTCAAAAAGCACTCAGCCATTCTGAAGAGTCTCTATCAATCTTTGCTAGATTGATTGTAGAACCACTACTACTTCTGTAGAAGTTGACACATGATGTGAAGGTTAATATTGATTGGCAAGATTGGTTAGATTAAAAATTACTGAGATATCAGTAAAGCACACTTCTTGATAAACCTTTGATATTATCTCAAGAGAAATAAAGACTTTCACCTATTCACTGGATTAATCACTTAATGGACTTTTGGTATGATAACATTACTTGGAGATGGGGACTCATAAGAAACATGATCTAGGATATAGGTAATAGGATGTTTCTTTTTCTACTATGGTATTCTGAAAAAAAAAATCAATGTATTGACTATTATCTGCCATGCTTATTTTTAACCATGAGTTGAACAGTTAAACTCTATGCTACACAATGTTCAACCTAATCTGTAATGAGTCTTTGTCCCACCAGCCAGCTCCCAAATAATGACATGCAGTCTTATTATGAAATTTCAGACTATAACTTAGGCTTGTTCTCCACCAGCTCTTAAAACTTAAATTAATCCATTTCTATTAATCTACATTTTGCCATATGGCTTTTTATCTTTCATTCATTGTATGTCCAACTGCCTCCATATCTTGTTGGCATCACTGCAATTTGATTATCTCCTCCCACTTCCTCTTTCTAACAGGAAGTTCCACCTGTACCTTCTGCCTAGCTATTGGCCATTCAGCTTTTTCTTAAACCAATCACAACAATATATGTTTACATAGTGTACAAATATCCAAAAACCCTCATATAAAAGATAATCATTGTAGCCAAAACTCACAGATTGAAATATATAAAGAATTTGTGGAAAATGAATCCTTCCTGAAGTTTTTTCTGTCAGTGTTTTGGTCAAAATGATATGAAAAAAACCAATTCTGAGGATATATTCCATTCTGCCTCCAAGAATTGAATGTAAGCTGTGAATATGTGTTGCTTTGATTGGTTGATAAATAAAAGTTGATTTTTCAGTAGTCAGGCAGGCAATAGAGGTGGGGCAAGCAGAGAGGAGATTTCTGGGAAGAGGAAGGCTGAATCCAGAGAGGCCAGCCTGCCATCCATGAAGCAGCATGTAATGGCAAACAAGTAAAGCCACAGAAAATGTGGTGACATATAGATTAACAGAAGTGGGTTAGTTTAAATGTAAGAGCTAGTCAGTCGTAGGCCTGAGCTAATGGCCAAGCAGTTTTAATTAATATAAGCCTCTGTGCGTTTACTTGGGTCTGAACAGCCATGAGCTGGGTAGGAACAGGAAAACTTTATCCACATTTTTATATATATTTCACAGGGTTTTCTTTTCTTCTTTTTTCTTTTTTGGATGGAAATGGAATTTTACTGATATGAGTTAATTGCATTTACAGAACATGTTCACAAACAGATGTGAGCTAAGGATATGTGCAGTTAATCCCGAGTAAGGAACATAAATACAAAATTCTGAGCAATGATAAAAACTGATTAGCAACAAGATATACTTGCACGAGAGGCCACATCAAAACCCATTAAATGGTAAAAATCTAGCTGAAGGAAACAAGCCAATATCATGAAACATTTAACATTAGAATTTAGTTAACATTAGGCTATATTAAGTCTTGTATAATGCATTTATATGTCATAGATAATTGGGACTTTTAAAATTTTATTTTACAATACAATTCAGTTCTACATATCGGCCATGGATTCCCTTGTTCTCCTCCCTCCCGCCCCCTTTCCCCCCAGTGCACCCCCCATTCCCACCTCCTCCAGGGCAAAGCCTCCCTGAGGACTGAGATCAACCTGGTAAACTCAGTCCAGGCAGGTCCAGTCCCCTCTTCCCAGGCCGAGCCTAGTGACCCTGCATAAGCCCCAGGTATGTATTCTGTAGAAATTCTCAGATTCTTCCTATATGGGGTGATTTGTACTTGATGTGTTCTGAGGCCATTTTCATCTCCTTGATACTGAATAGTTCATGAATACTTATTATCAAAATAAAGACTGACATCAGAGCTGTGCTTTCTTTCTTTCCTTGACGTTGACTACTTTTTAAGTTATTGAAAAGCTGCAAAGTGACATACTGTGAGTCAATGGGCACAATGGATGAGCCACTGTGCTGAATTTTAACAACATACCTGAGCAATCAGAAAACAGGTTTTAATTCAGCACACAAAGAAAACTGGCCCTGTGGCATTATTGAACATTGGCAGAAGTTTTCATTAATGGAGATTAAACATGAAACTATATTTAGATAAACTCTTTCTGAATGTCAGAAACATGAGAAAGGCATCAGCATCGGGAAACAAAGCAATAGCATCATGAGTAAAGAGGAGGGAAACCCAAATCTGCTAGTCATCTTAGTCTTGATAACCCAACATGGACAAGTCAGCAGGGATTCAGAAAACCAATTCCCAACAGTTTTATTCTTGTTTTTTTTTTTCCTTTATTCTCTCATATTTTTTATCCACACTGCAGTTTCCCCTCCCTCCTCTCCTCCCAGTTCCTCCCCCATCTTCTCTCTCTCCCATATCTGGCCCTCCTTCTTTTCCCTTCAGAAAAAAAGCAGGGATAAAAACCAAACATGGCATAACAAGTTACAATAAGACTAGGCACAGACCATCATATCAAGGCAGGCAGTTAGGAGTCTCACAACAACACCACAAAGCTACATAACCATTATATACATACACACACACACACACACACACACACACACACACACACACACACACACACATATATATATATATATATATATATATATATATATATATATATATATATATATATATAGAGAGAGAGAGAGAGAGAGAGAGAGAGAGACATAGGTCAGACCCATACAGGCTCCGTGATTGCTGCTTCTATTTCTGTGAGCTCCTGTGAGTCTTGCTTAGTTGATTCTGTGGACCTTTTTCTTGTGATGTACTTGACCCTTGTGGGTCCTACAAACTTTCCTCCTCTTCTGCAGGATCCCCCAAGCTCCATCTAGTGTCTGGCTGTGGGGCTTTGTTTCTGCTCCTATCCTTTTTTTTTTTTTTTTAAGAAAAACAATTTGTCTTGGATATTTTATTTTACAAATATAATCTATTATTTTTCAATTAGGTAAGATTATATACATTTATCATATAAACATATTTTGAAGCATATATGAGACTATATCTTACATCATTATCATCCGATTTTTGCTATGTATTCTTTCTGTTGCTAAAATTATTTTTAATTCTTCACTACTTTTGCAAACATATTTTATTTTTTATGGTATATTATTATGTGAGTACACCAGAGTGAAGTTACCGATTCAATTATTGAACCTTTATTTTTCCCCATTCTGCCATTCTTATAATGTAATGTAAAAGTAAACATCTGGATAAATTTAGACACACAAAAATATCTTGTTTCCTTTCCTATTATGACTTGTGCTTATTTTTATATTTGGAGAAGATTTCTATAACATTATTTATATGTTTTTATATAAACCAAACGAACACAAGTTATTATTTTATTATTTCATTATTTCATTCAATTAGTTTTACTCTTAGCTACTACTGTGTGGAAAATATTTTGCACTTTAAACTAAACTAAACATCTGATTGTTTATATTTGCTGATATTCTATGAAGAATGTTTTGGCATGAATCTTTAAAATATGTAAAATTAATACATTTGAAAAAATTCTCATAATGTACAGAAAATGGCACAAACCACAAATTATCTAAATGGTATTAATTTGGTATTGTGTAAAATACCATTTTCCAATATTTCAGTAGTTAGAATGTTAATTTTTGCATGAAAATCTCTTAAATATGTAAGTAAAATGAGGTTATCCCTGGCTTTTCTCCCTTTAAAACTTTAAATTTCTCTTTACAAGCAGTTCATCCAACTGTGCATGTTGAACACATCTTTCATGCTCCATGATCTCATCCTTCCTCTCAGATCTCTTTTTAGCTCCTTTTTCCCCAAAGACAAAGTCCTTTTTTACTTTCATGTCCTATATGCAAATGTACTTGGAACTAGGATGGAGAAGGAAGAGCTGGAGTGATTCAGATGCAGTACTCTCATGATGCTAGAAAGAAAGTACAGTAGAATTTTTTTAAAAAAGAATAAAAAAATTAAATAGCAAAAGCTTGTGATTTTCTGATTAATTTACATTAATTAATTAATGTAATTAAGCATTAATTTACACCCTCCCACCAAAGAACCAAGGAATACAAAATGAGAGAAAATCCATGACCTGTATCTTTCTAAGACTTCATTAAGTTTCTAAACTTGGTTACCTATAGTTACTTTTCTTCCTTTTTACTGAATATTTACTTATTTATGGTGTTTTCATTTTTTAATTAATTTTTTTATTCATTTTACATACCAACCTGACCTGAGTTCCCCCTCCCTCCCCTCCTTCCACTGCCCCCTACCTCCTCTCAAAGGCAAGACAAAGTCCTCCCCGTCTGTCCCCCCATCCAGGCTGAGCAAGGCATCACACCAATATGGAATGGGCTTCAAAAAGCCAGCTCATGCACCAGGGATAGATCCTCGTCCCACCACCAAGGGTCCCCCAAACAGACCAGGCTACAAAACTGATGTCCACATGCAGAGATCTTGTTGGTCCCAGGCAGGCTCCCCAGCTGTTGGTATAGTGTCCATGTACTCCCACAAGTTTGGGTCATCTGTCTCTGTGGGGTTTCCCATCACGATCTTGATCACCCTTGCTCCTATAATCTCTATTCCCTCTCTTCAACTAGACTTCTGTAGCTAGGCCTGGTGCTTGGATGTGAGTCACTACATCTGCTCCCATCAGTTACTGGATAAAAGTTCTATGAGACAGTTAGGGTCCTCACCCATCTGATTACAGGGGAAGGCAAGTTCAAGTACTCTCTCCACTATTGCTTGGGGTCTTATGTGGGGTCATCCTTGTGAATTCCTGGGAATTTCCCTAGCATCAGGTTTATCCCTAGTTCCATAATGCTGCCCTCTATCTAGATATCTCTTTCATTGCTCTCCCACTCCATCCCTCCTTCAACTCAAGTGTCCCATTCCTTCATGTTCTCATGCCCCATGCCCTCCCCTTTATCACCCCCCTACACTCCCAGTTTACCCAGAAGATCTCATCTCTTTCCCCTTCCCAGGGTGATCCATGCATCCCTATTAGGGTCCTCCTTGTTACCTAGCTTCCCTGGAGCTATGGATTGTGGTCTGGTTATCCTTTGCTTTACATCTAGTATCCACTTATAAATGAATACATACTGTGTTTGCCTTTCTGGGTCTGAATTATCTCACTCAGGATGATTTTTTTCTAGTTCTATCCATTTACCTGCATATTTCATGATGTCATTTTTTTTACAGCTGAGTAATACTCAATTGTGTAAATGTACCACATTTTCTTTATCTATTCTTTGGTTGAGGGGCATCTAGGTTGTTTACAGGTTCTGGCTATTATGAATAATGGTGCTATGAATGTAGTTGAGTAAGTGTCCTTGTGGTATGATTGAGCATCCTTTGGGTATATGCCCAAGATTGGTATAGCTGGGTCTTGGGATAGATTGATTCCCAATTTTTGGAGAAACCACCGTTCTGATTTCCAGAGTGGCTGTACAGATTGTAACTCCCACTAGAAGTGGAGAAGTGTTCCCCTTACTCCACACCCTCTCCAACATAGGCTGTCAGTGTTTTTGATCTTAGTCATTCTGACAGGTGTAAGATGGTATCTCAGAATTGTTTTGATTTGCATTTCCCCGATGACTAAGGATATTGAACAATTTCTTAAATGTCTTTCAGCCATTTGAGAGTCTTCTGTTGATAATTCTCTGTTTAGATCTGTACCCCATTATTTTAATTGGATTATTTTGTATTTTTATGTCTAGTTTCTTGAGTTCTTTATAAATTTTGGAGATCAGTCCTCTGTCAGATGTGGGTTTGGTGAAGATCTTTTCCAATTTTGTGCGTTGTCCTATAAGCCAATCTAAGCCAAGACAATGGGGTGACTGAGATAGGCCAATGGTTAGTTTGATGCCAGTTCAGTTTATATAATGACTCCAAGGCCACTCTGAACAATATGCTAAGACCATGTCTTAAGAAATCAAGTCATAGAACTATAGCTCAGTGGTAAAACATTTACCCAGCATGTACAAGACCCTGAGTTCAAGCCTCATCACTATAAATGGAGGGTGAGGAAGAGAAAGACAAGAAGGTGGATATGGAAAAAAAGATACTGTAAGATTATAGAGAAATGGTGAATCAATATGTAGATGTAGTGGAGTTACATAGAGAAGTAACTGGAATAAGAGTCGGGGATGAGGGAAGGTTAGGTTTCAAGTTGGCTAGAGAAGAAACTGCAAAAGTTTTGTCTTAGTCACGCTCCCATTGCTGTGATACATGACCAAAGCAGCTTGAAAAAGGGTTTATTGGGCTTACATACCTTAGGTCACAGTCGTTTGAGGGAAGCCAAGCAGGACTCAAGGCAGAAGCCTGGAGGCAGGAGCCTAACCAAATCAAACAAAAATAAAAACACCCTACTTGATGATGGTGTATGATTTTTTTTATGTGTTCTTGGATTCAGTTTGCCAGTATTTTATTGAGTATTTTTGCATCAATTTTCATGATTTTTTACAAATAAGCCAAAATTGTACAATTAGAAATAAAGAAAGCATCTTTAACAAATGGTGCTCACGTAACTGGATGTCAACATGTAGAAAATTTAAAATAGATCCATATATATTACCATGCACAAAACAAGCCCAAGTAGATCAAAGAGTTCAACATAAATCCAGGTAGACTGAACATGATAGAAGGGAAAGTGGGAGATAGCCTTCAACACATTGGCACTGGAGAGCACTTCCTAAATATAACACTAGCAGCACAGACACTGAGAGCAGCAATCAATAAATGGGACCTCCAGAAACTGAAAAGCTTCTACAAGGCAAAGAACACTGTAAATAAGATAAGATAAAAGAAAAATTTTTTTACAGTAAGGATTGTAAATACTTTATTCTGTAGTGTTTATTATAATTATAATATGAAATTATTATGCTCAAATCTGTTTTTAAACATCCTCTCATTAATAAGAACTTTGCAAAAATGATGTTCTGTGTGTCCAGAAGTTAAATCCTGTCTAATATGCATATCACTAAATGTTCTGGTTGTTAATACACATGCCCTTTTACATTCCATTGTGGGTTTATATCGTCAGTTTTCAGTGACGTTAAATATATATTTCATTTAGGAACCATCTGTGTGATAATGTATTCCTATCTTAAAATTTTTAAAAATTTAAAAATGATTTCAAAAATAATTTTGAAATTATATATTTTTATGTCAACAATACTTGCTTTTACATTTTTTAAATGACTACCTTTTTCTATTTAAGTATATGTATGACTGTGTCTCAGGTCTGTATGAGTATGTGCATTTCTGTGTAGGAACCCAGAGAGGCCTGAGGAGTCAGCAAACTGAAGATGGCGTTATAGATGGTTATGAGCCACCTGAGGTGGATGCTGGGACCCAAACACAGGCTCTCTGCAAGAGCAAGCTACCTGCTTAACCACTGAGCCATCTCTCTAGCCCTAGAATACCTTCTTTTAAAATAAAAAAAAAACCCATAGCTTAAATATTCAAAAGCAATTGAAAATTGATAGATCTATGTTAACATTTGTTTTATCAGGATACCTCTACTGGTCTTCAACCAATATATATTCCTCAGTTATCATTAGGATTAACTCCAACACCCACAAATATTCTAAATAGAGGAAAAGGTAAGAATTATGTCATCAGTATGCCATTTTAAAGAATTATTAAAATCAGGGCCAGCATGTATTTTATCATCCATAAGTAGTCTATAAAATAAGTATGCAGTAAGGAATAAAAAGCATTAGATTGTAATAAGTTATAAGTATCCTGAAGCTTCAGTAGTATTTTAAATTGGGCATGTCAAGAGCTGAATTACAGAGCTTGACTCAGTGCTTAAGAGCACATACTATTTTTCCAAAGGACCTGAGTTCAGTTCCCAGCACTCAAATCATGAGGAAAACAACCACCCATAACTCAGCTCCAGAAGGATCCAACTCCTCTGCTTCTATACACACCTGTGCTCAGTAACAAACATACCCCCACAAGGACTTGCAGAAATAAATGCAATTTAGAGTAACTTAATTTTCACAAATAGGTGAGAATTATAAATATATTTTAATATTGTTTATCTGAGGAATTTCAAGCAATAAGAATTTGTAAAGAAGATAGGAAATGGTAGATAGAATGGGTATAGAGGAAGAGATTTGGAGTAATGTATATTGTGAAGGGTATAAAAAGAATGTCTTTAGGAAATGAAATGAGTTGTACTTATGGGGAAACATGTTGTGAACTAGTGGTATGGAAATATAACTGAGAGGAAAAAGAAAAGGGTGCTGTACCTTGGCGTCTTTATCATTTGTGGAAAGGTGTCAAAGACTGGAACTGGGCCATAATGGAACTTCTTTTAATCTACAGTAGATAATCTTAAACATCTGTGTCTCCCATAACATATATGGAATGCCTGTGGATTCCTGGGAACTCTAGCATCTGGTTTCTCCCTGTCCCTATGATGTCTCCTATCATAGTATCTCTTTCATTGCTCTCCCACTCAGTTCCTGTTCTAGCTTGACCATCCTGTTCCCTCATGTTCTCATCCCTCATCCCCTACCTGATATTGCCCCCCTCAACAAGGCCTTCTGCATAAGCAGAGAGTTGTGTACCTTGGTATGTTTAAGGGGCCCTTTAGCAGTAGGATCCATCCCTGGTGCATGAGCCAGCTTTCTGGAGCACACTACCTATGGCTAGAAATCATGCACAGCCTTGATGCAGTAGGGAGGTGCTTGGATCTGCCTTGGCTGAATGTACCAGGCTCTGCTGATTCCTCATGGAAGGCCTGGCATTGTTAGAGGAGGAAATGGGAGGTGGGTTGGGGGGAAAATTGGGGGACAGGAGAAGAGGGGGATCTGTGGTTGGTATGTAAAATAAATTAAAAAAAATCTTATAAAAATATACGGAATGTCCAATGCAGGTTTTTCTACTTCTCTGATTCTATGACACAGCCAAAATATCAATGACAGGTAGACGCAATACGTGATTTGGAAATAATAAGCAGATGATCAGTCTATGTGGTGATCATTGCCTCAGACTCCTTAGGCAGTGTGTATTAGAACAGTGAAAGAACCCTATGAGTTTGACACCACAATGTAAATTCTGTATAACAAAATGTGGATTGAGACTGTAATTGAACTAAGTCTTCTCAAATATTTATGGACCATCTATGGAGGACCATTGTTAAAATTTAATCTCTGATTCAACAGCCCTGGACCTCTACATGTATAAGTCATGTTCAGGTGATGCAGATTTGTCTGGTGGTTTAAGCAAATTAAATGCTACTTAGCGTTCAGTTGTAGAATAACAGAAGCATGCTTTCATTAGATGTGGTCCTGTGCCCCAAGGTAGGAGAGGATGGTTTATAATTTTTAGTACTTGTGAAAACTCAAGCTATTGTGATTTTATTTCAGTTATAAATGAAATTTATTTTGTATTTAAGTTTCCTTGATTCTAAATATTTCTTAATACAAAATTCACCTGTAATCTAGAAAGTAACAAGGAATGCATTACTCACAGTTTTAAGCATGTTTGTTTACAAAGTAATATTTTTATACCTTATTATTCTATGAGTGGATTCTTTGCTGATCAGTTCAATCCACATTTTTTTTTTGTGGAGAAGTGACTTATTACCTTCACTGTATTTTGTCAGTGCCTCATGTTTGCGGAATTACAATTCAATATGGAAACTTTGAGAGTATATTGGTGTGAATGTCTCTGGAGTGTTTATATGAGATAGCACTCTACTTCAGTTTGTATGGTTGGAATTCCACTATGGGTAGCTGATTTCAACCTGCACTCACTCTGTGATAGGTTATCTTACTGTAATTACAAAGTTCATAGTGGTGTGTATGACTTTTGTATTTAGTTTAGTTATTTTTATTTGGATTGTGATCATGCTTTGGAATTTTTCATTCAATTAAATATTAGACCTT
This sequence comes from Peromyscus maniculatus bairdii, assembly GCF_049852395.1. Taxonomy (NCBI): domain Eukaryota; kingdom Metazoa; phylum Chordata; class Mammalia; order Rodentia; family Cricetidae; genus Peromyscus; species Peromyscus maniculatus. Next base: position 87,904,392 of record NC_134855.1, on the reverse strand, counting down.
TTTGTTTTACCAACCAGTATCCTATATTTGAGATCTAGAAAGACTAAGCACAACATGCAAAGAGTAAATTTATCAAAATGCTTTCCAAATATCCTTACCCATTCCCCAAATCAGTTATAATGATTTTTCATTCCAGATCTGTAGGAAATCCAAATTTTTGATGTTTTCATAGTATATGCGGATATATATATATATATATATATATATATATATATATATATATATATATATATATAAAATGTTTGGAAAAAAACAGGCTTCCAAATGGACAATATGAGCCTCTAGATACATGAAAATGAAAATTTATTTAAGCATATTTACATATAATTGACTATCATTTTAGGTTTTCAAAAGAAATTTCCTGAATGGAAGGCAATAATTTCACATTATTTCCTGAAATATTAGATTCATAAGCTATAGCATGTAGAAGACTCACTAAATATATATTTGAAAACCCATTCAGCCTCCCAAGGAAATGAAAGATTGTGACCCACCAAGATTTCAGCAGTGATGCATGGACAAGGATTCCCAGGAGGTAAACTCTACAAACTACATGTCTTTAGCAATGTCATGTCAGGTTTCTTTTAACTATGTAAGTATTGATTTCTTTTAATAGATGCAGACTTAAAGTTGGAAACAGAGAGCCAGGACTATATTGATATCAGTGAAAATACTTAATATATATAGTCTCTTTTTTCAAACATGAAATTCTCATAATCTTCTAATCTCCAAACATCTGTTTCCAATTGTTTAGGGAAAGATTTGATGTGAATGTTAAAAATATTATTATATAAGCTATGTTTCCCTGCCTTCTAACCTGCATGGGGAAGACTGCATTTCACAAAATATCCAGTATTTTCTGAACATTTACCACTAGCACTAAATACATATTACTGTGTTTGTTCAGTTGGTAGTTTTTTTTTTTGCTCAGGAGTGTCATAAGTTATACTTGTTGTTTTCTATGTCTGTGTACTTACTGGAGTGTTGTTTGGCATTGTTCCTAGGCACTTTTATGTACAATTCATATCCTCAACCAGTTAATTGCACTCTCCTTTAAAATGAGAAAAATAAAACTTTACTTTCTATAACAAATAATTGCTAAACTTCTTTCTCTATGATTGTAAGATTGTGACTTTAGTAATGTCATGCCAGGTTTGTTTTAAATATTTATTGATTTCTTTTAATAGATGCAGACTTAAAGTTGGAAACAGAGAGCTAGGACTATATTGACACCACTGAAAATAATCATCTGTGCATAATGTTTTATTTCAACTCCTACTTTAGTATTTTATTTTTTAAACAGTGTACTATTGACTAAACGAAATCTTCTGGGTGTGCTTTCAGAATAATAAGTCCAAAGTTTAAAATTTAAGTTTCTTATTTTTGAGACTATAATAGAAATTCATCATCTCTCCATTTCCTTTCCTCTCTCCAAACCCTTCTAGGTTCTCCTTCTTGCACTCTTTGCCACTTTTTTCATGAATTGTTATACTCAGAATCCGCAAATATTCTTAAAATGCCTCAAATCTTCTAATCTCCAAACATCTAATTGTTTAGGGAAAGATTTGATGTGAATGATCAAAATAGTATTCTAACATCATCATTTCAAAACAAGTTATTGAATTGTGAGTCAGGTATTTTCACTTTCATGTATCTAGAGGCTCATATTGCCCATTTGGAAGTCTGTGTCTTATGACATGAAAAAATGGAAAGCAAAAAACTTCCTTTTTTTCTTTTTTGATGGGATGGACATCGATTCAGAGGTCAGAGGTGAAGGACTAACCTTCACACACACACACACACACACACACACACACACACACACACACACACACACACATTTATATCGATATTTATATACATTCAGGAAAACATAACTTTTGCCCAAAGCGAATTTCTCAAACTGAAAACATCAAGAAAATTGGTTTTTAAAATTTTTTGTTTTTATGTTCATCCCCACCCCCATGCTGTACAAAATTCTCCCCTTTCAGCCCCCAGATACTATTTAAAGTTTAACCTTTTTTTTATTTATTATAATAATATTTCTTTTACAAAGTTTTCTTAAATAGAGTATGGACCGGAAATACCTTTGTGCAGTGATTTCCATTTTTTCGTGGTTTTTTTTTTTTTAAATCAGTGTTTCTGCAGGTAGGTTTTTTTGAATAGTAAGTCTTTCTTCCCCCGCGACTCATGATGTGGAAAAAAACCTCCCTCTGAGCATTGCTCTGTGTCCAGGGTCTACTCCTCACCCAGCACAGGGGGAACTTGCCGATTATAATTCTTTTCTTTCTTGGTGCATCGTAATTAAAATAAAAATTCAAAAATATTTCCGCACTGGTCATCATCGCCCATTGAGATCATCACGCTGGGCTCCATGGAGTAGTCGCGCTTGGTTTCCATCAGACCTTGGCGTCCTCGTGACTCGCCTTTGCTTCCGGTGCCGCTTCCGGTGCCACAGAAGCTGTTTCCGGTGCCCCGGGTGCGGTGTCCTGTGCAGACGAGCCGCGGCTCCCGGTGCCTGGGAAGGACGTCATGTCCGGGGACAGCACCCGCGTGGTCGTGGACAGGTACTGGAAGATGTCATGCAGGCTGTGCAGGATCTGAGGTCCGCACTGCCGATGTCGTCCTAGTGATGGAGGGTCACGTGTGGCTTCCGTGTGTGGCTTCCGTGACAGGCCCTGCCCTCCGACATGGAGAAAGCCGCCAAGGAGGTTCCCTGTAGTAGAGCAGTGCTGAACAAGCATGACATGGCCTCCTGGGCATCTCCCTGAGGATCCATGCCTGCTGCTGAGGGCTCTGGGGTGCCCCTGTGTGATGTCATCCTGCAGTGACCAGGACTGACAGTTGAGTGGCCTGGGACATGGAGGCGGTGCCCGACCTATGATCATTTGTGTGATTTTCCCTTTTCTCCCCCCAACCCCATTCCCGCTATGACGCGAGAATTTCATTGAAACGGTGAAATATTGTATTTTAGAAACATACATATAATTTCCTTTCTGGGGGAAGGGCTCGAGACAGGGCATCTAGGTGTAGTTTTGGTGCCTGTCCTGGATCTCGCCAGGCTGGTGTCAAGATCCACCTGGCTCTGCCTCCCTAGGGCAGGGCTTAATGGCTTGTGCCTCTGCTGCCCTGCGAAATTACTATTTTTAAGTAAAGCATACCAATTACTTTATGGAAAAATGGGTAATATTGCAAGGACATAGAAGAAAATATTCATATATTTAAGAGTGTATATTAAAAGTTAAAGAAAAAAAGGAAAGGAATTTGAGATAGAGCAAAGTGGAAAATACCGTGTATCATAGGAAGGAAAAAGAAGGGGAAAGTTTTGTAATTATTTTGGCTTTTTTGATAAGCAGACTTCTCTGCAAAAGAAACCATTCCTGAAGGGTCAGAAGATCACCTATGCCTGTAAGATTGGGCACCACAGCTGGAAAGACAATGAAATATGTCAAAGAATGATGGTTTTGACATTAGTCTTTCCCTGAACAAGTAACTTGATTAATTTCACTTCAGGGTTTTCAGTCTACTTCAGAAATTTGTATGTTTCCCATCATATCAAAATTGGTTCTCAGAGATTGTTGTCATATTTATCTGATTTTTGAAGTTGCCTGTTTTTTAGAAATAATTCCATAGTTTCATCATACATAGTGATTTATGACACACAACATTCTTGTACATATGTGGTAATTTGAATGTAATTAATCCCCATAAGCTCAAAGGGAGTGACACTATTAGGAGGTATGGCTTTGTTGGAGTAGGTATGGCCTTCTTGGAGGAAGTGTGCCACTGTAGAGGCAGGCTTTGAGGTCTCATATATGCTCAAGCCATGCCAAGTGTCTCAGTTCACTTCCTGTTGCCTGTGGATCAAAGATGTAGACTTCTCAGCTCCTTCTTCAATATCATGTCTGCCTGTTTGTCGCCATGTCCCAACATGATAATAATGAACTCAACCTATGAACTGTAAGCCACCCAATTAAATGTTTTTCTTTATAAGAGTTGCCATGGTCATGGTGTCTCTTCACAGCAATAGAAACCCTAAGACAACATATCCATAGTGTAAGTTGAACATATTTGCGCCATAACCTCTTCCCTCCCACATTCCCTCTCATCTTTTCTAACTCTCCATGTTCCCCTAGACAGTTGGTATCACTTCTACTTTTGTGTCATGCATACATAAGTGATCTTAAATGTTTATATAAAACTCGGGAATCACATATGCGAGAAAACATTTCATAAAGACTGGTTTAATTCAGTAAATATGATTACATGTAGATATGTCCACTTTCCTACAAATGATAAAACTTTGCTCTCCTTTTTGACTGAAAACATTTTCATTATGTATGTAAACCACATTTTCTTATCTATTGATGTGTGGTTGGACACCTAGGTTGATCTATTAACACAGCCACTGTAAATAGGGATGCAATAAACATTATACATAAGTATCTCTTTTAAAAGTTGGCTTAGAACTTGTGGGTAAATAATCAGGAGTGGCATAGTTGGCTTATATGATAGATCTCTTACAAGTTTTGTTTATTTAGAAATTTCCATGGGGGATAGTTGACATTTCCATTAACAGTGTGTAAGGGTTCATCAGACAACCTAGCACTTTTTGTTCTTAGTGACTGCCATTATGGCTGGGGTGAAATGGAATCTCAGTGTATTTTTAATTTTTCTTTCTCTGATGGATAGTAAGGTCAAACATACCTTCATGTTGAAAAGACATTTGTACTTCATATTTTGAGAACTTTATTCTTTTTATTAGCCCATGTATTCATTGTATTGTTTGATTTCTTTTTGTTTAGTTTTAAAATTCTCCATATACTCTACATATTAATCCCATCCTAGATACATAGCTAGTAAATATATATGCCTATTCTATGGACTCTTTCTTTACTTGTTTATTTGTTTTCTATTGTGCAATGTGTAATTTTGGTAAAAAAAAAAAAATAATAAGCTAACTATAATGGCTTTTGTAGGGAGTCTTTATTTGTCCTAAAAGAGAATTCTTTGTCTTAAACAGAGAATTCTTAACAGAGGAAACTCAAATGGTCTAGAAACATTTAAAGAAATGTTCACCATTCTTAGACATCAGGGAAACGCAAATCAAAACTACTTCGAGATTTCATCTTATATCTGTCAGAATGGCTAAGATCAAAAACACAAGTGAAACCTCATACTGGAGAGATTGTGGAGCAAGGGAAACTATCTTCCATTTCTGGTGGGAGTGAAAACTTATACAGCCACTTTGGAAGTCAGTGTGGTAGTTTCTCAGAAAACTGGGAATCAATCTACCACAAGACCCAGTTATATCACTCTTAGAAATATACTCATAGGATAGTCAATCATACCACAAAGAACTTGCTCAACTATGTTCATAACAACTTTATTTGTAATAGCCAGAACCTGGAAAAAACATAGATGTCCCTCAACTGAGGAATGGATAAAGAAAATGTGGTACATTTACCCAATGTAGTATTACTCAGCTGTTAAAAACAATGACATCATGAAATTTGAAGACAAATGGAACTAGAAAAATATCATCCTGAGTGAAGTTAACCTAGACTGTCTTAGTTAGGGTTTCTATTACTGTGAAGAGACATCATTACCAAGGCAATTCTCATGAGGATAACATTTAATTGTCTTGCTTACAGTTTTAGAGGTTCAGTCCGTTATCATCATGGTGGGGAGCATGGTGGCATGTAGGCAGACATGGTGATGGCTATGTCTTGATCAGAAGACATCAGGAGAGTGGACTGCTACAAGATTGGGCATGGCTTGACCACATACAAGACATTAAAGCCAACTCCCCCAGTGACATACTTTATCCAACAAGCCATATCTACTCCAGGAAAGCCACACTTTTTTTTTTTTTTTTGGTTTTTGAGACAGGGTTTCTTTGTGTAGCATTGGAGTCTGTCCTAGAGCTCCCTCTATAGACCAGGGTGGCCTTGAACTAACAGAAATCCACCTGTCTCTTCCTCCAGAGTGCTAGGATTAAAGGTCTCTGCAACCACCGCCCGGCAAAGCCAGACCTCATAATAGTGCCACTCCCTATGTGTTTATGGGAGCAAATTAGATTCAAACTACCACATTCCATTCCATGGCCCTTGTAAGCTTTTAACAATATCATAATGCAAAATACATTTAGTCCAACTTCAAAAGTCCCCATAGTCTATCACAGTCTCAATAATTTTAAAAGTCCAAAGTGCAGAGTATCTTCTGAGATACATGCAATCTCTTAACTGTAACCCCCTATAAAATCATAATACAAAAAGAGATCATATACTTCCAATATATAATGGCTCAGTATATATATTATCATTCCAAAACTTAGGGAAGGGAGCATAGTGAGGAAGTACTGGACCAAAGCAAGACCAAAACCCAGCTGGGCATACTACAAACTGTTTCTCCATGTCTAATATCAAAACACTCTTCTGATTTCAAACTCTTTTCAGCTTTATTGACTGCAACACACTTCTTTCTCTTAGGCTAGTTCCACTCCCCCTTAGCAGCTTTCCTTGGCAGGTATCTCATGGCTTTGGCATCTCCAACATCTTGGGGTCTCCAAGGCAATTCAGGCTTCAACGTCATAGCCTCATGAAATGGTCTCACTGAGCCTCCATACAGGGATATCACTGACACATTCCTAGCCTCAACAGCTTTCCTTAGTCATCAAGGTAAATTCCATAACCCATTACTTCTAAACTTACCTCTAATGTCAGAACTCCATGGCTGAAGCTGCCAAGTTCTGGTGTTTTTGGTGCTGGAACATGGCTTCTCATTCAGTTACATCTTTACCAGCCTTTTGTCTTTCACTGCCTAAGCTTGGCTATCTAGAAACTTGCTCAAACTCAGAGATCTGCCAGCCTCTTTGCCTTCCCAGTGCTGGGATTAAAGGCATGCACCACAACACCTGGCTCTAATTTTTCTTTAATTCCTTTTCTCAAGTTGGAAATTTAGCTGGGTGGGATCTTGCCCCAAGGTCATCACTCCCTTTATTCCATTTCTTAATCTATCTCCTTGAGCACAGGATTTAGTTCTATTCCATTTCCAGGGTGTTGTTGGTTTTTTTTATTTTTTGTTCTTTGGGGCCCCACCACCCAGCTCCCAAATAAATCATACACAGAGTCTTATTTTTAGTTATGAATGCCTAGCCTTGGTTTGGCTTGTTTCTTGCCAGCTTTCCTTAACTTAAATTATTCCATCTACCTTTTGCCTCTGGGCTTTTCCCATTCTCTCATTCTGTAAATCTTAAACTTACTCCAAGGCTTGCTATGTAGCTGAGTGGCTGGTCCCTGATGTCCTCCTCCTTCTCTTGCCCCTTCTTCCTATCTCTTCCCAGATTCTCCTTCTATATATTCTCTGCCTGTCGGCCCCACCTATCCTTTCCCTGCCTTGCTATTGGCCATTCAGTTCTTTATTAGACCATCAGATATTTTAGACAGATGGAGTAACACAGCATCACAAAGTTAAACAAATGTACAAAAGTAACACACCTTGAAATAATATTCCTTAACACCTGGTGCCCCTTTTCTCATTCTGTACATTTTATCTTTTCATTTTCTCAACTTGATCTGATGGAGATAAATCTTCATCAGAGTTAACACTAATAACTACATGACAGAGTTTATACTAGGCTGTTTTGAGAATTCCTCTGCTAACAAAATTAATCCAAAAGTCTTCACTTTAGCCTTAGGCAGACTCTTTGGACAAGGACAAAAAAGCAGCCACATTCTTCACCAAAATATCACAAGAACCATAGGTTGCTTATTAATATTTGTCTCCTCTATAACCTCTTAAGCTAGCACCCCAGAGTTCAAATAACTCTTTGCATCATTGTCTTCCATGCTTCTACTAGTATGGCCAATTAAGTAGTGCTTAAATCATCCCACTGCTTTCCTATCCTAAACTTCAAAGTCCATATTACTCTAAACAAAAACATAGCCTGGTCTATCTCAGCAACATCCCAGTCCCTGGTACCAACTTCTGTCTTAGGATTTCTATTGCTGTGAAGAGACACCATGACCACTGCAACTCTTATAAAGAAAACATTTAATTGTGGTGTCTTGCTTACAGTTTCAGAGGTTCAGTCCATTATCATCATGGCAGAGAGTATGGTGGCATGCATGCAGACATGGTGCTGGCTACATCTTGATCAGAAGGCAACAGGAAAGTGAACTAAGACACTGAGCATGGCTTGAACATATGTGAGACCTCAAAGCCCACCCCACAGTACCACATTTCCTCTAACAAAGCCACACCTAGTCCAACAAATCCATACCTCCTAATAGTGCCACCCACTATGAACTTACAGGGGCAAATTGCATTCAAACTATCACACAGACCCAGAAAGATAAACATGGTATGTAATCATTAATAAGTGGATATTTGCTGTAAAGTAAAGGATAACTATACTGCAATCCACAGACCCATAGAAACTAGGTGACAAGAAGGATTCAAAGAGAGGAATGCTGGATCTCCCCAGGATGGGGGAATAGAAGAGAGTTTGTGAGTGGATTTTGCATGAGTGGGCATGGTAACATGAGATATCAGATTGGGAAGGGGGAGATGGGGAGAGTACTGAAAGAGACTACTGGGAAGGGGGGCATTTCAGGTCAGGTAAAAACCTGGTACAAGGGAATCTCACAGTAATCTACAAGGATAACCCCAGCTAAAAATCTTAGCAAAAGACTACTATACTGAACTGGACACCTGTGATCATGCAAGTCTTCAAGTAGAGGGAGTGGAAAACCAAACCAGCCACATAACCTTTACCTAGAGTCTGTCCTGCCTATGATATATGCTGGGGTAAGGGTGGTCTAGAGATTGAGGGAGTGACCAAGAAATGGTTGATCTAGTGTAAAACCATGCCAAGAAAGTAAACCCATCCCTGACACTGCCTAGAAGACAAGGAACCACAGGCTGGATGACCCAGAAACCTAGGATAGAACCAAATACAATTGGATGAAAAAATGTCAATGTAATGGTGCCTAACAATATTCTGCTATACACATAGATTGGTGCCTAGTCCAATAGTAATCAGAGAGGCTTCATCAGGAACTAATGGAAACAGATGTAGACATACAGCCAAACATTAGGCAGAACTTGGGAAATCTTGCACAAGAAGGGGAGAAAAGATTGTAGGAGCCAGAGGGATCAAGGAAATCATAAGAAAACCCACAGAATCAACTAACCTGGCCTCACAGGGCCTCACAAAGACTTAACTGACAAACAGGGAGCCTACATAGGACTGACCAAGGCATTCTGCATGTATGTTACATTTGTGTAGGTTGGTCCTCTTGTGGGACTCCTAACAGTTGGAGCAAGAACTGTCTCTTGGGACCCTACTCCTTATATTGGGTCACCTTGCCCAGCCATAGTGCATGGGAGGTGCTTAGTCTTACCGCAACTCAATATGCCATATTTTGTAGATATCCATAGGAGACCTGCACTTTTCTGAAAAGAAAAAGAAGAGGAGTGGATTGGGGATGAGGAAAAGAGGGAGATTTGGGGGAGGGGCCCAGAGGAGAGGAGGGAGTGGAAACTGTGGCCAGGATGTAAAATAAATCAAAAAAGAATTACAGGCAAATAAAGAATGCTGAATATTGGATAAACAGTGTTCCCCACAAAAGAGCACATCAATTGGTTATCCAACACCAAATGGCCATCCCTGAAAACATACGTAGAAGTAATACATAGACTGAGCAGATTACATTTAGGAATGTGTGTGTGTGTGTGTGTGTGTGTGTGTGTGTGTGTGTGTGTGTGTACTGCAGGTAACAAAAATCAATGAAAAAGTATAAATTTGAAAGAAAGGAAGGAAAGTTTTATGGGAGGCTTTGGAGGGAATAGAAGGAGAGGCAAATGATGTCATTATAATCTCAAAAATAAAAGAAAAAAACAAATTTTCTGGTGGAGTCTTTAGAGTGTCTTATATGTACATTATAGCTGTAAATAAGGATATTTTAATTTTTTCTCTTCCCATTGATTTTCTTCTCATGTCTTTAAGATTTAATAAAGATGTCAAGCAATATATTAAACCAGACTGAAATAAGAAGACATCTTTGTCTGATTACTGATTTTGGCATACATTGTAAGTGTCACTAGTTCCTTGTGCTCAAAGATAAGCATGGAGGAAACCAGGAATGTTAAACATGAAGGGCTGTTCCTTCAAATGAAGAGATGAACAATCTGGTATTTACCCAGTAGGCAGAGAGCAGCCATAGTTAATAGCTCAGTTACCTTTGTACTACCTGTGTGAACAAGACCGCACTAGGTCCTCCTCCAGACCCCTATCATGACCTTATTTTTCTCAGTCAGTCTATAAACCCAATATTTATGGAAGATGTTAAATGTACTTTGCAGAGTTTAGATATAGTCATACATGATCATTATTCAGTTTATTTGTTCATCAAAGAGATTTATATATGCTTTATTGTATACATGGGACTGAAGAAATTATTACCAGAATAGTTTTCATCAAATTCTGCTGTTCTTAAATTTGCCTAAAAGAAACTCCTTGGGGCCAGACTCCCCAAGTTTAAACCAGTACCTACTACTTAGTCTTGCTAAGTTGAACTGCCTTTGTGCCTCCTGTGGATTGTTACTTTGCTGCCTGTGATGGTTTATGACTGATTCTACCAACCCCCACTCACTTAATGTTATACTGTCTGCAGACTAGCCATATGTAGTTTTTATTATGTTGAGAAATGATCTTTCTTTCCCTAGTTTCTTCAATGCATTTTTAAAGCTGTAGGAAAAAGGTCTGCTTTTTACTAATGTTATTTTTTTTCATAAAATATCTTCTGAAAAACGGTTTCTACTCTCTCAAACCCTCCCAGATCCACACCACTTCCCTTCCCCACCCACTCATATCCACACACTTTCTGTCTCTCTATATATAGAATAGAAAATAGGCATTTTCCCACATGAAGAAGTTGAAGAAATCTCACACTAGTGACTTAACAGCACACCTGAAAGCTCTAGAACAAGAAGAAGCAAAGTCTCCCAGGAAGAATAGACGCCAGGAAATTATCAAAGTGAGAGGTGAAATTAATAAAATAGAAACTAAGAGAACAATACAAAAAATTAATGAAACAAAGAGTTGGTTCTTTGAGAAAATCAACAAGATAGACAAGCCCTTTTCCAAAATAACCAAAAGACAGAGAGAGAGAATCCAAATCAACAAAATCAGAAATGAAAAGGGGGACATAACAACAGACATTGAGGAAATCCAGAGAATTATCAGGTCATATTTCAAAAACCTCTACTCCACAAAACTGGAAAAACTAAAAGAAATGGACAATTTTCTGGATAGCTACCACATACCTAAGTTAAATCAAGACCAGATAAACTATTTAAATAGTCCAATAATTCCTAAGGAATTAGAAACAGTCATTAAAAGTCTCCCAACCAAACAAAGCCCAGGACCAGATAGTTTCAGTACAGAATTCTACAAGATCTTCAAAGAAGAGCTAATACCAATACTCTCTAAATTGTTCCACATAATAGAAACAGAAGGAACATTACCAGACTCCTTCTATGAGGCTACAATTACCCTGATTCCTAAACCAAACAACGATACAACAAAGAAAGAGAACTACAGACTGACCTCCCTCATGAACATTGATGAAAAATACTCAATAAAATACTGGCAAACAGACTCCTAGAACACATCAGAACAATTATCCACCATGTTCAAGTAGGCTTCATCCCAGGGATGCAAGGGTGGTTCAACATACGAAAGTCTGTCAATGTAATACACCATATAAACAAACTCAAAGAAAAAAAAAACACACGATCATCTCACTAGATGCAGAAAAGTTATTTGACAAAATCCAACACCCCTTCAAGATAAAAGTCTTGGAGCGATTAGGAATACAGGGAACATACCTAAACATAAGAAAGGCAATTTACAGCAAGCCAACAGCCAACATCAAATTAAATGGAGAGAAACTCAAAACAATTCCACTAAAATCAGGAACGAGGCAAGGCTGTCCACTCTCCCCATACTTATTCAATATAGTACTTGAAGTTCTAGCCAGAGCAATAAGACAACATAAGGAGATTAAGGGGATACAAATTGGAAAGGAAGAAGTCAAGCTTTCCCTATTTGCAGATGACATGATAGTATACTTGAGTGACCCCAAAGATTCCACCCAGGAACTGACACAGCTTATAAACACCTTCAGCAACATAGCAGGATATAAGATCAACTCAAAAAAATCAGTAGCCCTCCTATATACAATGGACAAAGAAGCTGAGAAGGAAATCAGAGATACATCACCCTTTACAATAGCCACAAATGACATAAAATATCCTGGGGTAACACTAACCAAGCAAGTGAAGTACCTACATGATAAGAACTTTAAGTCCCTGAAAAAAGAAATTGAAGATGTCAGAAAATGGAAAGACCTCCCATGCTCATGGATAGGAAGGACCAACATAGTAAAAATGGCAATTTTGCCAATAGCAATCTACAGATTCAATGCAATCCCCATCAAAATTCCAATACAATTCTTCACAGACCTGGAAAGAATAATACTCAACTTCATATGGAAAAACAAAAAACCCAGGATAGCCAAAAGAATCATGTACAATAAAATAACCTCTGGAGGCATCATAATCCCTGACTTCAAGCTCTACTATAGAGCTACAGTAATAAAAATAGCTTGGTATTGGCATAGAAACCGACATGTGGACCAATGGAATCGAATTGAAGACCCTGACATTAACCCACACACCTATGAACATATAATTTTTGACAACGAAGCCAAAAGTGTACAATGGAAAAAAGAAAGCATCTTCAACAATTGGTGCTGGCATAACTGGATATCAAAGTGTAGAAGGCTGCAAATAGAACCATATCTGTCACCATGCACAAAACTTAAGTCCAAGTGGATTAAAGACCTCAACATAAATCCAGCTACTCTGAACCTGCTAGAAGAGAAAGTAGGAAGTAGTCTTGAATGCATTAGCATAGGAGATCACTTCCTAAATATAACACCAGGAGCACAGACACTGAGAGAAACAATCAATCAATGGGACATCATGAAACTGAGAATCTTTTGTAGAGCAAAAGATATGGTCAACAAGGCAAAGCAACAGCCTACAGAATGGGAAAAGATCTTCACCAACCTCACATCTGACAGAGGACTGATATCCAGAATATATAAGGAACTCAAGAAATTAGACATCAAAACGACCAACAGTCCATTTAAGAAATGGGCTACAGAACTAAACAGAAAATACTCAACAGAGGAAACTCAAATGGCTGAAAGACATTTTAAAAATTGCTCAACATCCCTAATCATCAGGGAAATGCAAATCAAAACAACTCTGAGATACCACCTTATGCCTGTCAGAATGGCTAAGATCAAAAACACTGAAGACACCTTATGCTGGAGAGGATGTGGAACTAGGGGAACTCTCCTCCACTGCTGGTGGGAATGCAAGCTTGTACAACCACTTTGGAAATCAATATGGCACTTTCTTAGAAAATTGAGAATCAATCTCCCCCAAGATCCAGCTATCCCACTCTTGGCCATATACCCAAGAAATGCTCAAGCATACCACAAGAGCACTTGCTCAGGTATGTTCATACCAGCATTGTTTGTAATAGCCAAAACCTGGAAACAACCTAGATGCCCTTCAACTGAAGAATGGATAAATAAATTGTGGCACATATACACAATGGAATACTACTCAGCAGAGAAAAACAATGACATCATGAGGTTTGCAGGCAAGTGGATGGATCTAGAAAAAAATCATCCTGAGTGAGGTAACCCAGACTCAGAAAGACAAATATGGTATGTACTCACTCATAGGAGGATACTAGATGTGGAACAAGGATGACTGAACTGCTACTCACATCCCCAGTGAGGTTACCTGGAAAACAGCACCCCAAGAAAGACACGAGGATAGCCCAATGATGAAGAAATGGCTGAGATCTATATGTACAACCTGGACATGAGTGGGAGCAATGAAGGGCAAGGGTCGAGGGAAAGAGAGCAGGAGATCCCAACTGGATCAAGAACAGAGAGGGAGAACAAGGAATAGGAGACTATGGTAAATGAAGACCACACGAGAAAAGGAAGAAACAAAGTGCTAAAGAGGCCCACAGAAATCCACAAAGATACCCCCACAAAAGACTGCTGGCAATGGTTGAGAGACAGCTGGGACTGACATACTCTGGTGATGGGATGGCCAAACACCCTAATAGTTGTGCCAGAAACCCCATCCAAGGACTGAGGAATCTGGATGCAGACATCCATGGCTAGGCCCCGGGTGGAGCTCCGGGAGTCTAATTAGCGAGAAAGAGGAGGGTTTATATGAGTGAGAATTGTTGAAACCAAGGTTGGATAAAGCACAGGGACAAATAGCCAAACGAATGGAAACACATGAACTATGAACCAAAGGCTGAGGCGCCCCCAACTGGATCAGGCCCTCTGAATAGGTGAGACAGTTGATTGGCTTGATCTGTTTGGGAGGCATCTAGGCAGTGGTACCAGATCCTAGGCTCATTGCATGAGTTAGCTGTTTGAAACCTGGGACTTATGCAGGGTCGCTTTGCTCAATCTGGGAGGAGTGGACTGGACCTGCCTGGACTGGGTCTACCAGGTGGATCTCAGTCCTCTGGGGAGGCTTTGCCCTGGAGGATGTGGGAATGGGAGGTGGGCTGGAGGGAACGGGAGGGGGGCAGGAAGGGGGAGAACAAGGGAATCTGTGGCTGTTATGTAGAACTGAATGGTATTGTAAAATAAAATTAAATTAAAAAAAGGAAATAGGCATTTTGATAATAATAATGATTATTATTATTAATACTAATATAAACAAAGAAGGACAAAACAAACAGAAGAAGAAGCACAAGAAATGCACACATATGCAGAGACATGCATAGCTATGTATTTGTTTCCCCTTCTAGGAGGATTCAAGCCCAGTCCCTTTTTCTATTCCTAAGCTCTGTAGTTACATGGATTATAGCCTGCTTATCGAAGACTTAACAGCTGATATCCACATATAATTAATATGTGCTTCAGTGCTTTTTTTTTTTTCCTTTTAGGCAGGCCTGTATGGCATTTTCTTTTTTTTTTTTCCATCACAGGCAATTTATTTTGTTCTATTCATTCACAGTTAATACAGAAAATACTTGGAAACATTTCCATATAATGTTTGACACAGAAATCATCAAATAGAAGTATACAATGTTGACAGGAGGTAGTACATTTATAATTTATAACCCCAAATGTATTTATAAATTAGAAATGGAAAGATCTACTAATGAAATTATGAAGGTTCACCAAAGTCATTTAATCTGTCAGTTTCTCATTCATTTTTATGTCTTAAAAATATTCTATTGTATGAATAAGCCACATTTTATTTCTCTCCAGTATTTGATAGCTATTTGAGTTGTTTTAACTTTTTTACTATTAGCAACACACTGCTGTAAACTTTCATGTACATGTTTCATAGGTGCACATTTTCAGTAGTTTGAGGATATATTCCTAAGGGTAGAATTGTTGAGTAACAGAGTAACAATGTTTTGCATTTTGACCAACCACCAAACTGTTTTGCCAAAGTGGCACACCATTTTACAGTCTCACCAAATCCTTGTTTTTAAGACTCTGATTTTTGTACAAAAGCATTCAATCATTCTGTCAGACCAAACCAGGAAAAGTAAGCTATAGTTCAGAGCTGTTCTATTCCATTTACTATGCAAAGCCATTCTTGGCGTTTGCAACTCTCAGCCCTTTTGAGTATTCTTGCAGTGTTTACCTTTTCCTCCACCACTTTTTTTTCTTCTTTTTTTCTGGTTTATTTCTATCTATTACAAATGTATAAAAAATCCTCCATCAACGCTGCTGTCAGCAGCAGAACCTTGAGAAATATACCTTTGGTTTGCCTCAGAAAAGGAACACATATTGCACTGTAAAGTTTATAAAATTGGCACAAAACATTGTGATAATGTTACAATACCAGTTTTAAGAGTTCAGTGACTAATGGGGAGCCAATGGGATACATGCACAACTGTGAAAGCGATCTCACTTAGCCAGCTGTACACGTAGACTGTAAATCTACATTCAGATCATTTCTGAACTAAGACTATCATCTCAGTTTGTCTGTTGAGGTCAACCAGGAAACCCTAGAATATACCTTGATTTTTGCAAAAAGCAAAATAGGGGGAGGGGTTTCTTCAGCATTTCAGTTCACGAGTAACTGTATCCTAACAGGCAAAGTGTTCTCTCACTGTCAACATAGAATGAACTGCTGCTGGAGGTCAACTTGGGTTTTAATTTGCATTAGCACTTACATGCATAGTAGTCCAAGTTGTTGACCTCATGACTTTAAAAAGCAACTCTAAAAAAGTAAAATGGCCCTTCTTGGAAGACTAAAGAAAGACATCCAGCCACAGTTGTAAAAAATCTCATCAAAACAATATACCCTTTTATGAATTACTCCTCAAATAAAAAAAAAAAAAGTAGCCCCAAATAAGAAGCAGCTCTGAAAGAGAAAATATAACTTAAGATATTTGAAAAAAACAAGGTGAATACAGGTTCAAAAATAATTAAGATTCATTTTCTTAAGGCTACCTAGAATTAGGCTTTAAAGAATTCTACCATTTCAAGTTTACCACTAGTTACTAGATACCTATTTACAAACAAGATGTTCACTTTTTTTGTTCCTTTATCAAGAGAAAAATCTACCTTCAGGGTATGAGGGTGGTGATGGGGAGGGACCAGAAAACAAGATTCAAACAATCCCATGCAAATATCACATTTTTCAAATGGAAGAACTCCAAACTGCACTAGAAGTTCCAATCACCAAGACACTTTCCATTGAAATGATTCAAGTACAACTACATGGCATCATGGCCTAGGCCTAACATAGGCCTGACAACCAAGTCCTTGTTTTCTGGAAGAAAGGACTCAAAAGTCATAACAATACTTCAAAGATCAATCAGGTTTTCCTTTCCTTAATATTTTTGTTTTTGACTTCTAATCTTAAAGACTAGATTAAAACTCAACTCATTTCCCAGAAGGCATTGCTTCCCTTTGCTCCACGAAAGAGTCCACCAAGACCTCTTCCTCAAAACCATCCAGCCCCCAGCCTCCAGTCTGTGCCCGTGATGCATCTTTCTCAACATCCTGAAAAGGCAATGTAGGTAAAATATGCTCACAAACACCAAAACTAGCTGTCAGAAAGACGTAACGAGCTTTATAATTTAAGTTCCAAAACACAAATACTTGCAGCTTAATCTGCACTGACAATGATTGTCAAAGCCCAGGATTCAACATTCATAAATTCTCATTCACACACACACAACACACCATTATCACACAACCTGTGTCTTGAGAGAATCTTCCTGGGTTGTCCCCAGACAGAGTGCCCAGACTCGCCCTGGTTCCGAGATAGCCTCTTCCCCAGGTGTTGGGGCTAGGGTGTCCCTGTTCCAGGCTGCGTCCGCCCCTCTCCGTCCCCGGGCCCGTCCACCCCTGTGGCCCGCCACCACAGGCCCACCTGCGTCCACTTGTCTCCGCCGCAGGGCCTGTATGTCCCTGTCAGCTGCCGCTGGGTCTGTCTGCCTCAGCGGGCCGCCAATGGGCCTGTATGTCTCTGCGGCTGCCTCAGTGGGCCCACCCACCTCAGCTTGTCACTGCAGCCGGGCCCGTCCACCTCCGTCTGCTTAATTCTGCTGCAGGGCCTGTCCACCTCTGTGGGTCGCCGCTGGGCCTGAATGTCTCTGCCGGCTGCCGCCGGGCCTGAATGTCCCTGTTGGCCGCTGCCGCCTGGCCTGTCTACCTCCGCGGGCCGCTGCCACAGGCCTACCTGCGTCTGCTTGTCTCCGCCATCTTGATTCGTGCTTCAGTGCTTTTATCATGAATATATTATGATAATACAGATAAGTCAGAATTGTCTTTCTGTATTTATTGAGATCTTTTCTATCATTAAATACATTTATGTGATGTATTGCATATATTGGCTTGTATATGATGAATCATCCTTGCGTTTCCAAAATGAGGCCAACTTTATACTGATAAATTAAATTTTGTGTCTTTCTTTGTGGTCCTTTGTTTGATTATAGTGGTTCATTGGGAATTTCATACAAGATGTTTGGTCATATCCTGTTCCTCTGACTCCTCTAAGCTTCACTCTCCTCCTCTTCCCACCCAGCTTTGTTTATTATTCATTTTTTAGCCTATCAGATACTGTTTCTGCAGTTCCTTCCTTATTTCTGCTTCAAGACTAGTTTTGGATCTCTGTGTTAATCTCCATCTACTGCCAATAGATTCCTCTTAGAAAAAGATTGAGGGATACACGAATATATAGGTATAATAAAAAGTTTAAATCTGTGACCCTATACTGGAATATATATTAATAGATTTTTCCCCAGGACCTATGACCTGTTTGGTCATAGGTAGCCACTGGTCATTTTAGAGGATAGCCACACATTCAAGAATTTTTGTGCAACACAAATAGATTTGATAAAATTAAAGAAAAAAAAAAGAACACAAAGGTGAGTGTGTAAAGAAAAGGGATGCATCTGGGAAGAGTTGATGGGATCAATATCATCAAATATATTGTGCAACATTATCAAAGATCATGTAAAAATAAAGAGTTGGGAAGTTTAATGAATAAAAACTTCACACACACACACACACACACACACACACACACACACACACACACATACAGCCATATAAATGTAAGTTTAAGCAAATATCCTTTTGGCAACTGCCTATTCCCAGCCCTTGGAAAGACTATATTTTATTTGCTCTTTAAAAATCTCTATGCTCTATAGTATGAACACATGTCATCTGACTTTTTTTTGATGGAGCAGGAAGACAGGAAGACTGGGGAGCTAAGTGGAGTCTGGAGCCAGAGCCCAATGAAACTGAGGTACTAACTCACAATATCCAAGTTATAGAACTACCCAAGTGGCTGGTGCTTTTCAGATGAATGAAAATGGAGACACATATATGCACTTAATTGAATAATACTGAGTCATAAAAGACTATAAGTAACATTAAGATGAATGCAAATAAGTTACCTCATAAATTAAGAAAAATATATCAGAAACAGAAAGTGCCACACATTTTCTTTCATATACAAAACTCTATAACAGCAATAAAAAGATCAGAAAACAGATAAAGGATTTTAATTCAACAACTAAAATATTTAAACCTAAATTAAAAATAAAACTAGGAGATTATAATTTAAAAACTAAAATTTTGATCTTTCATACAAATAGAGCAATTCATAGAAGAGAAATAAATTATCAAAAATCATATGAAAGGGAAATAAATGATAAGATTTATTAGTATCTAATAGCAAAACTTAATCAGAAATTACTAATTTTCTTAAAACATGCAATTGATTTTATTAAACATTATGGAAGAATGGATATCAATTGTTGAAAATTTCTTTCACAAAAGGAGGTACAACTTGAGACTCTTGACCATTTCAAATGGAGAAATAATAACTATAGACATTACAAAAATTTGAAACAAATTTTGTCTATTGGCAAAAAATATTTAATAAAGTAATAGCTTAGTAAATTCAGTAAGTATGCAAACTGTAGCCATGGCCAACTGCTAGATTTATTTTAACCATGCAAGGCTGAATTAGTGTTTTCCAATGAATTAATGCAGTTCTTTATATCAATATTGTTGCATCAATTGATTCATCAAATGATTATGTACATTTTGTTTGTGGTGAAGTTCAACCTCTCATGATAAAAAAAAAAATGTCGTAGCAAGTTAAAACCAGGGCAAATATAGCACAATGTGTTTCAAGAACTAAGCTCTGATATGTAGTATCATTCACTCTTGTTATAAGTGCCATGACTGTTCAAGGTATTCTCTAACTAAAGGTGCTGTGTGAACTGGATAATTGCATACAAAGGCAATTACATGAATAAACTTACTAGTAGTTTAAAATAATGATTAGTTAATCATTTTAATATCCATCTCTTTTCATCAATGATATCTACTATTTAAGTAAACAATGAAATGTCATTAATTGAAATTCCTGAATATTTTGCTGTTATGCTACTAGATGGAATTATCTTTGTTTTTCACTCAATTGTTGTTCAACATTTACCCTTTGAGTCAACAGGGCTATAATAGTGGAATTCCCATGATAAAAGTCTTAGGGACTCAGCTCACCAGCCTTCAAGTGGCCAAAAACTCCACACAGTACCAAAGAGAGGACACTTCTTAAGAGATTCAATAATACTAGAAATAAGGATTTCTATTGCCTTTATTCTCATTAATCAGGTAAGTTGAGATGCTGCAATTAGTCAATAGCCTACTAAAGTTAGCAGTTATTTTTCTGGTGTAAGTAATGGATAAGTCTCAGGTCACAACAATAAAACTTTTTATTCTTTATTGTTATTTTTATTTAAAAAAGCATTTATTGAACCTTTACTTAAACTGGACTTCCACAGAGAAGTCAAAATTTTGACTCCTTACTCTTATCCTGTTTCTATCTTGCTTTGCTCAGTACCGATTGTATTTCTGCAAAGATTAGCTAAGGTTTTGGAAACTTGCTTTTACTTGACATTCTTCAGTTCTGCCATAGGAATATAATAATCTCTAGAGTAGCAATTGATAATTCTTCTGGAATCAGTTTTGAGTAGCTTTAAGATGGAAGGCACATCTTCATTATCAATAAAATGGTATCATCAATTATCCTTATATTTATATTATTGTCTATCTCAAACTTAATTTACCATGGATCAGGATTTATTAATAAGATACACTCCCTGCTTTTGAGATGCTCATGGACTTGGTATAGCTCCAAGAGAATATTCATTGTAAATTATGCTATGGAATATGAAATATAACATATTTACAAGCATGATGTAAGGGCATGGAGGACGGCTATCTAGTCCATAATTAAGTAAAAAGGCATTCTTGATGAATTGACATAGGAGAGAGTTTTTGCAATAAGACATAACCTGCTAAATTAAAACATTAAGTGATCTTTTAAATAAAACAAGGAAACATTTACAGCCATAAAGGAGCAAAAGGTGTTTGAGACAGATGAGGCAGAGGCTGGGGAGATAGAAGGATTACAAGAACTTTTCTGGCACACAAAAAGTGAGAGCAGTGAGTGGAGCAGAGAAGCATCAAGAAATTTTCCACTGGTGTGCTTGTCAACTGCATCTCCTTTAGTGTTTATGGAATTCCCTCTGCTTGTTTCTATTTTCTCCTGTTTCTTTCTGCTTGCTTTTCATGTCCCATCTCCTCTCTTCTCTATTTGCTTTTCATCTACTTCCTTATTAGTATCAGCTGGCTAAGAATAGGTATATTTTAGGGAAAACTAACAATGGATTGCTCACAAACTTGAACTTAATATTAGTGATAAAACTCTTGCTGAGAATTCTCTTTGTTAATGGAATTGTGATATTTTATGAGAAAACCAGTGTTTTAATATTGGTAATCTTTGTCATAATTTCTAAAGTTTGTTTGAATGACTCTGACATTACTATATTGAATTTGTAGAGCTGTTTATCTTGATTCTATTCTGTTGTAAAATAATCCACTTTTAACTTGACAGCATATAACTTCGTTTTAGCCATCTGAATAACACATAAGTATAAATGTGGGGAGGTAAAAGCAAATGGGAGCTTACATTTCCAGATTATTGAATGATGGTACTTAATATACATTCTAGAATATTATTTCTCTTTCAAATAAAAATTTTCCTATTACTAATTTTACTTAATACCCTCCAATCTTCAAATTGGAAATATTTCCAGATTTACATATGTAAAATGACTTAGTCTAATAACTTCAATCTATTCCATTGCATATATGCACAATTATGTAGGTAATAGGTTTGTACTATTCAACATTAATAATATTCATGATATAGGATGTATAATAAACATTACTTACTTATGCACAAAACTTGTGTTGTCATTTGTTTTCTAGAAGTCAACCTGGTGTCTCATCTTAATTAATGTTTTCAACTTATAAATCAAGAGTGTAAGAAAATTTTTGTTCTGAAACATTGATAATACTGAGAATTATTTCTCATCTATATTTTATCACTCTTTGTTGATCTTTTTCTTGACTATTTTGATTGTTAAACTAAAAGCTACCAAACTACTAATGACTGATAAGGTTGATTGTTAATAAGCCTACTGGCCTTTGCATGCCTGTTTTGTGAGTTCTCTGCACATACTTTCTTTCTCCTTAAAATTAGATCTACTCCTTCCAGCATGATTACTTTGATTCTTCATTAATAATAGTAGTAAAATTGTGATAGTTTTCCAAGCCATAGTCAAAAAGTAGCAAAGAACAGTTTGACATAAAAAGAAAGTCAGAGTAAACTAGTCAGTTGCCCAATCATTTAGAAACAAACAATAAACCTAGTAGTATTGCTTTCTGTTAGTTTGTGCATATAGTGGGCGTGTTTGTTCATGTGTGTGTCCACGTCTGTGAGCATGCAAGAGAACAATGATGGTTGTTGTTCCTCAAATGGCACATACCTTGATTTTGTTTGAGTATGTATGAGAGAGACAAGGTTTCTCACTGGCCTGAGGCTCACAAATTTGGTTAGACTGGGTTAGTCAGTAAGGTTTAGGGATGTGCTTGTGTGCATACTGGAATTACAAACTCACATCACTATGCTTGAATTTTTAACCTGGGTTCCTGGGTGAAATTAGAACCTCATGCTTACACAATAAGCACTTTACTAGCTGAACCATCTCTGCAGCCCTGACTTTTGGTCTTGGTGCTTTTCTATGCCTATTCTTTGGAAATACAGTATGTATAACTTTGCACTTCTAAATGTGCATGCCTTGGTTTCCTCACAATGAATGATTACAAGTTTTAGGCCTAACTAAAGCTCCCTTGATGGGAAAAATATATTGTCATTCAATTCTGTGATTATGCCTTTACTCCTTGCTTAGATTCTGTGAATTTGAATTATAAAGATTTACCTGTTACACAAAAATGTATATACCATGAATGATTTGACAAAAAGTATATATAATTTCATATTGTATATTATTCAAATTAGGGTTAACCTATATATATGCTCACATATTTGTCATAACTTTGTTGGAAAAATGCTATTTTTCTCTTCTGGGTCAGTATCAAATTGATCACTGATTTCAGCTCTAATGTTCCCCGGTGACTATCTGTTTAATCATCACTAAGTGGTCTTTTTTTTTAACCTCTGCAGTGTTTTGTTTTGCTTTAATATCTATTCCTACATTCTGACCATCATGATGCCTCTTCTTGTATGGTTTTGCTGCACAGAACTCTATTTCTGACTCCAGTGAGTTCCTGGTGTTTGCATCAATATATTCTATTTTGTGAGTATGCAGTATAAGGATTTATTCTTGTGAATACCAGCTTATTAAAAAATTACACATAGGAGAGGAAGTGGCATAAAAATTGAAAATGAGTCATTGTCAGTGCTGAGTCTAGAAGGAGCAAGGTAGTTGAATTACAAGGGGGAAACAATGGCAGTCAGTCATGTGTAAGTTAAACATAAATTGTTTGATTGAGTTGCCTAAAAATTAAGTAGTTAATAAGACAGAAAAAGTAAATTAATATATTATGTAATATATATTTTGGAAGATGCAGATATGTCAATTTTGTATGGTTTAAACTATTAAATGCATCTAGGGTAGCATAGAAATAAGCAACTAACAGGTAAGCATGAGAGAATCATCCTCTGTTTTTCTTAGACATGTAGCTCTTAAATACAAGCTTCTTAGGTATTTTGTCTAGTGACAATTTTCATTAAAAATACATTATTCACCACTTTATATAATATTGATTTTCATTCCTTGTAGTTGCTTTAACATTCTTTTGAAGGTGTCTGTTAAAGAAATTATATCAAGTTACATTCCAATTGACAGCGTATGAAACTGTCTTTCCCCCTCACTGCCGTATTTATAGAACTTCATCAGATTATGAAGAATTTGATAACAAGTGAAAATTAATAAAATTTACTCTTTTGTTTATGTTTTCTCAGATAGTACAAAAGTCGATTTACCATTTGTATGGTGACTAAGAGACTGTTCTTAGGATAAAACAGCAAAGTTCTTTAACACAAATGCTTGCTTTACTCTCATGTACTTCCCTTGTTTCAAGGTCATTGCAGAGGACATTTCAAACCCTTTACACTCTAATTCCTCTTCAGTCAGATGGCACTGATATAAACCAACCATTCTCCTATGCTTTTTCTTCATCTTAGTCATCAAGGTTTTGTGTTTAAAGTTGTTCACGCTTAAAGTATTCAATGTGTCTGCAATTCTGCCAGAAACAGGATCACCGTCTTACCAAAGGACACAACATAGTATTTGGGATACAGTATATATTCATAATGGATATTGGAAGAATAGAGACATTAATTCTTCAAAATATGTTCTGTCATGAAGAATTGTTTTTATTAATACATATTTTGAAACAATTTATGTTTATTTCTTTCAATAGATATTTATTTTAAATTATACTTTTTAATATAAAATCATTTTATTGTAATGAGTTCACAAATAAAATATTTCACTGCTAGGTTATTATTTTATTATTTCTGGTAACTGCTTTGCTTGTTTTGTTTTGAGTATTGTAGATAACTCAAGAAAGATCCAATGAATGAAGCAAATTACTCTGAAGTATCTGAGTTTATATTCCTGGGATTATCAATCTACAGACCAACACAATGTTTCCTCTTTGTGTTTTCTACAATATCATATGCAACCATTTTTCTGGGGAATTTCTCAGTTGTGCTTACAGTTGTCCTTGACCCTCATTTACATTCACCCATGTACCTCCTTTTAGCTAATCTTTCATTTGTTGACTTATGTTTTTCTACCTCAACTGTTCCTAAGTTGATTTCTGATCTGTACTCCAGTCATAATACCATTTCATTCCAGGGCTGTATCTTCCAGATGTTTGTCCTTCATGTCCTGGGGGGATGTGAGATGGTGTTGCTGGTAGCCATGGCCTGGGACAGATATGTGGCCATATGCAAGCCCCTTCACTACCTGACCATCATGAGCCCACGAATGTGCCTTTTGCTTGTGATTGGTGCATGGGTTATTGGTCTCATTCACTCAGTGGCTCAGTTAGCTTTTGTTGTCCATTTGCCTTTTTGTGGTTCGAATGAGATAGATAGTTTTTACTGTGACCTTCCTAGGTTCATCAAACTGGCCTGCATAGACACCTACAGAATGGAGTTCTTGGTTACTGCTGACAGTGGATTAATTTCTGTCACTACCTTTTTCTTATTGATTGTCTCCTACATCTTCATACTGTTCACTGTACGGAAACAGTCCTTGGGCAGTTTGTCTAAGGCCCTCTCTACACTTTCTGCTCACATCTCTGTGGTGGTTTTGTTCTTTGGACCATGCATCTTCGTGTACATATGGCCATTTCCTAATGTCCCAGTGGATAAGTTTCTTGCCATTCTGGACTTCATGATTACGCCCATCCTGAACCCTGTCATTTACACACTGAGAAACAAAGACATGAAGGTGGCAATGAAGAGACTGAGTAAACAACTCCTGAGTA
This sequence comes from Peromyscus maniculatus bairdii, assembly GCF_049852395.1. Taxonomy (NCBI): domain Eukaryota; kingdom Metazoa; phylum Chordata; class Mammalia; order Rodentia; family Cricetidae; genus Peromyscus; species Peromyscus maniculatus. The sequence goes on along the minus strand of NC_134855.1, from coordinate 87,878,854 downwards.
TGAAAAGGGTCTCCTAAACTCCTCACAAGAATATACAACCTGAACTGAGTCTACCAGGTCAACCCTGGTCCTCGGGGGAGACCTTGATCTGGAGGAGGTGGGAATGGGGGGTGGGCTGGGGGGAGGGGTGGGCGAGAGGGGGAGAACAGGGGAATCTGTGGCTATTATGTTGAACTGAATGGTGTTGTAAAATAATAATAATAATAAAAAAAGGGGGGGGAAAAAGAATATACAACCTGAATACTGTATTATAAACACAAATGTTAAATGATGTCCTCCACTTTGACACGATTTATTATTTCTTCTCTAACTGCTTGATAAACTTGAATAATTTATTTCAAATTGAAGATGAAATGATCATATCTATTGGTTATAAGCCATATATTATTACATATTTATTGCTTGGTTATTATTTATATATCACTTTTTTGTTATTCAGTGGTCACATATTTACTAGCTATTATGAAATACATATTTTAGACTATATAAAAAGCACTAATGGAAATGAAAGTTAAAAATTATCCATTGTTTTCACACCTGAACAGTTCATCACTGCCTTCCAGACATTTCTGGTACTTTTTCCTATTTGGAGTTAAGTTTAATCAAAGCTAGCAGCAAACTCAAAATTCTCCTGCATTAGCCTCCTGAGCATTAGGATTAAAATGTGCACCATCACGTCTTGTTTGCTTGCTTTTCACTGTGTGTATGTGTGGTGAATGAATGAATGGTGAGATTATATGGTGTGGGTGAAGGTCAGCAGGAAGAAGAGATAGGTGTATTCTGGAATCTTGTGGGAAACCTAGTGAAAGGGGTGTGGAGAGAAGGAAGTAAGGTAGAAAGAAAGATGGACTTTCCAGGGGTGCATTTGAATGATGAACTAATGTAAGAGCTGGGTTGGGCTGCTGCTCCTGGGGAGAAGAATGGGGTTGAGAAGGGGGTAGTGAAAAATGGAAGAGGAAGAAAAAGAACTTAAGGTTGTATGAATAATGGAGGGATAGAAGAGGGAGAGAGAAGAAGGGAAGAGGAAAGGAGAGCAAAGTGTAGAAGGGGAGTAAGGAGCTAGATCTCAGATTGAGAGATGGAAGCTGAGGAGGAATATTGTTTGCAGTGAGGGTAATATGGATATTTAATGGAACACAGACTTGTTTTCCTGAAGAAAGATGGCCAGAAGTGGCTTGTACATTCACAATGAACACCCTTAAACTCTAGGGATGTTAGCAGTGCAGGAGGCCCGCTCTTGCGCATGCACACCAATGTTTACCTGTGTTGCTTGGCAACCTGGAGTCCAGCAACTGTATCTAGGGGTGTCATAAGCTATTTCCCCCACCATACAGTTGGGGGAATTAGTGGGCCAAAGGACAAATACTGAGCTAATTCTGAGTTGGGGAATTAGTGGGCTAAAGGACAAATACTAGGGAAAATCCGAAGGTCAGGGCCAGGCGGTGAGGCCAGTAAGTATCTTCAGTCATGAAGAACTTGGTTCATGGAATTAAGGAAAAGACACCTATGGGTTTCTGCGATGTCCCAGGAAAAAACTTGTTGGACTTTTTACGGGATATGAAAAGCATTTGTGCAAACGAAGCCAGATACAAACCTCGCAAAAAGATCCACCAGGCTGCAAGTGAAGGTGATATCAAGAAACTGCAGAGAATGATAAACCTTGGGAAACACAGCGTGCATGACAGAGACTTTAAGGAAAGGTAACAGCGCTTATGAGCTGGTTGGAGGGGCCTGTGTGGAGGATGTGATATGGCCTCTGATATATTCAAAGACCAGAATAGGGGACCCAGTAGGAGGGGACGGCCTCTCTGTGTTCTGTCTTCTCTGGATCCTCAGTACTGTCTCCAGACTTACACCCGGGCTAGAGGTCTCTAGTCCAGATTGTCCCATCCTGCCTACAAATTTATCCTGATAGATCATGAATTTACCATGTAATTTATTCACCATTGATAACATGAACATCTATTATGTAGCATTCCTATTGTACTATTCTTAAAACATTGCTGCTTTGCTCCTCTAAGCAAATTTAAATACAATTTAGAGTCCTTGAAATTAATAATACTTAAACATATCAGAAGAATTATTATCATATAATTTTAAGTACTTGAAATCTTGTTTGCTGAGCAGAAGGGATAGTGATTAAATTGAGATGTGGAGTGCAGGGAGCTATTCTAGACATTTTGCATTTCCCATTGATGCATCACAATGGTATTCTGTGAGATAACTACTGTTTTTGATACTTGCTTTACTGATGAGAGAATTGATTCATAGGAAGTCTAAGTTTGTAGCAAAGTTTAAGTTATAATTAAACCTATGGTGATTTAAACTCAATGCCATGCTTTTTCTCTAAACCTGCTCCTGGTTGGATGGTATTGAACACTGGCAGATTAATTTCTAAGCATGAAAGAGGCCATGTGCTCAGTTCATAGCACCACACAAAATACACCATCGAAAATGTTGTTTTTACCAGTATAGTGAGTAATACAAGCTAATAAATATTTCCATTTTTTTACAAGGACTTATTTGTTCAGAAGTTAGAAGAAACACATATCATCCAATGTTTATGAGTCATTTAATACTTTTTGATTACATGAGTAATTGTAAATTTTAAGATAGTGTTCTAGAAATTCTTTAAAACTTTCTCATTTCCATAGGACTGCTCTGCATTTTGCTTGCATCTATGGCAGGGAAGAAGTAGTAAATGTTCTACTGAGAAATAATTGTGATATTGATGCTGTTGACAGGAACTCCATCACACCTCTGATGAAGGTATGTATATCTGTCCAAATCTAGCATAACACAGACTTAATTTAAATGATTTTAAAACAAACTTGCCCCATGAACATGTCACTACTTGGTGAACTCTATGTGATGATCATATTGAATTCATTGAACAAGCAATCTCTTTCTTGGTATAATCCCTAGGCTGTACAAAACTGGTCATATGGGTGCATGTGTACATTGTTGAAGCACGGTGCTAATCCCAATCATATGGACAAAAATGGCAATACTTCTCTTCACTATGCTGTGTCTGAAGACAATCAGAAGCTGGTTGAATATTTGCTTAAATACAATGCAGACATGGAACAAAAGAACAAGGTATAATTCACAGCATTGTAGTCCCCCAAATAATCTGAAATACATGTGTGTTAATAGCAATACACATAGGATTAACTTACTTGAATGAAAATACTTTGAAATAGCTTAATTGTTTAAGCATATGACTTGAAATAGAGAATGTGACTTACTTTGAACGAAGTGTTAGAGTCTAGAACTTTCCTGCATAGAGGAGTAGTATTAGTGAAACACTATGTGAAAGGATAAATAAAAAGGAAGACAGTAGTGGGTATATTTTGGAGGGTCCTGCCAAGGTATGCCACTAAGCAAACAGGCCGTGCATTACAGACTTAGTGCAAGGTTTACTGGTGAAGGAAGAGAGTGGAGATTGGAAGGCCATGTCAGCATGGGGACTTGAAAGAGGCAGACAGACAAGAGGAAGAAGAAAAGCAAGGGAGAGAAGAAAAGGCAACAGAGGAAAGAAGAAAAAAGAGTAGCAAGAAACGAGAGAGATGAGAGACAAGAAAAGTAAAGAGGCAAAAGAGAGCGAGCTGAGCCTAGAGGGCACTTTTAAGGGTGCACATGTCACTTAGCTGATGGGGGAAAGGCAGCTGGAGACAGGTGATGATGTAACTCCTTTTTGTGGCTGAGGTAGCCTGCTGCTGGTCCAGAAACTATGTTTGCTATATTTATTCAAGGTAAAGCTTCTCTTTTTATGATTTTTTTCCACTAAAATTTGTTTCTAACCTGTGCGAAGTAACAGAACTGTAGAGCAAAAGTTCCCTTGCTAAATAAACTATTTTAAATCTCAAGTGAAACAAAAGAATTTTGGCAAATTTTAAATCTTATTGCTGTTGACAAATAATATCAAATGATATATTTCTCTGTGTGAAGATTAAATCAAGAATACAGAACAAGAATCTGAACAGAAATATGAAGGCCCACTTGGAACTTGGGCAATTGGAGGCATACATGAAGAATTATTACTATTTTCAACTTATTATTTTAATGAACATTTTTCATTTATTTTGATCACATTCTTTACCATCACCCAACTCCTTCCATATCCCCACCAATCCCCCTTCTTAACTGTTCAGCTTCATGACCCCTTTCACAAAAAAGCAAAGCCACCACCACCAACCAAAAAAAAACAAAAAAACAAAAATCAAAACTAAGAGAATTATTTTGGAATGAGTTTACAGGTTTTGCTACTGTGTTTTCTGTTTTAGGAGTGTTCATTCTTCATTTGTTGAAGTTACTGAGCTACAAACATGCCTGTAGTTCAATCTGAGGAGTAAGTAGTGAGTAAGTGGTGGATATGTGAAAAAAGACGAAAGATCACAGAATGCACTGGTGTATTTCCCTTTTTTTGAAGATATGACTACCTTTTAGGTCAAAAACTAACCTCTGTTTTCCAATCTAGGATACCTGGATTGGGAGAAGGAGAAGATGGAACCGACATTTTTTCATATTGAAATGAAATGTAACCCTAGCAGCTTGTTCCCTGTCTGTTCCCATCAAAGGAAACTAAGAAGTTTTCAGTGACTGAGTCCTTTCTCTTTTCAGTGATAAGAACAAATGGTGAAGGGAATTAGACATGTGGGTTAGACATGAGACTGAAATTCTTAGTTCTGGATTGTGTGTCCCGATGACCTCAGGAGAAGTTTGAATATCTGTATTACAAGTAGAGTTTTCTATGCAGAGTTTGAATCTTTAAATCTAATTAGTCATGGACAAAGGCATTTACAAAATTTATTTCCTTGAAATTCTGAAAGAGTTCCTGAATAAACATTGAATGTGTGGATGCTAGATCTCAAAATCCTAAGGAACTCTGGAAGAGCCATGGTTTGACTCCTATAATCTTTTTTTTTTTTTTTTGGTTTTTCGAGACAGGGTTTCTCTGTGTAGCTTTGCGCCTTTTCCTGGAACTCACTTGGTAGCCCAGGCTGGCCTCGAACTCACAGAGATCCGCCTACCTCTGCCTCCCGAGTGCTGGGATTAAAGGCGTGTGCCACCACCGCCCGGCGACTCCTATAATCTTAGTCCTACTTTCTTCTTTTACTATTTTTATGTTTGGGAAAAAAAATAGTAACAATGGTGAAGATTAGCTTATAACACTTCTTGCTTTAAGACAACAATAATTTGCCGGGCGGTGGTGGCGCATGCCTTTAATCCCAGCACTCGGGAGGCAGAGCCAGGCGGATCGCTGTGAGTTTGAGGCCAGCCTGGGCTACCAAGTGAGCTCCAGGAAAGGCACAAAACTACGCAGAGAAACCCTGTCTTGAAAAACCAAAAAAAAAAAAAAAAAAAAGACAACAATAATTCATTACTTTTAAAAGATATTGAAAATAATAAGAAGCTAGACTTTTAAGAATTCTATGTATTATTAGTATTCAGGTAAACAGATCCCAGACTAGTAATTGCAAGTTTTCTTTCCTATATTAAAAGAGTAGCGAATCACAACCTTGACATTTGAGCCATTACTGTGTGGCTTGGTAAGTTTATAAAGCCTGGGTGTCATATCCTAACAATTGTAAACACTGCAAAAACAGTGAGTTAAAGACAGTGTTGAAAATCAACTGAATGATTTTGATTTAACACTAATGCTTCATTCCATCAACATTAGGGGAAAACAGAGTGCAAGTGAAGTATAAATTAACAAAAGTTTGAAAATTTCTGGGTCGATGTTGAGTTATATGTCCTTTGGGCTAAATATCATTTTTATAAAATGTGTTAGATGATTTCACAAGTAAAAAATGGTTTATACAAACGCATTGGAGGAAACACTCACTGGAAAGGTAAAAACCTCAGAAGCTATGGACTCAGTATGGTCCACAGATAACAGTAGTTTCCTCTAACAACTAAGCACACTGCTGAGCCTCAAGATATTCATGCAGAAACCTGCTTATCAAATTGCTCTTAAAGAGGTGAAGAGAGCAATTACATGACTCCATATATTAAATGCTAAGGTAGAAGGAAATGTTTGTAGAACAAACACAGTTTTAAAGTCATCTATGGAAGTGATGAGCAGGTTTCATGTGTCGCATGTAAATAGTTGTAGGGCATTTCAAGGAGAAGGAATGTGCAGGGGCCTGCAAGGAAGAAGCTGCTTATTCACTTTAGCAAGGCTTTGTATTCAAAGGACTGTTTAAGGCTCCATTAAGTTGAAGATTACAATGATTTTGGATTACAGATTCTTTTGTTTTGTTTTGCAGGATGGCTTTACACCACTTTTACTGGCTCTCAAGGAAAACAAAATGGAGATGGCGAAATTTTTAGTAAAGAAGGGGGCAAATATACATGTATTTGATAAGATGAAAAGGTACAGTTGTTTGAATTTTTTCAATAAAAATGTGCGACATACTGAAATAACAATCTTACGACCAAGAAATATCAACTTGATGGAAAGAAGACTAACTTACAGGGATTCAGTGATCAGGTATCAATTAGTCATCAGTCTAATTAGTTGGGTAAGCAAAGCAATAAATTGAGGTGAGCAACACAAATCATTTATAAGTTTCATATCCCCTTATTATAATTATTGATGCTTCTTATTTGATATTTTGTTTGATTGGACAACTGATATGGTAGATTAATGGGTTTTCAGTTTGGTTTTACTAATTTTTTAAGAAGTCTAAACTTTTTGATTAACTTTGATTCATAACAAAACTCAATCATTTTGTACTGTTGTTCCTTGCTCTTATATGCTTATCCTATAAAATGCCCTATTATTCATAAAAAGAGTTGACAATCACAGTCTATTAGATGACTCTTGCCTTTCAATTCCCTTTGTTTGAGAAATAATGAGGTTAGAATATCCTATGATGACTAAGAATTGTTATTTCAGGATGCTGCTCAACTCTACCCCCTTTTGTCCTGTACAACTGGTATTGATGTGTTTATATTTACATAGAGTTGGGAAAGCAAAGTAAAATCACTTTATTAGTAGAAACATTATGAAGCTAAGTAATAGGTGGGTAGATGCAGATTCATAGATGACTTGGTTAAAATATCAGCTACCTAGCTGCTAGGTGTCTGAACTGCTAGTGTTACATATCATCAAATATGAAAAGAAGGATAATACCTTGTAAAGGTTTACATGAGATCATTTATGTAAAATTTAGGGCAGTGCATAGGACAGGTTATCCTCATTACTAACTGTAACTATAATGAATTTATTATTAACAGAGTATTTTATAATGTTGTTATAGTTTAAATAATGAAAATACCTTTCAATTATCTGATGGTTATCTGATTAGTAATTATATGTTACAGCAAACTAAAGAAAATGGAAACATCTTTGTTTAGGTCCTTATCTACTTAAGAAGAATAACTTTTATACACTTATATTCTATCAAAGTCGATGAATCTAAGAATTCTACTAAGAAGATACAAAACACTGCCAGAGGCTTCCTATCCATTTTCTTATTTTATCTTTGCACACCAAATATAAAGTTGGATTTTTGTAACAAATAATATTTATGTGTATAAAAAGGACAATTCCAAACAGACAAGCAAGATATTAAATTTGTAAAATATACCCAAGTATTAACAGTTTTAATTAAGTTATCTAATAATGAAGCTATTCTGTGTTATTTCAGAAACACACTCTTATATGCCATAAGATGGGATTCAACAGATATGGTCAGTCTATTTCTGGATGAAGGCATTGACTTTTTCGTTAAAGATGTGTTTGGATGGACTGCGTTACGCTATGCTATTGAAGGCACAAGTAAAGGGTAGGTGTTTGCACTGTAATGCTAGCAAACACTAACTTGCAGTTCAAATTAATCCCTAAGTCTTCATCTTCCTCTCATAATGTATTATTGTTGACTCTAGGTTGTTTTGGAATAACAGTGAATATCCAGTATGCAAAATGCATACCATTAGAATTAGAAATGAAGAAGTGTTTCTTTATCTCATGATTTGGTTTTGTATTGCTGAAGACTGAACCAAGTGCCTCATTTGTGCTGGGCAGTTCTGTAAATGAACTATATCTCTGTGTAGAACTTTCTGGAACTTAGAAATTATGGACCCTAACATTTTCCATTTCATCCAATTATAAACCCTATACTTTATATATTCAGATGTTTCATATTCTAATTAGCTGTTTTAGTCTTCAATTACAGTGTTGCAGAAAATTGTGTTTCTTCCTCTGGGGGGCTTTCTTCTATATATTATTTTTGAATCTTGAAAAATGTACAGGTTTCCGGATTCCTTAATTCCCAGGAGGAATACTCTCTTTCACAAGACAGGTGGAGCAAGAAGAGGACATCTAGTCCTTCTTTTGTTTTTATGATTCTGTTGCTGCACTGTTGCTAGTCACACTTGTCCTGGAGATCAGTAGAGCCTGACCTCTATGACGAGGCTGCCTTTGTTGAATCAGTTCTCTAACGATTTATGACAGTTTACATTTACACTGAAAAGTTACAATATATTAATTGAGCTGTTAGTCCCAAAGTGACAGTGCTTTCCTTTGGCTGCTGGGCGTTTCAGCTTGTGCCACACACATTGCTACCTATTTGACCATTCTCAGTTATTCAGAACCTTCCATGGATCCACATGTCATTTTAACCCTAGACCTTTTTTGTTTATTAACTGTGAAGAGTTTGTTCATCTCTTTTGGTAGAAAATGTGACTAGGGATCATTGTAAGCTGTCATGAATGTTTAAATCATGTTTCAGGGAATATCACAAATCTTTATTCAGTACTACTAGAACCAGACCCCTTTGCATTTTGTGCAGCATCCTTTCCTAGGTGCTATGAGAGCCAACATTATCATTCTCTGAGTGAGTATTTGTCAGCCTTAGTCTGTATTTAAGAGACCTCATTCACATTATGTTCCAATGGAATCCATGGGTAGGATAGGATTTTATCTTGGAAGGAATTTGGACACAAACAGACCAATCAATCTTTCTAACAAGGATCTGCAGGTTCAGAGCTTGATTCGGTACAGGAAGACTGGAAGTAATTAAGTGAAATTTTGTAAAGTGTTAGTTTGAAGTTTTTGGTCATTGTGTGTTTGATAATAGCAAACAATCATTTTATTTAGTGGAAAGAAATCCCATGATAAAAAGCTTATATTTTCAAGTTGTTAAATAGCTCATTTTTCCCCAAATGATAAGACAAAATTACATTGATAGCTGTAATTTAGAGGGCTTATGATGTTAAATTCTAATTATCAAGTCATGAAGCTTAAAGTCTCCTGGAGGAGGGGTGTCAAGGAGTGATCATTTAGATCAGACTGACCTGTAAGATGGTCAGTGGGGAACTTTCTTGATTGTTGATAGATGTGGGAAGACCCAGCCTAGGAGTAGCATCATTTCCTAGGCAGGAGTCTGTTGTGGAATATTAATTTAAGGTGTGTTACCTTTGTTTATGCTGTGAAACATTTGTTTTAATGATGCAAAGTTGTGTTGCCTTCTTTTATGTTGCATTTGTTTAACTCTGTGAACCTGTGTTACTTTGCCTGTCTAAAACACCTGATGGTCTAATAAAGAGCTGATTGTCCAATAGTTAGGCAGGAGAAAGGACAGGTGGGGCTGGCAGGCAGGGAGAACAAATGGGAGGAGAAATCTGGGAAAGAAAAGATAAGGGAAAGAGAGAGAAGGAGAAAGATGCTAGGAACCAGCCACCCAGCCGCAGAGCCAGCCATGGAATAAGAGTGAAAGTAAGAATAACAGAAGTTAGAAAAGGGAAAAGCCCAGAGGCAAAAGGTAGACGGAATAATTTAAGAAAAGCTGGATAGAAACAAGCCAAGCTAGGGCCAGGCATTTGTAAGAAAGAAGAAGCTTCTGTGTGTGATTTATTTGGGAGCTTGGTGGCAGGCTCCCTAAAGAGCTAAGAGCAAAAGAGTAAAGGAAACCACCAACAATAATATTCCTGAATTGTATAAGAATAGTGTATGTGAGGAACGTGCATTGCATTCCCTTGTTTATGCTCTTGATTGTGGATATGATGCAACTACCTACTTTAAGTTCCTGCTGTCTCAACCTTGCTGTAATAATGATTACCATTGTGAGTCAAAGTAAGTCCTTCTTCCCCTAATTTTCTTTTGCCAGGCTGTTTTATCACAGCAACAGAACTGAAATTAGAAAAAGATTTCATGTTTTCTAGATAGCTATAATAACTGAATATAAGCTGTGAAAAGAAATAATACATTGGGCTTTACTCAAGTATGGTAATGCCTTTGATATTGTCTGCAGTATTCTGGAAAATTCAACATAGCATAAAGATGTTTTTCATATCAATACTAAAATAGAATTTTTTTTTTCACTCGGCAGTAGTCGAAAGATTCTTATGGACTATGAAATAAAGTTACATATTAAAAATAAAGATGGCAATCCAGGTAAGTCATATGACAATGAGAAGTGAATATTAAACTCATGATTATCGCACAACCAATATAAACCAACACTGTTATTACATGTTTTCTAAGCATATACAATTGAAACTTCTTCCCTTATTTTCAGTATTTTAATTTAGGCAACAGCACTCACATTTGTTGCTCTAATTTTAAGTTATCTCCCATTAAAGGTTGTCTTTTTGATATGTAGTTATAGTAACCTCACTGAACATATTTATTTTTTTGTCTATGTTGAGACATTATTTCAGTTATCCTGTCATGGCTTCTATCTTACCGTGTAGTTGAGGTTGGTTTTAAACTCCTGATTCAAACTGTCTTAACTTCTCAGTTGAGGTTAGAGGCATGCAGTGCACACTCAGCAGCTTTCTTTAATAAATTATTAAATTGATATTACAAACAGATGAGCAGTTTCTTTCCTGAGTTAAATTCCAGCTAAAGTGTCTTCATTCCTAATGGCACATGATTTATGTTTTCCTGTATCTGTTAGTATTGCAAAGCTTCAAGTTTCAATTCTTAATTAGGCTCTCTATTTTTCTTCATTGTCTCTGTCATGGTAGAGAATAGGATGTATAAACAACCCCATCATATATATATATATATATATATATATATATATATATATATGTGTGTGTGTGTGTGTGTGTGTGTGTGTGTGTGTGTGTGTGTGTGTATATGTAGAGAGAATATCATTCAGAATGTGAAATTTGTTATCCAAAAATCAAATTGCTGGCTTGTTTTTATTTAAACAAATAAAATCAGCAAATATTGAGCCAAGGTAAAAGAGAAAAGCCGAGAGGTCAGAGCTCAGAGATAAAATCTTACCTCCTGCAGTGCTCCTAGCTTCCCCGAGAGAGGGAGGTACTTCCTGTGTCCCTGTTTAAATAATCTTTCTGTTCTGCCTTCTCATTGGTTGTAAACCCAACCACATGACTGCCTCATCACTGCCTGTAAGTACCGCCCTCCAGGTCTTAAAGGCGTATGTCTCCAATACTGGCTGTATCCCTGAACACACAGAAATCTACCTAGCTCTTCTAACCACCACGCTCTCACTATGGCTCTAATAGCTCTGACCCCAGGGCAACTTTATTTATTAACATAAAATTAAAATAACATTTCAGTACAAATAAAATATCACCACATTTCCCCTTTTCTATTTTAATAAAAAGAAAAAAGGCAAAAGGTTATAACTAACAAAAGAAAAACTATATACAAAAGTACAATAACTATATACAATATATACAAGTAACAAATACCTAAACGATGTCTAGTCCATTTGTATTTGACAAATCAGAGAAAATAATTCCCTTATCTATCCTATTTTAGTAAGTCCAAAATGTATCTAATTCACTTTCTATCCTAATTAATCTTCAACTATAACTAACTAATCTTCAACTCCCTCAGAGACCCAAGAAGGAAATAATATTAGCTAACAAAAATAAAAACAGGAAGTGCACAAAAGCAACTTCCAAAAATTTTGTGAGTTGACAGAAACAGCCAGCTGCCTGGACAGTCACCTGAGGTTTCTCCACAGTGTTGGGGCATCATCTTCAGCCTATAGGCTTAGCGTATCTGACAGACTCATTTGTGAAGTAGGTTGTACACAAGGTCAACAGTTCAACCTCACACTGGGTGAGAGCAGTCCATGTACCAGAAACACCTGAATTCCACTAGTGTCATGTCATGATTCAGGATTTTAAATTCTGGAAATTGTTGATGGTTTTTGAATTCAGCTGTCCATTCTTCTTGGCTGTGTATATATGGCTTCATCTAAGCATGCCCTTCTCCACATCCCTCTATTAAATGCCAGTCTACTATTGAGAGGCGTGAGCTTTCAGTTGCTGTTCCATTGCACAACAGAAGCCATCGGCCCACTGCCTGTTCAGCTGCCTTCAAAGAAAAGGGCACTGTACCTTTTCCAGATTGTGAAGGCCACTTCAGGGATGGTGCCATATTGTCCTGGCCTCAGAAGTTGCCTTCTGATAAAGCCATAACCATACTTGTTTTGGCAGGAATCGGTAGTCCTTTGTTTCGTGTTCTGTCTGTCCATTTTGTCCTGTTGATTTGAGGATACTTTGTTGTCCAGTGGCTAACTTTTGCCACAATGAAAATTAACTCCATATGCAGTTTCTTCAATGCCCATATTTTCTCTGAAGTAGATTGGTACTGCCAGGAGCTGACATGTCTCAAAAAAGAAAAATTTCTAAGTTATTAAAATATTTTAAATGCCATATTCGTTAGATCTCTGAAGGGTTTGAAGATGACCTGTCTAAAATATATCTGCTCAATTTTTAAAACATATCTAATATGACTACAATTTCTATTGTAATGTCTAACTACTAACTTTCATTTCTTTATATCCTAATAGTTGGTAATAATGTAAAGTATTTAAAACTAGTAATTGTCTTTTTCTTTTCTTTCTTTTTTTTTTTTTTTTTTTAAACAAGAACCTTAAATCTAATCTCGTTTGCTTAGCCTTTTTCCTAACCCTTGACAACAACTTGTAACCAACCCCCCTAAACAATTGAAAATTATCCCAGACCCAAAACCCATTAAAAGAACCAAAAAACCACCCGCCCCACACCACTTCTTTGGCAATGTGGGTGTCATATTCTTAAAATTGCTTCCTGCTGGGTATGGGTGAAGTTATCTTTATCCTGAAAGAAAAATTTAGGTTAATTGTCAAATTCTAGGAAAGGTAACTATATCCTTCATTATTATCCAGTCTGTGTATAAAGCCAAAGTTCAGGGTTTATCTCAAGTCCTTATTCAAGTAGTCTTTGAGACTGGATCATCTCAGCTAGTCATCTCAAAATTGTTCTGAGCACCTTGTAGTTCAAAGCTGATCTGTAGATGATGTTTGTCAGCTTAGTGATATTATTATTGTCCACGTGGAATTGTTGTTGTTGTTGTTGTTGTGGGGCCCCATCTTCTTTCCGGAGACTTCAGTTGATGTTAGGCCTGGCCGTGATTTCCTGCAGAAAACTGATAAGAGACTCGAACACAAAGACATATATATGCAGCTAACTGAAGCCTTTTTTCTAGAATTAGTTAGTACTCTATATGACCATTCATATCTTAACAAAGTTTAAAATGTATATATATATTAATCTTGTAAATTTTGATATAAAATTTATACTTTAAGAAAAGTTTAAAGAATCAGAATAGAATCAAAGAGTTGAGATTAGTAATAGAATGGTCCCTTAATTAATTTGGCTTTTGTCCTGTCCCATAGCAGAAAATGGCTCTTTTATTCTGTCATGATACAGGGAGTTTGTATTTTCATTTTAACAACATGCTTGAGTTTAAAGAAGGAGAGAGCCATTCTCCAACTCCAAAGTCAGCTTTAAATTTTAATTGAACTGGGACTATTAGAAAACCAATAGTGTTAAATCTTTAGAGAAAAGCAGAAACAAACATTTAAGAAGACATAAAATTTTTTAGATAATATATACCCATATGCCATATACTCCAATATACTCTGTTTCCTGGGATAGATGATTTGTCCCTTTTCTTCAGTTGTCTCATTTGTCTTGTGTCCTTCAGATTCCTTAACCTTCATTCTCCTAAAAGACAAAAACAAAAACCTTCCCCCAAGACTAATTTTGGGGATGTTCCTTTTTGGCAAGTTATTATCTGATTAAATGAAAAGACATGTGTTACAGGTACAAGTTAGTTTAAATTGGATGTTCATGCTGGTTGATGAACTATCACCTCCTCTAATTAAGAGGTTTCTCTTGTTCAAATCGAACCTTTATCAATTTTGATGGTACCCACAGCTTATCTTCTCCTATAGAAACAAAAGCAAAACCTCGTCCCCAACGTAATACATACCCTGGCTTCCATTCTGAGGTCAGCACATCCTTAAAGTATATAGGCTGATTTAATTCTGTAGTTTTTTCTATTACCCAATGTCTCTCTGCAGCTGTTGTTCCTTTCTCATTGGCATTCAGAAAATTCAAAGTTAATAGAGCATTATGCAGTCTATTTCTGGGGGTTTTTGTTACTCCTTTCTGTTTATTTAGCATATCCTTTAGAGTTCTGTTTGACCTTTCTATAACTGCTTGACCTGTAGGATTATGTGGTATACCTGTAATATGCTTTATATTGTAATAAGCAAAAAACTGTTTCATTTTAACAGAGACATATGATGGAGCATTGTCAGTTTTGATTTGTGCAGGTATTCCCATAATGGCCATAACTTCTAGCAAATGAGTGATTACAGAATCAGCTTTTTCAGAACTCAAAGCAGTTGCCCATTGAAATCCTGAATAAGTATCGATAGTGTGGTGTACATATTTCAGTTTTCCAAATTCTGCAAAGTGAAACACGTCCATCTGCCAGATTTCATTCCTCTGAGTACCCTTTGGGTTACATCCTGCTGGTAATGGTGTTTGATTATAGAAGGAACAAGTAGGACATTTCTTTACTATTTCTTTGGCTTGTTGCCAGGTTATGGGAAAATCCTTTTTTAAACCTTTACTATTGACATGATGTTTTTTATGAAATTCTGAGGCCTCCAGCACATTTCCTATCAATAATTTATCAATCTCATCATTGCCTTGTGCTAGAGGGCCTGGCAGACCAGTATGAGATCGGATGTGAGTTATATATAAAGGATGACTCCTTTTCCTGATTGTATCTTGTAATTGAATAAATAGTGAAGTTAATTCTGAAGCATCAGGGATAAATTCTGCAGTCTCAATATGTAATACCACTCTTTCAGCATACTGAGAGTCAGTTACTATGTTGAGAGGTTCTGAAAAATCCATTAATACCAACAGAATAGCATACAATTCTGATTTTTGCACTGAATTATAAGGACTTTGTACCACTTTACTTAAATTTTCTGATTTGTAACCTGCCTTTCCTTGTTTGTTGGCATCTGTATAAAATGTACGAACTCCAGATATGGGTTTTTGCCGTACAATTCGAGGCAAGATCCAATCAGCTCTCTTTATAAAATCAATTCTGTTGCTTTTGGGATATTTGCTGTTAATTTCTCCCAAAAAATTACTGCAAGCTCTTTGCCAAGGTTCACTTTCTGTCCATAATTTTTCAATGTCCTCCTTAGTTAAAGGTACGACAATTTCTGCTGGGTCTATTCCTGCTAATTGACGAAGTCTCAATTTTCCTTTCCAAATCAAGTCAGAGATTTTTTCCCCATAAGTTTTTAATTTTTTATTTGGTTTATTTGGTAAAAATATCCATTCCAATATAATATCTTCCCTCTGCATTAATATTCCAGTAGGGGAATGCCTAGAGGGTAAAATAACCAAAATGCAATCCAGCTTTGGATCAATACGATCCACGTGCCCTTCATGTACTTTCTTTTCTACCAAGGCCAATTCTTTCTCAGCTTCAGGTGATAATTCTCTTGGACTATTTAAGTCCTTGTCACCTTCTAAGGTTTTGAACAAATTAGTCAGTTCATCATTTTTTACCCCAACAATAGTTCGTAGATGAGAAATATCTCCAAATAATCTTTGAAAGTCATTAAGAGTCTGTAGTCTATCTCTCCTAATTTGCACCTTTTGGGGTCTAATTTTTTGTAGCTCTATTTTATATCCTAAATAATTAATAGAATCTCCTCTTTGTATTTTTTCAGGAGCAATTTGTAATCCCCAGCAAGGCAAAATTTTCTTTACTTCTTCAAACATTCTTTCTAAAGTATCTGCATTTGAGTCAGCTAGTAAAATATCATCCATATAATGATAAATTATAGATTTAGGAAATTTTTTACGTATCACTTCCAATGGCTGTTGTACAAAATATTGGCACAGAGTTGGGCTATTTAACATTCCCTGTGGGAGGACCCTCCATTGAAATCTTTTAACCGGTTGAGAATTATTATAAGTAGGCACTGTGAAAGCAAATCTTTCTTTGTCCTTTTCTTGTAAGGGTATTGAAAAGAAACAGTCTTTTAAATCAATAACTATGAGAGGCCATCCTTTTGGTAACAGAGTAGGCAAAGGAATTCCAGATTGTAGAGAGCCCATCGGCTGAATTACTTTGTTAATTGCTCTAAGGTCTGTTACCATTCTCCATTTACCAGATTTCTTTTTAATAACAAATACAGGAGAATTCCAAGGGCTGGTTGACTGTTCAATATGCTGAGCATTTAACTGTTCTTCTACCAGCTCTTCTAAAGCCTGGAGTTTCTCTGTTGTTAAAGGCCATTGCTGAACCCATACAGGCTTGTCTGTTAACCATTTTAAAGGTAGAGCTGTTGGTATTTTTGGAAGATTATCAGTTGTTGTGCCCTGTTCCTGTATAATATGGATGGCTGGTGACCACTCAAAATAATGCCTTCTAATATTTCTCTCAGAAACATGTGCTAGTTTATGATTTGTTTCTGAGATTGGAGGGATTTTAATCTGAGTATTCCATTGTTGCAACAAGTCTCGACCCCACAGGTTCATAGCTATGTTAGCGACATATGGTTTTAATTTTCCTCTCTGTCCTTCTGGACCTATACATTCCAGCCATCTTGCACTCTGTTTCACTCCAGATAATGTCCCAATTCCTAACAGTTGAACGTTTACCTCCTGAAGAGGCCAAGCTGGATGCCAAAAATTCTGGTGCAATTATGGTAATGTCCGCACCTGTGTCTACCAGACCAGACAACAAAACACCATTTATTTTTATCGTTAATTTTGGTCTCTGTTCATTAATAGAAGTTTGCCAAAAAATTTTCTTTATGTTTTCTCCTGAATTTTCTATTCTCTCTTTTTCATCATCCTGACCAGCCTGATTTATTCCAATAGTCATTTGGTTATTTAATCGCTCAGAGCAGGGATTTCCTCTACAGCTGCAGGAAAGGTTTGAACTGGTTTTGCTATGGGGGCCTGCATGAGGCCCCTCCGGGAGTTTCCCGAAAACTGAGGCAAAGGATTACCCTGTCTGTCCTTTGTTGATCTACATTCGTTGGTCCAGTGTTTTCCCTTACCACACCTTCTGCATACTCCAGAAGGAAGGGGCATTCTGTTGCCATTGTTCCTTGAAGAAACATTGCTTCTAGGATTGACCTGTTTACAGTCCCTTTTAAAATGTCCTTGCTTTCCACACCCAAAACATCTAACACTCCTCAAACCTTTTGAAATTACTTCTCCTACCCACGTATCATGCTCATCAACCTCAACATTAATTGTTTCTCTAATCCAATCTTCCAAAGGTGCAGATCTTGCCCTTAACGGCCTGATTATTCTTTTGCATGCTGCATTCGCATTCTCAAATGCCAAAGCTTCAATTATTGCCTTACTAGCTTCTGATCCTGAGACCATTCTGTTTACTGCTGAAGCCAGTCTTTCTAAAAAATCTGTGAAAGATTCTTTAGGGCCTTGCATAACCTTTGTGAATGACTCATGTTTTTTTCCTGGTTCATCAACTCTGTCCCATGCATTCAAGGCTGCCATTCGACATAAAATTACGGTTTGAACATCATATAAACATTGTGTTTGTATTGAAGCATATTGGCCTTCTCCAATAAGCTGATCCTGACAAACTTGTATTCCTTTATCCCTCCATTGTGTTTCTACGTTTCTAGCTTCCTCCTTAAACCAAGTCAGAAATTGAATTCTCTGGCTGGGTTCCAGAACAGCTTGTGCAAGGTCCCGCCAGTCCTGTGGTATAATCCTATTATATGTTGACCAAGAGTTTAACATTTGCTTTACATATGGGGAATGCATGCCATAAGATACTATTGCCTCCTTAAACCTTTTAAAATCCATCAGTTCAATTGGAGCCCAGATATTTTGTGTAGCCATTTGATCAGGCATCTGCTGTACGGTTACAGGATAAATTAAGGATGATTGTGTGAAAACAGGCTTTCTTTCTGTAACCTTATGATCCAAACTTGAACCAACTTCACTGTTAAAATTAACAGGTTTTTCTAAAGCTGTTATCCTGGCACTTAAATCGACTATCTTTTTAAATAGTAAAATGAGAATAAGCATGGTGATTAACTGCATAATTCCCATAATACTAATCTTTTCATATAGTTGTTCCATTGTCAGACTGCCTAAAATTTCAAACAAAACCCAATTTTCTTCCAATGTACACAGGAAACCCATTTTTTTAAATGTGGAAAAAATTTGTCTTTTAAATAGTTTCCTTTATGACTTACCAAATCTGCGTAGAACAGTAGAAATCCGAGCGAATTTCAAAACAGCCACCTAGAGTCCTAGGTGTAAATCCAGAGAGAGAGAGAGAGAGAGAGAGAGAGAGAGAGAGAGAGAGAGAGAGAAACAGAGAGACAGAGAGAAAGCAAGAGAGAAAGCAAAAGCGAAAGTGAAAGTGAAAGTGAAAGTGAAAGTGAAAGGGTAGCCGGCTAAAGCTTAAAGCCAGCCACTTGTTCCCTCTGAGCCGAGTCAAGGCTTGGCTTTACAGCCAGGGGCCCTGTTTAGCAGGGCAGGCCTGAGCTGTTTGTAGCACTGGCTTTAAGCAAGCAGCTCACAGTCCGGCCTGAGCCCAAGCAGACCTGGGCTGGGGCTAGGGAGCCGGCTGCTCCAGCTAGGGAGCCGGCCCCAAGCAGTTTTTAATGGATTCTTGTCACGTTGGGCGCCAGATGTAGATGTAACCAATCGTATTATTAAAATAAGAAACACAGAGCCAAGGTAAAAGAGAAAAGCCGAGAGGTCAGAGCTCAGAGATAAAATCTTACCTCCTGCAGTGCTCCTAGCTTCCCCGAGAGAGGGAGGTACTTCCTGTGTCCCTGTTTAAATAATCTTTCTGTTCTGCCTTCTCATTGGTTGTAAACCCAACCACATGACTGCCTCATCACTGCCTGTAAGTACCGCCCTCCAGGTCTTAAAGGCGTATGTCTCCAATACTGGCTGTATCCCTGAACACACAGAAATCTACCTAGCTCTTCTAACCACCACGCTCTCACTATGGCTCTAATAGCTCTGACCCCAGGGCAACTTTATTTATTAACATAAAATTAAAATAACATTTCAGTACAAATAAAATATCACCACACCTGACTTTATTGGCATAAGACTATATCAGAACTATGCATAACATAGAATGTATATGTAAATGTACATTCCTATATGAGCTTCTAATTTGTAGAAAACTTTTAAAGACCCATGCTACTGGAATTGCAACTGAAACTTGAAGCCTTCCTGAAGAAACTTTAATATTATTATATAATATTATTGGATATAATAATATTCATTATTAAGTAGATGCTGTTCTGGAAAACAATGAACATGGCAGATGAAGACATATACTAGAGTGTAAGAAAAAAACAAGTAACATGTTTCATAAGAAGAGAGTTTATATTTGTAGTGGAGTAGTAGTCAGGTGGGAAATTTGTACTGAAATAAATCCTTGTGAATATGGACAAGAATGTGAACATGAAGCTGCCAACTAAAGGAGAGAGATAGAGATACGCATAGAATTCTATCAGGATGACAAATGGGAAAAAAATGTACAGTGATAACATGTTTTCCATTGGAGGCTTAGCAACAAGGAGTTGCCAGAAAGCTGGAAGAAACAGAGATGTCAATACAGTCATTGTTTCCCCACTTCATATGTAAAGTAAAATCCGCAAGCAAAAATCTGTTGTAGTATACACATTTAATTAGAGATATCTGCAAAATTCCATCCTTATTAGTCCCTGCTATGAGTGTTTAAAGTTCTCTCTGAATTGATAACAACCTACCTGTCTGTGTTGTTTAATGTTAGAATAGCTTTATTTAAACATATCCCTAAAAAATCTATAAAAATCTATCAGTTTATACTACTAGGTTTCTTTATAATTCTTCTGATCTGTAGCAGCTGCTACAAAGTTTGCATTGAAAAATTTCATACATCTTGAAACCTCTTTTCATTTTTCTACTTTGGACAATAAGTATATCTGTCATTGCATATTCTCTAAATAATTAATATTGTATTAAAGCTAATTAATTTATAAGTATTTTCTAAAATTAACATTTGTAAATTTTTTTGTTTTCTGTGGAATGAAAATAACATTTATGAATTTTGAAGTCTGTTCTTCATTTAATATGTACTTGGGCTAGTCTTTTATTTACAAATATATCTCATCTGTACTTCACTGTCTTATTTACATAGATAGAGACTCACTGAGAATTAAAGTTAGATATTAATGATGAAAGATGTTTGATCATTTTTTTCAAATCTCTTGGTTTTGATTTCTTGTTTCTTTAATTTTCTATGTAATTAATATTAAAAATGATTGTGAGGTTTTCTGGGAAATGGATTAGAACATTTTTATCTAGCTAGTCTTTGATATATATATATATTTTTTTAACAGCACATGCTTAAGCAGTCCCAGCCCAAGGGTATTTACTATAGTAAATTTGAAAAATATAGAAGAGCCAGAAACCAAGTAAACATGGAGAAGCAAGGTAAGAGCATTGCATTATACCGAGAGCTTCTTTGACAATGAAGGAGCCAAGTGTCCCTCTACACAAAAGAAAATCAGTTATGAAACATTTATGAATTTATAAATTTATATTAAGTGACAATTATTTGTATATCTCAAATCAAACCCAGGTTCAGTAGATGGCAAGAAATCATAAAAATCCAAGCAGAAATGAATGAAATATAAATAAAGGAAGAGTGGGGATATCAGGGTTTTATTCATTTTATGAGTGCTAAGACATAAGGAATAGTGAAGTCATGGAAATGATGATTAGGAAAGGTAGAGGGATGAGAATTACATGAAGGAAAATGAGGTAGGTATGTATAGGGGATACTGTAATACCCATTTATTTAGAAAAAGAAGTCTCAGAGTATTAAATATGTGGGGTAACTATAAATGAACCTGCTAGTACCGCTACGTGTTTCAGAGGCACAAGTAAATATCACTCTGCTTTTTTGTGATGTGCTCCTCAATTCTTAGGAAGACAAAAAGGATACAAGAACCAGGCCATACAGAGCTACTTTTTACATTACTTGAACATAATTATGTATGATCTTCTCTACATAGTTTTGATACAGTGTCATACATTGTAACTACTTCTCAAAATATTACCACACAGGATAGAATACAGAAAAATACACATAGATTTAAGTTCATTAAGAGAATATCAATTTAAAAACATACAGACAGTGCTTCAGAGAATGTTTTAAAAACAGAGGTGATGATCCAGAGGAACAGAAAAAGAGACAGACTACAACTTACATAAACTTGGAGTTAATGCTGAGGACATAGGAGAGAACTCATTTCAAAAACCCTATATTACCACTGTTGCATAGATGACCATTAATGAGATGGAATGAGGTAAATGTTAAAAGCCTCTGTCACTCACTCCCTGTCTACAAACGCGGTACAGCAACTATTGGGGTTATTAGAATCTTAAGTCTCAAATATTCACATGGGCAAAGCAAGCTCAGATACTCTGATCTTGAGTAAGACCTAGCTAGGGAGCCTCTGTGGGTCCCCACAGTGGTTATTAAATTGGCATGAATTTAAAATGTTAGATATAATTATTTATAATTTTATACCTGCATTTCCTCTTTGAAAGCTTAGTTATCTTTTACGTGATTTTAGTTTGAAAAACAAACAAAAACACACTCACCCTTTTTATGAAGTTAAAATCTGTTTATTCTAGCTGGGCGGTGGTGCACAGACCTTTAATCCTAGCACTCAGGGGGGCAGAGCTCAGTGGATCTCTCTGAGTACAAGGCCACCCTGGTCTACAGAGTGAGATCCATGACAGGCACCAAAACTACATAGAGAAACTCTGTCTCAAAAAAAAAAAAAAAAACACAAAACCTATTCTACATATTGTTGGTGGTCTATGCCTATATCTGAGACAAGCGATTCCTTTATCAAGGGTCTTGAGGGATCCTGTATAGGAAGAACTTGTGTATTTAGTTATAGGTGTGCTTTAATTGCACTTGATAATCCATTCTGTGAGTTGACTACTAGAAGTGATTTGAGTTCTAGTTTGTATTCTATCACAGTGCCTCTGGTCATTCACAGTATCTGGTATGTAGCTGGGATTTATATGCTACAATTTGGTGAACTGCATCCTCTTGTCTTTTCCTAACCTGAAAATCTGTTTGACAAGCACACGCCTTTAATCCCAGCACTCGGAAGGCAGAGGCAGGCAGATCTTTGTGAGTTTGAGGCCAGCCTGGTCTACAGAGCGAAAGCCAGGAAAGGTGCAAAGCTACACAGAGAAACCCTGTCTCGAAAAAACAAAAAAATTAACAAACAAAAAATATCCAGTGACTTTCACAAACATTTATTACCTCCATCATGTTCATAGTTCCTTTTTTGTTCATTTGATTTTTATCATTTTAATTTGATATTTTCCCTTCCAATTAATAGTTAGTTATGGTTTTGGCACTTAGTTTGTGTACTTATTTAGCATCAGGAGTGGGAAATTGTCTCGAGGGCATTTCACATGCTATCCATATCCTTAACCACTGAACAAAAAACACTACTCATTATTTAGTTTCTCTGTGACCTGGTTACACATAAGAAACACATGTTCCTGAAAATGCAAATGAATTCCATCAACATAGGTGCAATGAAAAGAAAGGTCAATTTGAAAACATACAACTTACTCATTCTATGCAGTACAGTCATATCCTATTTGATAATATAATGACAGTGTGTTGTCACAAAGGGATCTCATTTATATTGACACTCATCAATTGATGTTTTTTCTGTATTGTTTTCTAATCAAATTCCAGGAGATATTTTTAAAGCATTCTGTGAATTAAAGATTACATCATTGCTATAGATGTTTATTTACCTCAATATTATTTTTCTCCATTTTCATTCATGCCACTCACAGTCAGTGTTATCCTCACATTAGAGGGTCTGCTCAGCTGCACAGACCATCAGCCTCTGTCATATATCATTGTCCATACTTTAGGTATTCATGAAAATGTCACTATACAAATTATTTTGACATATCATCAATGTTTTAGGTATAGATACATTTTTATTGATTGTTTTGGGCACAAAAAGTAGTGTCTAATATTATGACAGTTTCATGAATATCTAATATTATTGTTTTTATTCTCTGTGTTGTTTGGAAGCCTTGAAATACCTCCATGATTTCTACATGTTTTATTTTTTTTATATTTTACTTTTGTTTTTTGCTATTTTCTATGACTTGACTGTTTGCTCTTAACTCTTTCTCATCTGTTGTATATTTCCAAATTGATTTGCTTCTCATTTAACATTTTTCTACCTACCTTACTACTACATTTTGACTTATATCTTTACTGTAATTCATAATTTATACTTTTGTCTATTTTTGTTTAATATTCTCTTTTCAATTTATTTTCAGTTATACTAAGTATTTTTCTTTTTTGTTGATACTTGACTGTGTAGATGAACATTTAGCATATGTTCATGTTTGAACATGGAACACTTTATGATATGGGTTGTGTATAGAAGTTCTTGTTATTGTGTGTATTTTTTACATCAGTAAATCTCCATTAGAAGTATAAGCTTAACTGAGCCTCAAAATAAGAAAACCAAAAATGTATTTCATAATAACTTATTTTATCTGTTGTTACAAAGACTTCTAGTATAGAAATGTTATTTCTAGTTTATTTTAACTATATAAATATTGATTGATTTCAGCAGAAGCAGATATACATAAAAAATCTCAAAGGAAATGAGAGTACTCAGTTATATGTATGTATTGTTAAATTTGAATTTCCATTTATTATATATTTTTATAAACAATGTACACAGGCTAAATTATGTGTTCTTCTAGAATGCATCATCATGAATAACATTAAGATTAAACTTTTATTTTAAAACATTTAACTAGTTAGGAATATTGAATTTTCTGAGCTATTATCTACACTAACTCAGAGCTAAAAATTTCTCAGATATTTGTTCCTAATATTTTTTTTCTTATTATCCCTTGTATGTCCCTTCATTTTCCCCCTTTATATTCTAGAAACGGGGGAGGGGGCATGGGGGAAGGTGATGGCGCACGCCTTTAATCCCAGAAACAGAATATTCCTAAGCACGTGAACATATGAACAATGTGGCTCTGATGTCCTGTTGTTCTGCTCCTGATAGGCATCCAGACTTTTTATTTCACTGAAAAAAAACAGTAGATCAAATCAAAATAATAATCACTGGCATGAACTCAGTTTAGAGTATAGTAGATGTGATTCTAGTTAAAATACGCCATGTAGGCATCTGACACTGAACTTGTAATTTGCAGAAAACTGTTAGAAGGACCTATTGTGGGAATAGAGTGATCTGAGCTTGAGTCTCAACAAAGCCATTCAATTCCTTTGAGATTGAATAGTCTTTCAGAAGTTCTTGCCATCAAAGCAGACATAGAAGTCACAGCCAAGTTCTGCTCATTTCCTTACCCTTGACTCATTTTCCATATATGGAATATCTAGGCACTATCAGAAAGTAAGGCAATGAGTATTACAGACGTGTTTATGCTTTTCTTTGATAAAAATAAGTAATCAGAAAACACATCTTAAGTGATTAAAACAAATAATTCTGAAGCTATAGCATTATTGAAAACTACTGAAAATTATTCAACTTTACTATTACAGTGAAAATCGGAAAAAGCGCAGATTTATATTCAGGATAAAAACCTTTCCTTCTGAGGAAAGACTTGGAAAGAACAGTGTCATAATGGGTAAAGTAAAGAGAAATAATATCTGTTTATCATATAAGTCTTTATAATCCTAGATGGATGAGGGAACATGCATTTTGAGAACCAAGACTATTAGCAACATACTCGAAAACAGACTTCACCAGGAAAGTAATGTGATTTCTTAATTTTAAACAGGTATGCTTTTTAATTTTTTTATTATGAAGAAATTTTTTATTCATTTTACATACCAACCAAAGATCCCTCTCTCTTCCCTCCACTGCCCCCCAGCATTATCCCCCCAATCCATCCCCTATTCTCTCCTCTGACAAGATAAGGCCTGCCATGGGGAGTCAGCAGAGCCTGGTACATTCAGTTGAGGCAGGTCCAAGCCCCTCCCCCTGCATCTAACTAATGGAAGCAGATACAGAGATCTACAGCTAAGCACCAGGCTGAGCTCCAGGAGTCGAATTGAAGAGAGAGAAGAGAGATTCTATCAGCAAGGGGCATAAAGATCAACCAAACAAAGCTAGTGGGAACTGTAGCTCGAGAGTTTTCTTTCTGGGTCCCGCCAAGCCCTGGCAGTCCCTTAACCCACTTATAAAATAAACATACAGAGGCTTATATTATTTAAACTGCTTGGCCATTAGCTCAGGTCTATCATTGTCTAGCTCTTACTCTTATATTCAGCCCATTTATATTAATCTAAACTTTGCCACATGGCTTGTGGCTTACTGGTACCTTACATCTTCCTTGTCCTGCAGGCAGTCTCCTCCTTCCCTTCCTATTCCCTTAATTCTCCTCTCTGTTAGTCCTGCCTATACTTCCTGTCTGGCTACTGCCCAATCAATGTTTTATTTATTAACATATTTGCCATACAGAACATCCCACAGCAGGGAACTCATGAACTTTAGACCCACAGCTGTGGAGCCTTCATGGGACTGGACTAGGCACCCTGCATAAAATGATATGCTTTTATAGTAAGAAATAAATTTATTTTACTGCATCATGATTGTAAATCTTCATGGAACAAACCCACTGCTGATATCTGTTTTACTAGGATACCATGACAGATCTTCACTTACCAGCACAACTAACTTCAATCACCAGGCATCTTCTAATTGAAGGACGAAAAGGTAAAGATTATGTCATCAGCAAGTCATTTCAAAGACTTTTTATTAAAATTGGGGGAGTAACATATTTTACTAGACCAAAAAGTTGCATATAAAATGTTTAGTTAGTAAGGAATATAACTTATTAGGTTGTAATACACTATTAATCTTGTGAGTTTCCATTAAATTTTAAGTTGAGAGTATCATGATGAAAGCTCAAATGTAACTACAGGATGGAGTGTTTGTTATCTGAGGAATTCCAAAGAATAAGCTAGTGGTATGGAAACATGACTGAGAGGTAGGAAAAGGGTGTTATAATTTTTGCCTTATCAATTATAAAAAGACATGAAAGATTGGAGGACTGGGTCTTAGCATAGCTTCTTTCATTCATAACAGATTATAATAAATACCAATGTTAGCCAAATATACTCACAATTTAATATCACAAATAATGTTGCTCCTTTCATGATACTGATATATAAGCCAAAATGAGAACATCAGGTAGAAGCAAGGGATAATAAACAATGTCATCAGCATTTTAGTTTCCTGAGGTTCCATTTACTAATTGTTAGGGTAGAGCCTGTACTATTACAATCCTATTCAGAAAGCTCTCTCCTGTGTCAACGAGTTCAAGTATATTCCATACTTTCTCCTCTGTCAGATTCAGGGTATCACATCTTATATTGGGGTCTGTGATCCATTTGGAGTTGAGTTTTATGCAGGGTGAGACAAAAGAATCTCTTTTCATTCTTCAAAATAGAGCTATGAAATTTGACCAGCACCCCTTGTTGAAGATGCTGTCTCCTTTTCAATGGCTCATTGTCAAAAACATATGCATGTAGAAACATGGGCTCATACCTTGTTCCTCAATTCTATTTTATTGACCAATGACTTTGTTTTTAAACCAGTACCACATTGTTTTCAGTGCTATAGGTCTATAGCATAATTTGCAATCTAGAATGCTGATACCTTTATACATTCATTTATTGTTCAGAATTGTAATGGCTATCCAGGATGTCTTGTGTTTTTGTATAGAAATTATGATTAATTTTCTCAACCACTGTGAAAAATTGCATTGGAATTCTGATAAGGATTGCATTAAATATATAAAATACTCTCTTAGTAGCATGGCCATTTTCATAATATGAATCTTATCAAATCTTGAGCATGGGAGGAATTTTCATCTTCTGAAATCCTCTTCAGTTTCCTTTTTCACTGTCTTGGAGTTTTTATTGTGCCAGTTTTTCACTTCAGTATATTATAAGACATTTTATTTTCTTTGAGGTAGCTATGAATGGAATTGTTTTGCTTACTTCTTTCTTGGTATGCTTGTCATTGTGTAGAAAGGCTACTGATTTTTTATGTTAATTTTGTATTTTGATAATGTAATGGATTTATTTATATGTTGTAGGAGGTTTCTAGTGGAGTCTTTTGGGTTTTATGTATAGAATTGTATCATCTGTAAATAAAGATATTTTGATATTGGCCTATAGTTGGGGGGGGGGCAGGTGTGTCTCTCCTACTAGTTTTGATATCTGGGTATAATAGGGACTTCATAAAAAGAATTTGAAAAGATTTTTTCATTTTCTATTTTGTGGAGTGATTTGAGGAGTATTGGGTATTATTTTCATTGAAGTTCTGATAGAATTATTTGCTGAGACCATATGGTTCTGGACTTCTTACTGAGAGATTTTAAATTAATGTTTTATCTCATTTCATATTATTAGTCTATTTAAACTGTTAATTTCATCTTTATTTAGCTTTAGTAGGCCACATATATTCATCTGTTTATTTTAGGTTTTTTCAGTTTGGTAGATTTTAAAGTATGTTGTGATTATCTGAATTTTCCAGATGACTGACGTAATGTTTGCCCTTTTGTTTCTATTTTCATTAAATTTGAATCTTCTCTCTTTACTTTGTTTAATTTGGCTAAAAGTTTGTCAATCTGTTTTTTCTTTTCAAAAGAACCAACTAATTCTTTTGTATTTTATAATTTCTGTTTTGTAAATTTCAAACCTTATTTTGATTATGTCTTTTCATTTTCCTTTTTGAGTGTTGCTTGATATCATTTTCCCTAGGCTTCTGGATACATCATTAATTTATTAAATTCAGATCCCTTGAATATCTGCATGTCCTCTTAGTATAGCCATTGTGCCTTATAGATTTTTTTATGATGTGTATTAATATTCATTCACTTCTAAGAATTTTAAACTTTATTCTTGAATTTAATTAACTATGTTTAGTGGGATCATAACCTTGGAATCATTTAGTCAAATACTTGGTCTTATTTTTACATGAATATTATGTATACTTATGACACAGCTTGGCTACAGCACAAGTAATATGATAATAGACTATATTTCCAAACTCCAGTAACTTTTCCCCCAGATAAATCCTACATTAATTTACCAGTTTAGTTCTATATGGAATTCTGTCTTATTTAGGGATATTAGCACATAATTGAATTTATGTCTTTTTAAGTTTTTGTAAGCAATACTCTAAATGGGAGGTAATGTGGAATGAACATCTGACATATCTTCATATTTTGAATATGGAACCTTTTGTGATCCAAGTCACTGATGTACTTGCTAACTATATTTTCTGTATATGTGCAGTAGAAGGTTAAGCTCAATTGAGCACTAAAGTTAGAAAGACAAACATTTTTTTCCATAAAAATAAATTTTAAGCTTTATTTTTGGATATACAGACTTCTTTCCAATGCTATTCTTCATTTTGTTTTCTGTCTTTTTTGTTCAAATTCATAAACAATCAACAGAGGCTGAATTACAAAAGAAATCAGTGAAAAGTCAAAACAATCTTGAGAACAATAAAAATACTCAACTATTTGTAAGTCAATGTTAAATTTGAGTTGCTACTTAGATATTTTCTTTTGTGAAATAATTTATCATAGGCTCAATGAAGTTTTCTTATGTATATGCCTTTATATTGATTTGTCATAATTAAAATTAATTTTAAAAATATTTAATTTTTAGAAACTTAGAACTTTCTTAGAATAGACAATAGTTCCTAACTAATCTTCCTCTCAGATACGTCTTTAAGTTTTTATCCTGTACACTTCCTTTCTTTGAAAATTTTTAATGAGAAGGACATGAAGATATGAACAATGAAGTACTTATCATCAAGTTATTCTATAACTTTTTAAAATTTGTGTCTTGTAACATTTTGTATGCCTGTGTTTTTCTAAGTTTGGAAAACATGTTTCTTTTGGTTTCAATAATATTTCTTCAAAATAGGAAATCTTCTATGATAAACTCCTTGAAAAAAATTCATGGAATTCACTATTGATATTTACTTTGACAGAATAACATCATGGATCTGCAACCAAGGCATAGTCCTCATTCATCAATGAGACTAAATCCAAGATTCACAGATCTTAATTCAAGAGAAGCTAAGACTCCTATGTCATCAGTAAGTCATTGAACACATTTTTTTTTAAATCAGGGAACACAATATATTTTACTAGCCCAAAAATTGCATATCAAATGTGTAGTGTGGGTTAAGATTTATTCAGTGATAAGATATTATACAGCTTATGAAATTTCAGTAACATTTTAGGCTGTTATTGTCAAGATGAATGCTGCATAAGAATTATATGGTAAATTATTTTTATCTGGATAATTTCAAGAAGTAAGAATTTGGATAGAAAATGGGAAATTATTAAAATGATAGTATGCAGTCATTGAATCATAATAATCATTGAATAGAATTTTTTCTGTACTCTTCATTGATAATTTTGTTTAACATATTATTGGAAAATTCTATGAATTACAGTTTGCTTCATTTTTACACACATCTATCTATTTTGGAATCATATCTATTTTATTCTTATCATTACTATTTATTTTTCCCTTGTATTTAGATAGATCTTTCTTATGTTCAAAAAAGAGCATGAACCTTTTCAAATGCATTTTACATACTTCTGAAAGTTATACATTAATCTTTGTTATATACATGGCTTGCTATATCTTACACTTTTAAGTTATTGGTTCATAATATTAAATATACTATTTTAGATATTATACAAAGTAGTTCCTGTCATTAAGGAAGTTCCATACATATGTAGTCTTCTATATTCTCTTTAGTGCCCTACTTACCACTCCCAGGGTTTCTCCTGCTCATGCTAGTCTTGTTTTCCTTACAAATAACTACTTTTTATGGATTTATTGTCACACCTATAATATTTTCTATTATCATTCCCTCCTTTCCTCTTCAGACTGCTCTTCCCCTCTTATGGTTCCCTTCCTACAGTCATACCTTACAAGCATACAGATAAAACCCACCCCTACTACAAATACAAATATATATCTTGATACACTCATTTTTGTATTCCCTCTAGGCAAATTCACTCTAGACCTACAAATGTACAAAAGAGCAAAAAATGTGCTTTTACAAATATTAATCTAATTCTGGATCAGTTGGCTCTGGTGATATATTGTGTTCCCCAATATATTGTGCTTCCTAATAAACTTATCTGGGGTCAGAGGACATAACAGCCACTAGATAGACATAGGGGCCAGAAAATGGTGGCACACACACCTTTAATCCCAGCATTCCAGAGTCAGAGATCTGCCTAGATCTCTGTGAGTTCAAGGCCACCCTGGAAACAGCCAAGCATAGTGACTCACGCCTTTAATCCCAGGAAGTAATGGCAGGAGGCAGAAAGGTACTTATCTCATGAGGATGAGGAACTATAGTTGGTTAAGCTTTTAGGCTTCCAGCAGCAGTTCAGCTGAGATTTATCCTGGATGAGGACTCAGAGCCTTCCAGTCTAAGGAAACAGGATCAGCTGAGAAGTTGGCCAGGTGAGGTAGCTGTGGCTTGTTCTGCTTCTCTGATCTTCCAGCATTCACCCAAATACCTAGCTCCAGGTTTGTTTTCATTAATAAGATCCTTTAAGATTCATGCTACAGTTGGCTCAGCAGAGTAATCTCTATTTTCATTTACTTTACTGTATTACCATTGTTTATTTATTTTTATTGTGTGTAAATTTTCAGAGTGGATGTGCTAAACATTTCTTTATCTACTCATCTTTCTGAAATTCCAAGATGACTCTCTGTCTTAGCTATTGGGATCACTGTAGGAATAAAATTTGATGTGAGAATATCTCTGTGGTATACTGAGCTGGACATCATACTATTCTCAATTGTTAGATGGTTGCTGTTTTTCCATTTTACTTGATACCATTAATCTTCTATTGCTCCCCTTCTTCCCTATGTTTTCTAGCTGATATACTTCCCATTTAACACTTTCTTCTCTCTATTTTGCGCATGCATTTTTAAACTTCCATCCTTTACTAAATTCTCCAACTTTATAAATTCTGTCATTAGGATTCAAAAATACTTACAACATCATTTTAATCAACTGCTAGAACCAGTACAAATTCAGTAGGATTTTTGTTTGATTGACTGGTTGGTTTGTTTTTTGTTTGTTTGTTTGTTTGTTTTTTGTTTTTCTGGAATAGAAGATAGTTTACACAAAGATGAAATAAAAATTTCCCTTTATTCCAGTAATAAGATTTTATCTATAACGACAAATTTTGCTCTTAAAGTGGGAAAAGCTGAAAAATTAACAAAATTAACATTTCAAAGAGAGTTATATTTAAGGAAAGCTTCAAATACTTGTATAAAAAATAAAAATATTGTGAGAATAATAAATTTAATCATGTCATATTTAAGTTACAGGGTGTCTAAGGGATAAAGTATAAATAGTTGATACCAATTAAATAAAGAGGTTTGGATTTTCATCCTTATACAGTTACTGTTATAAGATATAAAATAGAATTTGAATCATTTTTTCCAGTTGTTTCTAAAAAATGTGCTTTATTTATCTTTTACAATTGTACATATAAACTTATTCATCCATAAAAACTTTGTGTATAACAAATTACATTTTTTAACATATTAACATCATTTTTCAATTCCTAAATTACAGACCAAAGAATGTTACTTGATACATTTTTATAATTTAATGGAATAATTGGCTGTGAAGAGTTCCATTAAAGAAATACATATTTCATCAATTCTCGCTCATATAAACCCTCCTCTTTCTCGCTAATTAGACTCCCGGTGCTCCACCCGGGGCCTAGACGTGGATGTCTGCATCCAGATTCCTCAGTCCTTGGATGGACTTTCTGGCACAACTATTAGGGTGTTTGGCCATCCCATCACCAGAGTAGGTAAGGCCCGGCTGTCTCTCGGCCATTGCCAGCAGTCTTTTGTGGAGGTATCTTTGTGGATTTCTGTGGGCCTCTCTCCAGCACTTTGTTTCTTCCTTTTCTCATGTGGTCTTCATTTACCATGGTCTCCTATTCCTTGTTCTCCCTCTCTGTACTTGATCCAGCTGGGATCTCCTGCTCTCTTTCCCTCAACCCTCGCCCTTCATTGACCCCACTCATGTCCAGGTTGTTCATGTTGATCTCAGCCATTTCTCCAACATTGTGCAATCCTCGTGTCTTTCTTGGGGTCCTGTTTTCCAGGTAGCCTCACTGGTGATGTGAGTACCAGTCCAGTCATCCTTGTTCCACCTCTAGTATCCTTCTATGAGTGAGTACATACCATATTTGTCTTTCTGAGTCTGGGTTACCTCATTCAGGATGATTTTTTCTAGATCTATCCATTTGCCTACAAACCTCATGATGTCATTGTTTTTCTCTGCTGAGTAGTATTCCGTTGTGTATATGTGCCACAAAGTTGGATAAAGCACAGGGACAAATAGCCAAACTAATGGAAACACATGAACTATGAACCAAAGACTGAGGTGCCCCCAACTAGATCAGGCCCTCTGAATAGGTGAGACAATTGATTGGCTTGATCTGTTTGGGAGGCATCTAGGCAGTAGGCTCATTGCATGAGTTAGCCGTTTGAAACCTGGGACTTATGCAGGGACGCTTGGCTCAGTCTAGGAGGAGGAGACTGGACCTGCCTGGACTGAATCTATCAGGTCGATCTCAGTCCTTGGGGGAGGCCTTGCTCTGGAGGGGATGGGAATGGAGGGTGGGCTGGGGGGAAGGGGAGGGGGGCAGGAAGGGGGAGAACAAGGGAATCTGTGGCTTTTATGTAGAACTGAATTGTATTGTAAAATAAAATAAAATAATAACAATAATATAAAGAAATACACATTTACCTTTTGTTGGTTTATTCATTGACAATTCAATTCCCAGGATTATGATCTGATACTACACAAAGCATGTTTCTATTAATCAGCAGTTCAAGTTCTTCCTTTTCTATTTCAGTTAAGTTTATCAGAATTGTCAGTTTATTAAAACCATATTGTCAGTTTATTAAAACCATATTCTGAAAAGCAAACCAGCAACACTATCCTCCCAAATCCAAATCTAAAGTAGCTACTTGCATATGAATTACAAAGAATGACTTGCATAATTTCTTTGTATAGATATGGGATAGTTGTTTTTACATCTAAATCACTATATTTTCCTTGATTTTTTTAGACTCTCACAAGAAATATCCTCTACAAACGTAAGTGTTTTTATTTACCCAATAAAATTTACATCATATTTTATGGACTATAAATTAATTAATGAGCATTTTGTTTCAAATCCCATACAGGGTTCCATTGCAATAAAAGACTCCTATGCAAATACAAAATTACAAGGAAAAGAAATACAAACATTCAAATTAAGTAAATGCCCAAAATTGTTCTGGAAAGAAGCATTTTAAAATTCCTAAAATAGGTGCAGTGTTCATGTCTTTACTTCATTTTCCCACAATGTGACAGAAGGATTTGTCCTAATTAATGAAAATATCACAGTTTTACCAATGCTTAAAGAAGTATTTAGAATCTCATGAAAATGTTTTATAAATGAACACGTCTTTAGGTATTTCTACTTTTATGTGTCTGCATCCTAACATTCCAGCCCAAATCCCTCTATTTGCTAAGAGATACAATGGGGTTACTTTTGAAAGTGTAGTCTTTTCCATACTTTAAAAATGATCATAGAAAAGATGGTCCCCATCTCACACATTTTAATTTCGGTGCACATATTATCCAGAGGACAGAGCTCTCCAGGATCCCAGGTGTTTGAAGACGACCTGAGCAGTATAGCAAGATTCCTTCATATTCTTTATTTTCTGTTTTATTCAAAATAGATTTTTCAATAATATATTCTGATTAGGATTGTCTTTACCCCAACTATTCCCAGATCCTCTCCACATACCTAAATCCACATCCTTGCTCTTTATCTTTAGAAAACAAAGAGGCATCTGTAAAATATAGAAAATGAAAAAAAATAATAAAATAATATAAAATCAAACAAACCTGAACAGGGCAAAACAAACGAGAGCTACAGCTACAGCACAGGAACAGATGAAGACAGAGACTCACGCATGGCGCACACTAGAATTCCCTAAAAACAACATTGGAAGCCATGATACACAAACAAGACTTGTAGATTAAAAATAAGTTAAAAGTAAAAACAAATGTCAGGCAAATCGTTCAGAGACAACAACAGCAAAATGTGTTGGCCATCTACTGCTGGGAAGAGGTCCTTGCTTTAAAAAAAGGTTTGTCTGTCCAGTGAGAATCCACTGGAGAAAACTATTTTCACTTGCGAGTGGTTGTCAATTGGAGATAGCCTCTGGGTTAGAAATGGTGGCTTACGTCCATTTCTCTCAGTGCTGGTACTCCATCTAGTGCAGACCTGTTCAGGCCCTATGCAAGCTGCCAGAGTCTCTGTGAGTTCACATGTGTATCAGTCCTTCTGTTTTTAGAAGGACTTGTTTCCTTGGTGTCCTCCATCCTCTCTGGCTCCTATATTCTTTCTACCTCCTATTCCACAGGGTTCCCTGAATTTTGAGGGGAGGGAGTTCATGGAGACCTCCATGGGTGTTCAGAAGTCTCTCATTCTCTGCATAATGTCTAGCTATGGTCTCTATATTTGTTCCCATCTACTGCAGGAGGAAGCTTTTCTGATGATGGCTGAATAAGAACAGATCTATGAGTGTAGCAGAATACTGCTAGGAGTCACTTTGTCTACATCCCTTTTGTATTTGGTTTTCCCTTAGGTTCTGTCTCCAGCCTATCTAACTTCAGGTTTTTTGATGACCAGAGAGGTATCAGGGATAAGTTCCAGACCACAGAGTGGATCTTAAATCCAATCAGATATTGGGTGTTACTCCCACAAGCTTGGTGCCACTTTTGGACTAGCACATCTTCCATGCATGTCACCATTGTAGCCTAAGGGGTGGTGTTTTCCTTTCTCCTTCAGTAGTATGCAGAGTTGTGGTGACATATTGTTCACACCAATATATTGTGTACCTCATAGTATACCCTAATAAACTTATCTAGGAATTAGAGGACAGATTCAGCCACTAGATTAGACACAGAGGGCAGACAGTGGTACCACACACGCCTTTAATCCTATCACTTGGGAGACAGAGATCCAGATGATCTCTGTGAGTTCAAGGCCACACTAGGAACAGAGCCAGGCATGGTGGCACATGCCTTTAATCCCAGCACTTGAAATCTCATATCTTTGCTTGTTGAAGGACACACAACTTTAATCTCAGGAAGTGATGGCAGGAAGCAGAAAGGTGTATAAGGTGTGTGGATCAGAAACTAGAGGCTTTGGAGCAGTTTAGCTGAGATCTATTCAGGTGAGGACTCAGAGACTTTCAGTCTGAGGAAACAGGATCAGTTGAGGAGTTGGTGAGGTGAGGTTGGCTGTGGCTTGTTCTGTCTCTCTGATCTTTCAGCATTCACCCGAATATCTGGCTCCAGGTTTTCTATTAGTAAGATCATTTAGCAATTTGTGTTTCACAGATTATTTTCTAGTACAATGAACACTAGTCTAATAACTAGCTACATCCTGCATTTGGTTTGATTTTTGACCCAATTTATTCAGTGTTTTTAAGAGATCATGGAATGAAGTCTGTGACAACAAATCACATTACATAATATATACATTATATAAAAATATATATCAGTTTTCATATTGACAGTGTATGTAACTCATCATTATAAACTGTCTTCTGGATTAGAACCTGAAAGTCACATGTAATAAATTATTCATTCACTAAAGTGATTTAATTACAACTTTTTTCTCACCTTTCCTGTTTCCCTCTTGCATGGATTAATAGTCCTTTCTTGGGTTTTCAAGTTATACCTCACTTAATATTCTTTTTCTGTTGCTGCTCATGTTTCATACTATTCCATCTGCCTAAGTCACTCTACAAGTCTCAGCTCTATCTTTCCCTCTTGGAATATCATGCCTGAAAACTTCCACCAATAGCTTTTAATAATCTTAAGCACCTTGCATTTTCCAGGACCTCAGTATTTACTGAGAAAAATAAATAGTGACTATTTAAACTAAGATGATTGCAAAAGTTTAACGTACCTAACCAGGAGTAAAAGGAATAATTTTGAAAAGCAAATAAAGTTTTGCTGGTAAAGCCAAAGTAGAAAAAAATCATGTAAAGCATTAATTTAATTCAAAAGAGACGCCTAGCCTTCAGGAAAAAAAGGATGAAGGACAACTTCTCAAAGTCAACTGAACCTTGAAAGGAACAAGGAAAGTTAGCACCACAGTGACCAAATGAATGAAAAGTTATATCAGGAAAATATCTGTAGTGTTTAGCAGGCTGTTTAAATTTTCTGTTTTGAAGTATTGAATGGTATACATGGTGAATTCATGTGTGTGTATGTGTGTGTGCATGTGTGTTGTTTTTTTACATTTAACTTTAGTTTTAAATTTTTAAAAAATATTGGCCATAGATATATAGATAGATATGGTGGATACAATTTTGACTAAATCTCCCAATTCTGTT
The DNA here is from genome assembly GCF_049852395.1 of Peromyscus maniculatus bairdii. NCBI lineage: Eukaryota > Metazoa > Chordata > Mammalia > Rodentia > Cricetidae > Peromyscus > Peromyscus maniculatus. Next base: position 87,841,953 of record NC_134855.1, on the reverse strand, counting down.
GCCTTAAAGCTAAGAAATATTTGGCATCTGTAAAGGGTTATATTGAAGTTTTAGATAATGGGAATTATCTCCTAAAGTAAAGTTTTCAGCTAAAGATAAATAAGCTGAATTGAAATTCTCAAATGGGAAAATAAAAAAAATAATATTTTTATTGCAGATCTTAGAAAAAAATAGTATTTATTATTGCAGATTTAAAAAATTTTGGCTAATATTAAATCTGTGTTGTTTTCTTTAATGTTTGTGGTATAACTAAATACATTTATTTATTACAAACAGTGGTATTCAAGATGATCAAATTATGTGTGATGGAAGCAAAATAACCAGCCATTGGTATGTAAATACTTACATTTAAAAGACTAACATTACAATGTTTTTGTTTTTGTTTTTGTTTTTAAATATTGTAGCATAGAGCAAATAGCACTAATGTTTTTTAAACTTCTCCATGGGATAGAAAGGTAATAATTTCATACTTTATTTTAAATATCCTTAAATGATAAATGTTCCTTCTAGAAGAGCTATAGTTACTGTTAGGCTATAAACAATAAACTTTAAGGTAGGTAACAGGTTATTGTTATCAAACAGATTTAATTCACCTTCTTTGCTTTGTATCCGCATATGTTAATAAGTAGAAGACTGAGTTGTGAGGTATATTGAATCAAAGACAGTAAAAATTATATAATTGTAGCATAAACAGTGCCTACATGAGTCCTGTGCGGGCTCCCTGGTGGTTGAGTCAGTCTCTGTGAGCCCCTATGAGCTCAGGTGACTTGATACTGTGGGTCTTGTGGTGTCCTTGACCCTTCTGGCTGCTACAGTCCTTTCTCCCCCTCTTCTGCAGGATTCCCTGAGCTCTGCCTCTTTCAATAATATTGTTTTCTCTCTCTCTCTATTTTAACACAATCTTCAGTGAAATAAAAGCCCATCACTTTACACCTCTTTTTCATTCCTCTCTCCCCTCCAGCAACCCTACCTCAAACCCGTCTGATCTCCTTTTAAGTTGATAGCATCTTCTTCACTACTATTGTTACATACATATATGTATTTTGTATGTATGTGTGTGTTTGTGCAAATTTATATTGGTCTCCCTTCACTCAAGTGAGCAAACAGCTACCACATTTCTTCTAAGAGCTTTGAATCTCCTTGGAATTCTATTGGAACTCATGCCATTCTAAAAGGAACTTTCAGAAATCCTTTTGAGATGAACTCATTATCTTGGCTTCCCATTTAGGCCAACTATGACAATGTTTTAGACCAGGACCCTAAGGTTCACCAGAAAATTTGTGACCTTGCCTTAGAATTTTCTGAATTCTTACATCCATGGTCCTTTTACGAGTGTGGATTCCCAGTGGCATCTGGGTTTGATCTCATTAGAAGTCATTCACACTGCCATTTTTTTTTTAACAATTTGTACATGGGTAGTGTAAAAACTAGAAACCAGTATTTGCACACAGTAAATGTTGGCTCTTTTGTGTTACATGGATTTTTAACTTGTGTATCAAGTAAATTTAATATTCAGCTGTTAGGTAGCTTCCTCTAAGCTTCATTACCTTTATAATTTCCAGTCAGTCTCTTTGTGGTCCATGAGCTCCCTCTAGCAATAACTTTGGATCTTTTGTGGCTCTTTCTTTTAAAGATACAGAACATATCACATTTAAAGGCTGAAGATGTGGCTCATGTGTTAGAGCATGTACCTAACAAACGGAAAGATCTGGTTTTGATGTCCAAGTGCCTCACATGCAAACAATTTTGCAAGTCAAATTTTGTGCTGGCATAATACAATTGATACTGATGAAGACTTGAGATTCTAGTATCACTTAATTACTGTATATTTGTATTTTCTCTGACTCACTGACTTAAAACTACAGTCATCAAACACCTGCATTAGCTGAGTACAATTGTTTTTGACATTGTTTTGTTTTGCTTTTAATGTTTCAGGCACAAACAACAACTAAACCATACTCAGAATTCTTGAGAGTCACACAGCTTCAACAATAAATGTGATGGAAACCAAAATTAGAAGCCTTAAATCTACACTCTCTAAATAAAAAGTTAGCAGAGGAGCATTAAGTGCATTGGAACTGGAATGATCTAAGTACCTCCATCATGAAGAATTAAGCATTAGAAAATCACTTCAATATTACCTAAACAAGTAAGGAAAACACATATATGTAGAAAGCCCAATAAGTTTATTAATTTGTCTCTAAAATTAATTTTTAGCAAAGAACTATTTGTGAAATTCCTATAAGAATTGTTTAGACAAAGTGAATGTTAGTTATGTGATATAAATTTGGGAAATAATACTATTGCATAAACTTATTTTTAAATGATCACTCTTATAGATTAGGATATTTGATATTTTCTGCTTTTTATTACACTTGATAATTTCATATACTTAGTCAAATCAGGTATATATTCACCTGTGTATTTTTGAAACTTTCTAATTAAGACAGTGATATTTACATAAAACCTTTGTAAGCATTATCATAAAGATAAATATTGAATGTTGAACTACCTTTAAAATATTATAGCTTAAAAAAAGGGTACAAATACCACCACCACTACTTCACCAGGCATACATATTCTGACAGTTGGTAGATAATTTTCTTTGCTGTGAACTTTGATTGTACCACTAGAGGGAGCCAGGAGACAAACTGTTCTTTCGAGTTTCTTTCTTTTTTTTTTTTCTTTTATTTTACAATACTATTCAGTTCTACATAACAGCCACAGATTCCCTTGTTCTCCCCCTTCCTGCCCCCTTCCCCTTCCCCCCAGCCGCCCTCCACCATTCCCACCACCACCAGATCAAGGCCACCCCGGAGGACTGAGATCGACCTGATAGACTCAGTCCAGGCAGGACCAGTCCCCTCCTCCCAGATTGAGCCAAGCGTCCCTGTATAAGTCCCAGGTTTCAAACAGCTATCTCATGCAGTGAGCCCAGGACCTGGTACCACTGCCTAGATGCCTCCCAAACAGATGAAGCCAATCAACTGTCTCCCCTATTCAGAGGGCCTGATCCAGTTGGGGGCCCCTCAGCCTTTGGTTCATAGTTCATGTGTCTCCATTTGTTTGGCTATTTGTCCCTGTGTTTTATCCAACCTTGATTTCAACAATTCTCGCTCATATAAACCCTCCTCTTTCTCGCTAATTAGACTCCCAGCACTCCACCCGGGGGCCTAGCCGTGGATGTCTGCATCCAGATTCCTCAGTCCTTGGATGGGGTTTCTGACACAACTATTAGGGTGTTTGGCCATCCCAAGTTTCTATACTCTTCACAAAGGCATTCTGTGGTATAGGGAAAGACTAATATGGGGGAACGGTGCAGAAGAAAGCCTAGATCAGAAGCAATGTTTAAAAATTGTTGAGTGTGAAGATATTGGAAGCTATATTGGCGATTTCCACTGTGCTGCCTTGGTGTTGAGGAAATGATGTCACAGTGTCTTAAGCTTCTTTGGTTCTTTTTCATTAACAGCCCCACATCACATTCTCGTAGGAGTTTGTTGTGAATTATTCCCCAGTGCCAAATGTTTAATTATACTCAGCTAATACATGAGGTGCACATAAGGGAAAGCAAATCTTTTCAAATCATGTCAAAAGGTGATATTTGTAAAATCTACTAACTGGTTTACAAATATCGTATGACCTCTTCTTGGAAGGCATGAGGACTGCAGTGATGACACACAGATGACCATTCTACTCATCCCAGCTTTGTGGGGCAGTGAGTGGAACTGGGGTAACTTACAGGAGCTTGAGTGAACTCTTACTCACAGTAACATGGGGAACTTACAGGGAGCTACAGCAACCACAAAAAAAGATTCTTTCTCTTTGTGCAATGATTAATTGTCTATACGTTCTCATGGAGAAGTAAGGACTCATGAGGCCCCAACTCCATATGAAAATAAGGGGCCCGGTGTGTCAACAATTCTGGTGCAGATAATTACATCTGCTAAGAGTTTAAGAGGGCAAAAGCCATATCTTGTTCAAAGGACAGAGTGGTATAATAGTGAAATCCACATATTCCTAGATGTTTCCTATTAGCTTGTCAAGTGAATATGTTTAAGCATGACATCATGATGTTATAACAAATTTTCATGTAATAAATCCCTTTAATAAAAAAAGTGAACATCCAGGACCTTATGTTACTCTTTACATATTTTATTACATATTTCAATAACATCATGAAGAACATTATAAACATATTTAGTCTTGATAAAAGGAGTCTTATTGGTCAAGATGCACATCATTGATGGCTATACCCATCCCTCCTTTAAAAATCTAGTTTCATATTTGGAATACCTCTAGAATCACATGAACTATCTTTGGGAAAATTTCATGCCCACAAATGCATACAGTTGGTACACTCAGCAGCACCTTCACTGTTAGCATGGCATTTCCATGAAAATTTCATTTAGTCTCATGGCAGTATTGTTAAAATGCAAGTAACGTAATAGACCTTCAGGAGAAAGTGGCAGCTTTAAATTTTACTCTTTCCAATCTTTGCAGGAGTAATGAGAATTTAGAGAAGAACAGGAAAAAGCTTCACATGGAAATGCAGCACAGCAGATCTACAGGAAATGCACAAAGCTTGAGGCTGTTCACAGAGTGCTCTTCTGCTGGTTATTTTGATAGCATCCCAGGACCCAGAATAAGTCTCCTCCGGGGAGAAAACCTGACAGCATCTTCCTCAGATTCTCCACGATCAACCAGGGACCTGGAAGATTGCCTAGGAATGGTTAGCTATGCTTCCCATTGTACAGTTCTGTGCAGTTCTTGTTTTCAACTTGGTTAACTATTAGGCTTTGCAGTTGACCCCTCCTAAGTTAAGACAAGAGCGAATCATGATAAAGAAGAAAAGTAGAGGGATTAGCGAGAGGGCTCCACTGGGAAACTGTGCTAATGTGCCAGTGCAAGGGCATAAGTTCAGATTTCCAACACCCACCTAAAAGTTTGGCATAGTGCTTGTCACTGTAGTGATGGAGAATGGGTGGAGACAGGGGGATCCTGTGGTTCTAAGTCAGGCTAGTCTTGAATAAACTGTGAGCTCTAGGTTCAGTGTGGAACCTTGTTTAAAAAAAATAAAGTAGAAAAGTGAGAGAAAGATAGTGGAAGTAAGCTACCCCTACAGAAGTACATGCACTGATGAGTGCCACCCCGTACATTGTTAGTACACACGTATGTAGTGGGTAGCCATTCCAGCTTGGATCTGGAAGTTCCAAGCCCCATTGAGACTCTGGCAACTGTCACAAATACGAGGCGGGGCGAGGGGAGGCGCCTGGAGACCCAAGAGCTGGATGGGCCAGCGCTCTCTCTGTGCACTCTCTCTGTGCCGGGATGCTGAACGGTGAAGATGGACTGTGCAGAGAGAGTGCACAGAAAGAGCGCTGGCCCATCCAGCTCTTAGGTCTCCAGGCGCCTCCCCTCGCCCCGCCTCGTATTTGTGACAGTTGCCAGAGTCTCAATGGGGGTTGGAACTTCCAGATCCAAGCTGGAATGGCTACCCACTACACACGTATACACACACACACACACACACACACACACACACACACACACACACAAACATACACACACACACACACTACATGGAAAAGAGAGAGAGAAAGAAAGAGAGAAAACAAAATTAGAATAACTTGGAGATGTCTTGGTGTTCTTATTTCTATGAAACATCATTTACAAACTTTATACACATGTAAGTGAATTTAAACATTTTTAAATGTATGTAAAATTGGAATGCAAATTGCTTTTAGGAAATGATTATTCCTAAACAGACGAAGTGGCTCAGTGTGTAGAGGCCTGTGTTGTGATGTCTGATGACTGTTCAATTTTCAAAGCCCACATGTGAAAGGAGAGAACAAGTTGACCCATCAGTTGTCAACTGACCTAGACAAATGCTCCATGACATGTGTATGTGTACACCCAGATACAGACACACACAAAATGAACACATAGACACACAGATGCATAAATGAACAGACATGAATGAAAGGGATGATTCCTGCACATAAGTCTACGTATGCTTTGACATGCTGTGGCTTACTTTCTAAGCAACTTTTGCTTGGCCATGCAACATTTTGCTGAATCTTACTTTTAGGTTTCATGTTCCAGCTTAATTTCAAGATGATGTGTCCTATGCACTAGGAGCCATTATATACTTTTGTCCCCACTAGATGTTATGACCTTGCAGTTACAAGTTATGTACCTAACATGAGGAGATATATCTTTAGGTTCTGTGTATAAAGAATCATTGTCTGATCACTGAAAAAAATATATCGTGCTGAGAATTGAGGATATAATCTGTTGTTGTAATCACACTCTTCTGCCACTGAACTAGAATTATTTAATTGATGTAAAGGTTATAAATGACATCTGACTTTTTTTCAAATGCAACATGAGTCCCAATTGAATCATAGATAGAGAAGCAAATAAAGCAAGATATGTTGCCAAAATGTATGAATTTAGTTTAATAGATTTTTGAAATAAAATTTAAATAGTAACTGGCTTTCCCTTTATTTTGCTATATTAACTAGTCTTGTTACAGGCATTGAATGAATATATAAGGTGTAAACATTCATAACGTTCTCATTATTAATCGTCTACAACTTTTAAAAGCATCTACATTTTGGAAAGAAAAACAAAGACATAATTGCTAAAACACAAGGTACTGAAGACACAAAACAACAACACTGAAAATAATCAACACAATTCTTGCCAGTAACATGCATAAATTTCAGTAGTAACTTTAACTATTAATGGCCTCAACTCTCCAATCAAAACATGTGGGCTGACTGAATGGATCAAGAAACAAAATCCATTTATTTGTTATCTAAAAGAAATACATCTTATCTTGAATGATAGATACTTTAATGATAGTGTAAAGGTATGGAAAAAAATACTCTGATCAAACAGGACCAGGAAGTAACCAGGCATCACTATCTATCCCAATATCTGACAACAGAGACTTTGATCTAAAACTAATTAGAAGAAATAAAAATATATACTTCATTCCATTTAATGGAACTGCCAACCATCCTAAATATACATGTACCAAACTCTGTTGCACCAAAATTCATTTAAAAAGTTGTATCATGCCGGGTGGTGGTGGCACACGCCTTTAATCCCAGCACTCGGGAGGCAGAGCCAGGCAGATCTCTGTGAGTTCGAGGCCAGCCTGGGCTACCAAGTGAGTCCCAGGAAAGGCGCAAAGCTACACAGAGAAACCCTGTCTCAAAGCCCGCCCCCCCCAAAAAAAAAGTTGTATCACTAGATTTAAAGACACATATAGCATTGACCCATGCATTGTATAGTATGCTACTATATCCAATAGATAGATCATCTGGACCAATAATAAAGAGAGAAGCATCAGAATTAAGTGAATCACACATCAAAAAGACTGAACAGTTAGCTGCAGAATATTCCACCCAAGCACCAAAGAATACACATTTTCATTTCTACCATCCCAATGAAACTGACACTTGCATTTTGAAACTATTCTTAACAAATAAAAGCCTTTTCAGATTAACTTTCTGAAATCCCAGACTCATTTAATAATTCTTGTTTTAAATTTTCAAACCTAGTGAAAGTATAACAAAGTTTCTGTGGTTGTGAGATACCATACATATGTATGTATATATATATATATATATATATATATATATATATACTCATTCTATAGACTGTTTCTTAATAAACCTCATTTAAACTAATACAGTGTGAATAGACATGAGATGAATGAAAAGGTCCTCTTTCTTTGATGCTGAGTATGAGACAGTGCATGTGATTATAAAACAATGGTTTTTAATTTTATTTAAAGTGATTGTCATTATATTTTTCAGTCATTTGGGAAGTTTGGTGATCCTCATTCTCTGAAAGGCCTAACCTCACAAATTGTAAAGGAACTGATACATGAGTTAACTATCAGCCTATCTGGCTCCATGTTACATTCTCCTTCCTCTTTCCTATATTTACCTTAGTACTAGCATCAAGATGCAGATCATATGAGGGCAATTCAGAAAGTCATATTTAGTAGTATTTTAATCTATGTATCAAATCAAATTCTGCTTAGAAGACCAACTATATCCCAATACTTAGCCATTACCTTGCTGCTACCATGAGATGTGGTAGAGGAGACTTCACTTACACGTCTTAGACCCAGAATCCTAATATATGTAAGAGAAGAATATTCCATGAAAATAATTAATATACCAAAAATGAATATCTGTTTTAGACCTTACATTTATTATAATTAACAACCATTTAAAGAGCTATTTTGAGAAGAGTATCCCTGACTGGCCTGGCATAACAGGAGGGCCACAAATACCCAGAGGTCCACTTGCCTCTTCCTCCTGACTGCTGGGATTAAAATTTTGCAACACCACACAAATATTGAGGCTATTGTGATTCTCTGTGGAGTTTTCTATTTGGTATCCCTTTCCAACAATCTCTCTTGTATTGTTCCTTGTGGCTGGTTCTAGTGCCTGTTTTTTTCTGTAATATTTTGCGAGTATTTCTATCTTTCCGGCTTTCCATTTGGTTCTTTCTGAACATTATTTATATTGACTATATATTTTCTGTTTTCATATGAAAGTAGCAAAACCACAAAGAATTTCAGCATTCCATGGATTCTTAAAGACTAGTCAAAATGCTGCTCATTCATGAACTTGTATATCCTGGGTAAAATAGTAGTTTTTATATAAAATGGTAAACTCAAAACTTTTAATGTGCCTCTGAGAACATAGTAAGCATACATGAGGTTTACACTAACATCCCTTAATATAGGCAGATTCCTCTGGGTGTTTTCATAAGAAATTGAAAGATTGATGTATGTATTACAATGAGAAAAGGATCAGAATGTGTTTAGCAAGTGAACCCAATTGTACAGGGTAAAAATGAATTATCAAGAGAAGGGGAGATTTAAAACAACAACACTGGGTAGTATATAAATGTTTTGGGAAGGAGCCTTGTAACTGGAATTGTAGAGAAGCTGTGTATACACAATATATGAAATAAGGATTCAAGATATTGAAGCTTACCTGTAAATGAATTTTAAATTTGTGAGATTGAATGATTATAACAAATATTTTGCTTTCTTATCTTTGATTGTAGGAACTGACAACCAACAATATTTTTATTGACAGATATTAAACAATTGGAGGAGTTTCTATGGCAGATAAGAATATGGATTATCTACTTTTTAACAACCTCTCTCATGAGCATATGTGTGTGTGTCTGTGTGTGTCTGACTGTCTCTCTCTCTACCTATCTCTATTTGTATCTATGACATCTATATATCAGTTTACAAAGGATATGTTATAGATCCTCTTATACAGGGATCTAAGTGTTGCTGAATTATATGTATGTGTGACTCAGCTCAGGTTAGATTTCTCCTATACCTCCTTGCCTCTCACTGACATTTTCACGACAGACATGTGTGGTAGACAATAGATAGGCCCCCTTGCACCACATTCATAGAGCTGTATCTACACAGATGTCAGCATTCATACAGAGACAATAGCTGGTTGAGTCTACATTTAATCTGATTTGAAAAAAAATAGGGAAATTGTGAACACCTTAAGGACCACTATCCAGAAATTAGGTTTAATATTTAAATATCAGACATGTACACTGATCCCACTGAAGTGGGAGAGCAGGTAGTGAGTTGTCATAGGAAAGACATATTCTACAGACATACCAAACAGATAGTTTAGAAAAAATATCCCTTAATAACAATGTTGTTCTTTTCAGTGAATATTTTACTCATATTGAAATGTAAAGATTTTTTATATCAAATGCTTCTCTAAAATCTATTTTATTTTCTACTTTATAATAATCATATTTCAGTATTGAAAGACTGTTATCTATCATATATTATATGTGATTCATAGAACTTCTTACATAAATGTATGAAGAAACTTCTATATTGGGTAAAGTAGAAGAAGCAAGAATTGTTGGCATGACAATATTCTGAAAATAATAAAATTGTTAAAGATTTTTTTCCAAAACTGTCTATGTTCAGTATAGCACACTCAACTGTATATAAAATGTGTTATTAAATATTCCAGAATTTAGCCATTCTGACAGGCGTAAGGTGGTATCTCAGAGTTGTTTTGATTTGCATTTCCCTGATGACTAGGGATGTTGAGCAATTCCTTAAATGTCTTTCAGCCTTTTGATTTTCCTCTGTTGAGAATTCTCTGTTTAGTTCTATAGCCCATTTCTTAATTGGACTGTTGGTCATTTTGATGTCTAATTTCTTAAGTTCCTTGTATATTCTGGATATCAGTCCTCTGTCAGATGTGGGGTTGGTGAAAACACTGAAGACACTTTATGCTGGAAAGGATGTGGAACTAGGGGAACTCTCCTTCACTGCTGGTGGAAATGCAAGCTTGTACAACCACTTTGGAAATCAATATGGTGCTTTCTTAGAAAATTGGGAATCAATCTCCCCCAAGATCCAGCTATACCACTCTTGGGCATATACCCAAGAAATGCTCAATCATACCACAAGAGCACTTGCTCAGCTATGTTCATATCAGCATTGTTTGTAATAGCCAAAACCTGGAAACAACCTAGATGCCCTTCAACTGAAGAATGGATAAATAAATTGTGGCACATATACACAATGGAATACTACTCAGCAGAGAAAAACAATGACATCATGAGGTTTGAAGGCAAATGGATGGATCTAGAAAAAATCATCCTGAGTGAGGTAACCCAGACTCAGAAAGACAAATATGGTATGTACTCACTCATAGGAGGATACTAGAGGTGGAACAAGGATGACTGGACTGCTACTCACATTACCAGGGAGGCTACCTGGAAAACAGGACCCCAAGAAAGACACGAGGATTGCACAATGTTGGAGAAATGGCTGAGATCAACATGAACAACCTGGACATGAGTGGGGTCAATGAAGGGCGAGGGTTGAGGGAAAGAGAGCAGGAGATCCCAGCTGGATCAAGTACAGAGAGGGAGAACAAGGAATAGGAGACCATAGTAAATGAAGACCACATGAGAAAAGGAAGAAACAAAGTGCTGGAGAGAGGCCCACAGAAATCCACAAAGATACCCACACAATAGACTGCTGGCCATGGTCGAGAGACAGCTGGAACTGACCTCCTCTGGTGATGGGATGGCCAAATACTCTAATAGTCATGCTAGAAACCCCATCCAAGGACTGAGGAATCTGGATGCAGAGATCCACAGCTAGGCCCCAGGTGGAGCCCCGGGAGTCTAATTAGCGAGAAAGAGGAGGGTTTATATGAGCAAGAATTGTTGAAACCAAGGTTGGATAAAGCACAGGGACAAATAACCAAACAAATGGAAACACATGAACTATGAACCAAAGGCTGAGGGGCCCCCAACTAGATCAGGCCCTCTGAATAGGTGAGACAATTGATTGGCTTGATCTGTTTGGGAGGCATCTAGGCAGTGGTACTGGGTCCTGTGCTCATTGCATGAGTTGGCTGTTTGAAACCTGGGGCTTATGCAGGGACACTTGGCTCAGTCTGGGAGGAGGGGACTGGACCTGCCTGGACTGAATTTACCAGGTCGATCTCAGTCCTCGGGGGAGGCTTTGCCCTGGAGGAGGTGGGAATAGGGGGTGGGCTGGGGGGAAGGGAGGAGGGAGGAGGGGGGAGAACAAGGGAATCTGTGGCTGATATGTAGAACTGAATGGTATTGTAAAATAGAATAAAAAGAAAAAAAGTATTCTAGAATTACTGATTGAATCAGTTTTCTGTATTTGGTAAAAAAATAAACTTCACATTTTACTGAAGTGTTGAAAGTTTGTACTCATGTTTTCCTGATCTTTACAAAAACCTAACATCTCAGATAATCATTTCAAAAACTATCAGAAGAATTCAGCTCTGTCCCAATACTTCATGAGTTTGCACTAACCATAGAAATAGTCAGACTGAATTGCTTCTATTCCTTTGTGTGTTTTTTTTAAGGGCTGAGAAAGGTACTTCCTTAAAATTTATAGTTTTTACATTTTGACTTAAATTGTTCAGTACATATCAAGTAAAAGATACGATATTTAGATTACAATACAAGTACTATATCTTCATTCAAAACCCTTCCATACTACCACTGAAATGAAAGATTCCAAAGGAGAAATGACAGTGCCCCAAGGAAACACATTGTTTAAGGGGATAGAACCCAAACCCAGCAAGAACATACAGTAGAGGGAGCCATAACACTAACAAGGAAACACATTGTTTAAGGGAATAGGACCCAAACCAAGCAAGAATATACAGTAGAGGGAGCCATAACATTAAAAAGGAAACACATTGTTTAAGAGAATAGAACCTAAACCAAGCAAGAACGTAGAGTAGAGGGAACCATAACACTAAGAAGGACAGTGTCAGGATAGTTGACGAGATAATATTTGCTGTAAAGAATCTGGACTCACAGGTAGGAGGATTTAAGGCAGCAAGAATTTGATAAAGAGTGTGCTTAGTGGCTTGATTTCCATTACAATTTTGCTATGAGAAAGACAGTAGTGTCGAGTAAGAATGTATTTATTACTTGTTCTTATGTTTCTGAGGGTTATTCATTTGCTTTAGATAGATCTTTGAAATGTTTCTGTGCCATGAACCTCATGCATTCTAGTTTTTGTCCAAGTGACAAACATGTTTGAGGTAATTAAAAGTATTTTAGAAAATATGAATATTGAATTAAATGATAATAGTGTTTCAGCTTAAGTGAAAGTTTTATTGGGGATTTTAAAATACAACTTTTATTATCAGTATTATAAATATTTCCCATCAATGCTTATAGATAGCATGTTTTTCTAACAGTTATCATGTTGTTTGTAATAATATATATATGGATTTATCAGTAGAACTGAATTTTAGGGTGTTACCAGAGGAAGATAAAAAATGTTGTGCGGGCAGACATTGGTATATAAAAAAGCAAATTTCTCATTTAATATTGTCCTGTTGAATATTGTAGTAGAGACTCAATAAAATAACTCTTCATACTACAAAACTAACCAAGTAATCATAATTTAATATTTGATTCTGAAATAGTTTTACTATTCACAAAATAAAAAACTCAATTATTTCCACATACAACCAAATCTATACATAAATCAATTTTAAATGTGGATCTGTGGAATAACAGTTTCAAATTATTGAATCCATTTTGGTTGTCTCTGTAGGTTTCCCTATCATAATCATGATGCCTCTTGCTCATAGAATCCCTCTCTTTGACTGGACAATTCTTAGAAGAAAATATCCATAAAATGATTGAAAATATAAGAATTTGGACCATATATGTAGGAGTTATTTTGGAAAGACAATTTCATCAAGAAAAATGAAAGATGTAGAAAAATTAACTAAGAATTGTTTTTAAAAAAAATGGTAAGCAATGTTTAGAGACCGCATTGAGCACAAAGATTGGTTCATTGTGTCCACGTAACTAGAAGTGAGGGGAAATAGTAGAATTGGTGCAAACAGTAGCCCATCATTGTTGCACATTAGTCTGTGGCTTGGAGACATAGTTCATGATCATCCAGGGAGTTGATGAAGTTAATATGAACACAGAATACAGAAGCACTTGTTAACTTCTAAAATACCACCTTTAATTACTTGTTTGTTTTATAAAAGTTTTTGATGATGAACATTATATATAAAAGCAGTGAAATTTTAGAGCAAAGGTAAAATCATTTGTGAATGGCTGCTCATAATCACAAGCAAAGTTTCCTGAAATATTTGAGTGTTCAGTCCATATTTTCTTTTTATAGTCATGTTCCATTACTAAAATTATGTTTTACATTATTTTCCACATGTGACTTATCTAACTTCTCACATCACTGGATTAAAAATACTTAAACATTACTAAAATAGAAGGAAGAGAGATATGACAGTAGCTTGCATGGGTATCACAAAATTAATATTTTACAAACATTATTCTGTAAGTGTATTTCAAAGCTAGCACATCAGAATGTACAATACATTTTCTGTAATGGTACAAATGGTTTAGAGGGTTTCATTTGAACTAATGCTTTTTATTCCCCATGAATATATTCAGCAATCTAAATGCCTCCACAAGACCATGATTTTCTCTCCTGCTTAGAGACTATTTTCTGTCCCTCAGACAGCAAGTTCAACACTGATTTATGTTTATTTTCTGTTATTATTTTCATTAGAATGATCGTATCCTTTCAAAACCTTAACTTGATGCCTTTTACTTGATATGTCATGCTTTGTTGAAACCCATAGGATGCCTGCCCCTTTATTAACAGAAAGAAGCAGTGAGTTCTGGGGGAGAGAGGAGGGGTGGAGAGAGGGTGAAATGAGAGGAGGGAGGGAAAACTGAGGTCAGTATGTAAAATAAATGAGTAAATTTCATTAATAAAGATCCGTTTTCTTCTTTTTTTTTCATTTTTCTTAAGAATTTTTCTACTCACTCTACATATCACCCACAGATTCCACCTCCTATGTCCTCCCATCTCCCAGCCCTCCCTCCCAACCCCACATCCCCATATCCTTCAAATCAAAGTCATCCATGGGGAGTCAGCAGAGCCCAGCACACTGAGTCTAGGGAGGTCCAGGCCTCTTCCCATTGTACCAAGCCTGCCAAATTCCCAAATTCCCAGATTCCCAAAAGCCTGCCCATGCACCAGGGATGGATCCCGAATCCCCCTGCCTTGGTGTTCCCCAAACAGTTCCAGCCAAACAACTGTCTTCCATATCCAGAGGGCCTAGTCCAGTCCCATGGGGGCTTCACAGCCACTAGTCTACAGTTCATGGACCTCCAATGGTGAGGCCAGTAATCCTTGCATGTCTTCCTGTCATGATCTCGACATTCCCTGCCTGCAGAATCCCTGTCTCTCTCAATTAGATTCCCAGAGCTCAGCCTGGTGCCTGGCCATGGGTCTCTGCATCTGCCTCCATCAGTCACTGGACAAAGGCTCTATGATGATAGTTAGGGTATTTGTTAGACAGGTCCAGAGTAGACCAGTCCAGGCACCCTCTGGACCACTACCAACAATACAAGGTGGTGTCATCCTTATGGGTTCCTGAGAGCCTCCCTAGCCCCCTGCCTCTTCCTTTTCCCATGATGTCCTCATCTATTATGGTATCTCCATCCCTGCCCTCCCACTCTGTCCCCATTCCAGCTCAACCCTTCCATTTCCCTATGTTCTCATTCCCCACTCCTTGCCCTCTGCTACCCTCCCCACACACCCAGGCCACTCATGTAGATCTCATCCACTTCTCCTTCGCTGGGTCATCCATGTGTCCCTCCTAGGGTCTTTCCCTGTTAGCTAGCGCCTCTGGAGTTGTGGGTTGCAGTCTGGCCATCCCTTCCCTCAAATCTGGTATCCACTTATGAGTGAGTACATACTATGTTTGTCCTTCTGAGTCTGGGTTACCTCACTCAAGATGATATTTTCTAGTTCCATCCATTGACTGCAAAATTCATGATATTGTTTTTTCTACTGAGTAATATTCCATTGTGTATATTGCCACATTTTCTTTATCCATTTTTCAGTTGAGGGGCATCTAGGTTGTTTCCAGGATCTTGCTATTATGAATAGTGCTAATATAAACATAGTTGAGCATGTGTCCTTGTGATAAGATTGAGGATTCCTTGGGTATATGCTCAAGAGTGGTATAGCTGGGTCTTGAGGAAGACTTGTTCCCAATTTTCTGAGAAACTGCCATACTGATTTCCAGAGTGGCTGCACAAGTTTGCATTTCCACCAACAGTAGAGGAGTGTTCCCCTTGATTCACAACCTCTCCAAGATAAGCTGTCTTCAGTGTTATTGATCTTAGCCATTCTGACAGGTGTAAGATGGTATCTCAGAGTTGTTTTGGTTTGCATTTCCCTGATGACTAGGGATGTTGAGCAATTCTTTAAATGTATTTCAGCCATTTGAGCTTCTTCTGTTGAGAATTCTCTGTTAAGCTCTGTAGCCCATTTATTAATTGGATTGTTCAATATTTTGAAGTCTAGCTTTTTGAGTTCTTTCTATATTTTAGAAATCAGCCCTCTGTCAGATGTGGGGTTGGTGAAGATCTTTTCCCATTCTGTAGACTGCTGTTTTGTCTTATTGACCATGTCCTTTGCTCTACAAAATCTTCTCAGTTTCAGGAGGTCCCATTTATTAATTGTTGCTCTCAGTGTCTGTGCTACTGGTGTTGTATTTAGGAATTGTTTTCCTGTGCCAATGCGTTCAAGACTACTTCCTACTTTCTCTTCTATCAAGTTCAGTGTAACTGGACTTACGTTGAGGCCTTTGATCCACTTGGACTTGAGTTTTGTGCATGGCGATAGTTATGGATCTATTTGCAATCTTCTGCATGTTGACATCCAGTTATGCCAGCACCATTTGTTGCTTTCTTTATTCCATTATAGAGTTTTGGCTTCTTTGTCGAAAATCATATGTTCATAGGTGTGTGGATTAATGTCAGGGTCTTCAATTCGATTCCATTTGTCCACATGTCGGATTTTATGCCAGTACCAAGCTGTTTTTATTACTATAGCTCTATAGTAGAGTTTGAGGTCAGGGATCATGATGCCTCCAGAGGTTGTTTTATTATACAGGATTCTTTTAGCTATCCTAGGTTTTTTGTTTTTTTCCATATAAAGTTAAGTATTGTTCTTTTCAAGTCTGTGAAGAATTGTGTTGGGATTTTGATGGGGATTGCATTGAATCTGTAGATTGCTTTTGGTAAGATTGCCATGTTTACTATGTTAATTCTACCTATCCATGAGCATGGGAGATCTTTCCATTTTCTGATATCTTCTTCAATTTCTTTCTTCAGAGACAAAGTTTTTATCATACAGGTCTTCCACTTGCTTAGAGTTGCCCCAAGGTATTTTATATTATTTGTGGCTATTATAAAGGCTGATGTTTCTCTGATTTCTTTCTCAGCCCATTTATCATTTGAATACAGGGGGGATAGTGATTTTTTTTAGTTAATCTTGCATTCTGCTACCTGACTGAAGGAGTTTATCAGCTGTAGGAGTTCCCTGGTAAATTTTTGGTGTCACTAATGTATACTATAATATCATCTGCAAATAGTGAGTTTGACTTCTCCCTTTCCAATTTGTATCCCTTTGATCTCCTTTTGTTGTCTTATTGCTCTAGCTAGAACTTCAAGTACTATGTTGAATAAGTATGGGGAGAGTGAAAAGCCTTGTCTTGTTCCTGATTTTAGTGGAATTGCTTTGAGTTTCTCTCCATTTAACTTGATGTTGACTGTTGGTTTGCTGTAAATTGCCTTCATTATGTTTAGGTATGTTCCCTATATTTCTGATCTCTCTAGAACCTTTATCATGAAGGGGTTAGAATTTGTCAAAGGCTTTTTCAGCATCCAGTGAGATGATCATGTGGTTTTTTTTCTTTCAGTTTGTTTATATGGTGTATTTCATTGACTGATTTTCATATGTTGAACCATCCTTGCATCCCTGGGATGAAGCCTATTTGGTCATGGTGGATAATTTTTTTGATATGTTCCTGGATTCAATTGGCCAGTATTTTATTGAGTATTTTTGTGTCAATGTTCATGAGGGACTTTGGTCTGTAATTCTCTTTCTTTGTTGTATCTTTGTGTGGTTTGTGTATCAGGGTAATTGTAGCCTCATAAAAGGAATTTGGTAATGTTCCTTCTGTTTCTATAATGTGGAACAATTTGAAGAGTATTAGTATTAGCTTTTCTTTGAAAGTCTGGTAGAATTTTGTGCTGAAACTATCTGGTCCTGGGCTTTTTTTGGTTGGGAGACTTTTAATGTCTGTTTCTATTTCCTTGGGGGTTATCGGTCCATTTAAATAGTTTATCTGGTCTTGATTTAACTTTGGTATGTGGTACCTATCCAGAAAATCATCCATTTCTTTCAGATTTTCCAATTTTGTGGAGTACAGGTTTTTGAAGTATGACCTGAGGATTCTCTAGATTTCCTCATTGTCTGTTCTTATGTCTCCCACTGGACCAAGAGTATCGATCAGACCGAGAGAGCCTCCCTCAGACACAGACATCACTTCCACCAAGTGGAGAAAGAGAAGGGTAGACAGCAATGCAAAAATACAGTGAACAACAAAAAACTCACCATGGCTCCATCATAATCTACATCAGTAAGACCTGAACATGCCAACACCGAAGAAACAAAAGAAATCAACCTTAAAAATGACCTTAAGAAGATAATAGGGATCTTTAAAGAGGAACTGAAAATTTTCCTTAATAAATTAGAGGAAAAGTCAAACAAAAAATGGGAAGCAATCAGTAAATACCTTAAAAACCAAGAGAAATCAATTAAACAAATGAAGGAAACAGCTCAATATTTGAAATCTGAAGTTGAGATAATAAAGAAGACACAAACTGAGTTAATGCTGGAAGTGGAGCATCTGAGTAAATGAACAGGAACTAGAGATGCAAGCATAAGCAACACAATGTAAGAGATGGAAGAGCTTATTTACATTTAATATATATACTTCTAACTAATTTCTTTATTTGAACTTTTGTAGGTTTAATTATGCCCATGTCTACAGGATCTTCTGTTTCTGTAAAGCACCCAAAGGCATAAAATTCTTCAGAATTTTGAGGATTTTATTTCTATAATACAGGCATGTATAGTACACAAAATCTGAATAAGCTTTTGTATTGTTGGTCTTGTTGACCCATTTGAAATAAATTATTCCTCAAAAAAAAAGAGATGGAAGAGCAGATCTCTGGTGTTGAAGATATAGTAGAAAAAATCAATTCATCAGTCAAAGAAAACACTAAAGTCGACAAAGTCATGCCCCAAAATGTCCAGGAAATTTGGGACACCATGAAAAGACCAAACCTAAGAATAACAGGGATAGAAGAAGGAGAAGAATACCAACTCAAAAGCACAGAAATTTATTCAACAAAATCATAGAAGAAAACTTTCCCAACCTAAAGAAGGAAATGACTATAAAGATACAAGAAGGTTACAACACCAAATAGACTGTATTAAAAAAAAAAATCTCCCCTCGCCACATAATAAACCATTAAATACACAGAATAAAGAAAAAATATTAAGAGCTGCAAAGGAAAAAGGCCAAGT
The DNA here is from genome assembly GCF_049852395.1 of Peromyscus maniculatus bairdii. Classification (NCBI taxonomy): domain Eukaryota; kingdom Metazoa; phylum Chordata; class Mammalia; order Rodentia; family Cricetidae; genus Peromyscus; species Peromyscus maniculatus. The sequence continues at coordinate 87,822,920 of NC_134855.1, read as the reverse complement.
AACACATAAAAGCAGACCCATAAGAATAACACCTGACTTCTCAATTGAGACTCTAAAAGCCAGAAGGTCCTGGACAGATGTTATGCAGATGCTAAGATTCATTTCCTTTAGTCTGTTTCTTTAATATCACACCTTAACCAGAAAGCAGTAAGATAGGGAAATGAAAAACCACCCGAACCTGAAGTCTAAAGTAATCATTTCCAAGGCTAAGCATGGAGAGACTAGTCCATACTACTTCTTCTTAAAAGTATAATTCACGTTTTAATACTCACATAGAATTGACTAAATGTGTTTAGTTTTCTAGAATCTGCACAGGAAGAGCCTCAGTTGATGGTAATAACTTTGAATCATTTATCTGAGATCATTATATCACTAATGGGTGGAATATACAACAGTAACCAAATGTCTTCTTTTCATAATTCTTGTAGACTATCACTATCATAAAATAAGCCATTAACAATTAAGAAAAAGTCAAGATTCAAATCAGGTAAATTTTCCACAGAAAATAATTTGAAAAAAGTACTTAAAAGTACTTTAAATTCAGTCTTCACAACCCTACCTCTTTAATATTAAAATGTGATTTTGAGCATTAACCTAAGTAGTTCAAATGTATCAAACTTCATTCCTTTTTCTCAAGTAATAAGGAAAGTCCATGTCTCTGTAAATTGTCATTTGCATTCATTCTATAAAGAGTTTCCCCCAGTAGGCACTAATAATTGTATGACTTAAAGATATCTGGGTACATTCCTTTAGTTATGACTTGTGCCATGCATAAGTTTTCCCTTTGCTTTTTCCTAAATCATCTCCCTGAAATTGAACCCATCTGAGTCAGCTCATTATTCTATAATGGAAAGGTTTATATGAAGTCCTATTTAAAATGCTAATGATATTTTAAGAGAAGTATAAACTAAAGAAATTAATGACCAAAAATAAAGCTCTATATTACTGTTATGGAATAAGGAGGTGCTTTCTGATGGTTCTGAGGTCTGTTCCACAAGAGGGAATTTCTTCTTGGTACTGAGGACATGATGTTTGAAGCCTGGCTATGAAGTCAGAGACATTGGCTGGAACCTATTTATGATATTTATTCTATTTATTCCCATAGAATAATGCCACTCTCATTCTTCATCATAGACACTTCTACTTCCTTTCTGCAGTAATGACAATGACTGTGGAGGGACCAACTTCAAACTAGACATCTATATGACCCTCCCCAGGGCTCAGGAGATGTTGTGAAAGAGAGGGGTGGAAGGAATGTACAATCTAGAGGAAGTGAAGGGTGGTTGTTAGTATAAGTTTTATTATATTATTATATATTATGTTATTGTGTCACTATGTATTATATATATATACATACACTATATATATACATATATATGTGACATGGCAGCAGACAAAGACACTATAAAGGGAATGAACAGAACCAGCAAAGGGAATGGGTAACAGGAGAGAAATGGATCAGGAGAGAAAGAACATAGTTTGTGTGTATTAATATCATAATGAAATGCAAATTTGTATGTTAACTAAAATATTAAATAAGGATATCCCATGAAATTTGGACTCTAAATATATATATATATACATATATATTTATATATACATATATATGTATATATATATATTTATATTTTTATATAAATAAATATATATATATTTATATAAATTTTTTTCCCCGGAGCTCGCTCTGTAGTATAAGCTGGACTTGAACTCACAGAGATCCACCTGGCTCTGCCTCCTGAGTGCTGGGATTGAAGGTGTGTGCAACCACCGCACAATGATTATATTTTTAACATCATGTTTCCAACAGGCAGGAAGGTCATTGGTAACATAGCATTCTATTCTTTAATGACAACACAAGAATAAGCAATATATGTTGAGAATTAAAATACTGTAGAGTTCTCACCATCCACCTAAACATGTCACTCTCCTACTAGCATTGTCAAAAAGCACTCAGCCATTCTGAAGAGTCTCTATCATCTTTGCTTGATTAATAGTAGAATCACTACTTCTTCTGTAGAAGTTGACACATGATGTGAAGGTTAATCTTAATTGGCAACTTGGTTAGATTGAAAATTACTGAGCTATCAGGCACACCTCTTGGTAACCTTTGAGATTATCTCAGGAGAAATAAAGGCTTTCACCTATTCACTGAATTAATTACTTAATGGACTCTTGGTATGATAACATTACTGGGAGATGGGGACTCATAAGAAATATGACCCAGGATATAGGTAATGGGATATTTCTTTTTCTACTATGGTATTCTAAAAAAAATCAATGTATTGCCTATTATCTGCCCCATATCTCCCATGGTTATTTTTAACCATGAGTTGAATGGCTAAACTCCATGGTACATAATGTTCTGTACCTAATCTATAATAAGTCTCTCTTTGTCCCACCATCCAGCTTCCAAATAATGACATGGAGACTTATTAATTATGAAAGTTCAGACTATAACTTAGGCTTGTTCTCCACTGGCTCTTAAAATGTAAATTAATCCATTTCTATTAATCTACATTTTGCCACGTGGGTTTTTACCTTTCTTTCATTATATGTACAACTGCCTCCATGTCTTTTTGGTATTTCCTCTGCAACTTGATTATCTCCTCCCACTTCCTCTCTCTAACAGGAATTTCTACTTATCCCTTCTGCCTAGCTATTTGGCCATTCAGCTTTTTCTTAAACCAATCACAACAATATCTTTTTTTATATACACAGTGTATAAATATCCCATAACACTAATCTAAAAGACAATCATTGTAGCCAAAACTCACAGATTGAAATATATAAAGGATTTGTGTAAAATGAATCCTTCCTGAAGTTTTTTTTTTTCCTGTTAGGGCTTTGGTCAAAATAATGTGAAAAAATCCAATTCTGAGTCTGTATTCCATTCTGCCTCCAAGAATTGCATGTTATTGTAGCATGAATCTTAAATGGTCTTATTAATAAAACAAACCCAGAGTCAGGTATTGGGGTGAATGCTGGAAGATCAGAGCAGCAGAACAAGCCATAGCCACCTCACCTTGCCAATTCCTCAGTTGATCCTGTTTCCTCAGACTGGAAGCCTCGGTGTCCTCATCTCAATGGATCTCCGCTGAACTGCTGCTCTAAAGCCTAAAAGCTTAACCAGGCTCTAGTTTCTGGTTTTCATGCCTTATATGCCTTTCTGCTTCCTGCCATCACTTCCTGGAATTAAAGACTCTTGTTACCACGCCTGGCTGTTTCCAGTGTTGCTTTGAACTCACAGAGATCCAGATGGATCTCTGCCTCTGGAATGCTAGGATTAAAGGCGTGTGTGCCACCATTTTCTGGCCTCTATATCTAGTGGCTGCTCTTTTCTCTGACCCAAGATAAGTTTATTTGGGTACACAATATTTTGGGGAACACAATTTCACCACATGTTATTAAAATTCATAGAAACCTGGACTATACAGTTCAAAAGTTCTGAAATCATGACAATCCCTCTAATCCCTCATCATGCAGAAGTCTCATAAGTAGTCTTCAATATAAGTAGTGTTCTAATCTTTGGACTGTGGTAAAATAATACACAGAAGCGCCAACAAATGCTTCATTCATGGGTCCTTGGAAATTCTACAACCATACAATGGAGAAAGGGTTTCCTTCAAAGATCCTTCTCTAGCAGTTTTTTTTTCAGTTCATAATACCTGGACTTTCATGTATACCCTTTAGACAGTTCCATAATCTCGTGCTTGCTGATACTGTCTGTAGTCAGTGGTAATGCCCAGGTAGATCACAGATTTATCAACCTAAAAATTCACCATTTTATGTGTGGGTATTTTTGCCAGAATGTATGTCTATACATGTGCTTTCCTGTTGCCTCAAAGAGAAGAGGGCATTGGAGTCTGTGGAATTGGAGCAACAGGTATTTGTAAACCACCATGTGGGTGCTAGGGATCAAATCCATGCTCCCTAAAGAAACAGCCAGTGATAGTGTGTGTGTGTGTGTGTGTGTGTGTATGTGTGTGTGTGTGTGACTCTAAGACCTCATGGGATGGCTTCTTATGGGGAGTAGTGAATTAAGCAAGAATGCTTAAGCTTGAAGTTAGTCTATCTGAATTATGTTCTTAAAACAAGGAATATACACAATGGAGTACTACTCAGCAGAGAAAAACAATGACTCCATGAGATGTGAAGGAAAATGGATGGATCTAAAAAACATCATCCTGAGTGAGGTAACCCAGACTCAGAAAGACAAACATGGTATGTACTCACTCATAGGAGGATACTAGATGTAAAACAAAGGATGACTAGACTTGCTACTCACAACTCCAGGGAGGCTACCTAGAAAACAGGACCCTAAGAAAGACACAGGGGTCGCCCAATAAAGAAATGGATGAGATCAACATGAACAACCTGTATGTGAGTGGGGGTAATGAATGGCAAGGGTTGAGGGAAAGAGAGCTTAGGGGAGCGGGAGATCCCAGCTGGATCAAAAACAGAGAGGGAGTACAAAGAATAAGAGACCATGATAAATGAAGACCACACGAGAGTAGGAAGAAGCAAAGTGTAGAGAGGTCCCCAGAAATCCACAAAGATACTTCCACAATAGACTACTGGCAATGGTCGAGAGAAAGCCCGAACTGACCTATTCTGGTATGGCCAAACACCCTAACTGTCATGCTAGAAATCTTATCCAATGACTGCGGGAACTGGATGCAGAGACCCATGACCAGGCCCCAGGTGGAGCTCCAGGAGTCCAATTGGTGAGAAAGAGGAGGGATTGTATGAGTGAAAATTGTTGAGACCAAGGTTGGAAAAAGCACAAGGACAAATAGCCAAACTGATAGAAACACATGAACTATGAACCAATAGCTGAGGAGTCCCCATAGAACTGGATCAGGCCCTCTGGATAAGTGAGACAGTTGATTAGCTTGAATTCTTTGGGAGGCACCCAAGCAGTGGGACTGGGACCTGTTCTTAGTGCATGAGCTGGCTGTTTGGAACCTGGGGCTTATGCAGGGACATTTCGCTCAGCTGGGAGGAGGGGACTGGACCTGCCTGGACTGAATCTACCAGGTTGAGCTGAATCCCCAGGGGAGTCTTTGCCCTGGAGGAGATGGGAATGGGGGGTGGGCTTGGAGGGAGGCGGGGGGAGGGAAGGAGAGGTGAGGACAGAGGAATCCATGGTTTATATGTATAATTAAGCTAAATTATAAAATAAAAAAAAAACAAGGAATGAGAAAATTTGAACCTGCAAACAATGGTCCAGATTTTAGTGTACGATCTGAGCTATTCACTGGTGATGCAGTTGGTCTTTGGGATTTTGTCAATGAGATATGCTTCTGTGACATACCACCTGGGTGAGTTTTAGCATTGATCTTCTTGGATAAATTTAGATGACAATACTGTTTAGAACTTGAGAATTTGGAAAAGCTGAACTAATACCCAAACGTCATTAGTGTGACACTGATTCTACTTGTTTCTTGTGGTCTAGTATGTGTTTCTAGTATCAAATTCTTTGTCTAGTGAAGTTATCCAATCAGTGAGTAATTGTGTATTAGTCATGTGAGACATATGATGGAGAAATTTCTCAATTTCTTGATACTTTACTATTTTCCCAATCAGATTAAGATAAAAGAGCCTGGATTTATTTCAATGGTATTATATGAGATAGGGAATAAACATGGGAGGCAAAGAGTCATGCCGAAACCAGAACAGTGTTTATTATTGCATACAGTGTTTAAGATAGTAAAGTATCTTAGACAAAGGGAGTCTATTACTTTGCTTATATTTGTAAAACTGTGTGTAATGAGCTATAAATATATCAAGAATTGTGAAAAACAAGGATACTATTCTTGTTTTAAAATGTAGTTTCTGTCTCCTTAAAGTTTAAATTGGTTACAGTGTTTAACTATGTTAAAATGATATAAATAGTATAAAAATAGTCTTTTAAGCAGTGTAACAGATTGTCTAAATTTAGCATGACATAGGAGAGTTTACAATTCAACTTAAGTTTACAAATGAAAGAAGAAAAAAAGTTCAGAATTTATGGGAACTACTAACAAGTGAATGATTACTGTAGTTACAGAGATAAACTGATCCACATTGAGAGAAACATAGCTGTTGCCTGGTTAACTAAACAGATTTCTGTGTGACATTCATCACCACATTCTGTTTGCACCATAAGAAGAAACACTTGAAGAGACTGTGGATACCAAGGAAAGGGCCTTTGTACATTTACAATGATGTTTCCTGAAGCCATTCTTAATAAAAGTGTTAGGTGCCATATCTTAGTTTCCTTTCCTGTTCCTGTGACCAAATACCCTGTAAAAAAAACAAATTAATAGTGAAAGATTTTATTCAGCTCAAAACTACAGTCCAACATGATGAAAAGGTCAGAAGATTCAGAGCTTGGAACAGCTAGTCTCCCTACAGCCACAAGAATGCAGAGACACAATTGCAAGTTTGTGCTTAGCTAGTTCTCTCCATTTTATACAGTGGACCCTGCCCTGTGTATGGTTCCACCCACAGTTAAGATGGGTCTTTCCACATTGATATAATCCTTTTTGGGAATTCCCATAGGCAAATAACCCCTTATATGGCGGAGACTGAAAGATTGTCTTCCAGGTGTCCCCAGATCTTCGAAACTTGACAGGTAAATTAACCATTACATTATGTCATGGAAAATACCCAACAAAAGGTACAGGATCATTTGAACATGGATGGAAGGGTCTGAGCAGAGACCACGGAATAGTGAGATTCTGAGTATCTGGTTCTTGAATATCTAGTATAGAACTAGAAGTTCTTTGTTTCAAACACTCTAGAAGCTTCATAGGATGTTTGCTTCTAGGATATCAGTAGAAAAAATGTAATATTTTTTAGTGATTTTTCATCTATCTTATGTTTGCCAGTAAAATCTGATTCCTTATTGACCATAGAAAAGTAATTTTCAATTTATGGATACATGTATTATATTATTATCATATAATGATTATATGTAAGTTGTAAATTCATATACACTAACAAAGGTCATGAAGTAAATGAGTAGCATGTGTCACACATACATGAACAAACTTTCTAAAGTATATAGATGTGATTTATAAAATTTAATACTTAATGGAAGGATTTATGGTTCAGATGGATGGACTTGAGTGTGTCACTGTGAAAGCTAGTTAATGGCAGAGCTAAATTTAAAAGAAATAGATTTATCCAAAGAGAGAAACACTGGAAGAGACTTGGAAGTGAAAAGAAAAAAGGAAATGCCAGAAAGACTAATGATGAAGCATGGCAGTCTGATCAGAGCCTCAGCCATGTTTCCTTTGATTAGAGGAGAGGCCTCAGAATCCACTCCCAAAAGGTATGTCAGAGGAAGGCCAGGAAGTGCCACCTTCAGGACAAGCCTACAGCTCTCATGAGACTGTAGCTATGGGTGTTGCTGAGACAGTGGTTCCTCCTGGGAGTACTCAGCAGCAGAAAGAATTTCTGTTTTATCACTCAGTGGGAATTTGGAACAGAAGCCAGAGGCCATCTTGAGAATCTATTATGAACTACACTGAAAGGTGGGGTTGTGGGGCTGAGATCAGGAAACATCTACAGACTGGAGAAACTCACTTTGAACCACTAGAGCTTCCCGGTGAGAGAAGATGGGGACAATTAGTTGTGGAGGACTAGAGGGCTGCAAGCTGGTAGGCTAAAATGTGGAGTTGGGAGGGGAAAGGAAGGGGTGGTTTTGATTGGAAAGAACACAGGGAAAGATAGCTTTACTCTTGGCATCTGAGAATAGGTCTCATCATCTGGAAATTAAAATGCCCTGGAATTTGTAAGCTCCATGCCTATGCTGGCTAGTTTTATGTCAACATGATACAAACTAACATCATCTGAGAGTAAGGAACTTTAATTTTAAAAAGTGCTTCCATAAGATTAGACTACAGGCAAGCCTGTATATAGGGCATTTTCTTAGTGACTGATGTTGATGAGCCCTGCCCATTGTGGGTTGCACCACTCCTAGGCTCGTGGTCATGGCTTTTACAAGAGAGCAAGCTGAGCAAGTCAGGGGGACTAAGTCAGTGAGCAGCACTCCTCCATAGCCTCTGCATCAGTTCCTGCTTCCAGGTCCCTGCATTGTTTGAGTTCCTGTCCTAACTTCCTTTGGTGATGGACAGTGATATGGAAGCATCAGCCAAATGAACTCTTTTCTCCCCAAGCTGCTTTAGACATGGTGTTTCATCACAATAATAACCCTGATTTAAGACCATGCCAGAGGCCTCAAAAAGAGCAAATTATGAATCTATTTAATAAAAATAAATTCTATTGAGCTGAAGATATCTGAAAATCCAAACATGTACATAATACCCATAGTGTCAACCCTTCAGCAGGGTAGTTAACACAGAGAAGGCCTTGGAAATATAAAGGCAGATCTTCCACCTATACCACTGTAAGTCCTGTGATTGCTACATATACTCCACATTTTAATGTAACACGAATATTAAATGGTCTTATTAAATAAAAATCTCAGAGCCAGGTATTGGGCTGAATTCTGAAAGAACAGAGAAGCAGAACAAGCCACAGCTAACCACACCTCGCCAACTCCTCATTGGATCCTGTTTCCACGGATCTTTAGACTGAAAGCTGCTGAGTCCTCACCTAGATTGCAGCTAAACTGCTAAAAGCCTCAAAGCTTAAAAAGCCTTTAGTTCTTGGTCCTCACACCTTATATACCTTTCTGCTTCCTGCCATCACTTCCTGGGATTAAAGGTGTGTGTCACTATGCCTGGCTGTTTACAGTGTGGCCTTGAATTCACAGAAAATCGGATGGATCTCTGCTAACCAAGCGATAGTATTAAAGGTATGTGTGCCATCATTTTCTGGCCTCTATGTCTATCTAGTGGCTGTTCTGTTCTCTGACCTCAGATAAGTTTATTAGGGTACACAATATATTGGGGTATATGATATCACAACATTTGGGAGTCACCCCTCATGTAAAGCAGTCATCTTAGGAGCATAACATTGGGGAATCTTGGGAGAGTGAGAAAATCTTTCCTAACCATCCATAAAGCAAAGTGATCAGAAAAGGTCGCTTATATGCAAAGAAGATAATTGCCACTGTGTAGATGTAACTAACCATCTTATTAGATAAGAAACACAGAAACAATGTAAAAGAGAAAGCCGAGAGGTCAGAGCTCAGAGCTAAAATCTCACCCTTCCGCCTGTGGTGTCTCAGCTTCCCGAAAGAGACCTATTTCCTGTCTGTTCGTCTATTTATAGTATTTTGTTTTGCCTTCTCATTGGTTGTAAACCCAAACACGTGACTGCCTCGTCACTGTCTGAATGTACAGCCCCCTAGGTCTTAAAGGCACCACCATTTTGAAGTTGGAAAGACAATTCAATAGAAAAAAAAAAAAAAGAGAGCCAAGAAAAGGCACGAGAATCAGAGAACACTCGTTCACATATTCAGTAGTTCCATAAAATTACTAAACTGAACTCTATAGCATAGGTGAATAGGACCTAGTGTAGACCTATATTGGCCCTGTGATGGCTGCTTCAGTTTCTGTGAGTTCATGTGAGCTTTGCTCAGTTGATTTAGAGGGCCTTGTTCTCCTGATATCCTTGGTCCCCTCTGTCCCCTCTGTCTCTTTCTGCCTTCCCTTCTGTGAGGTTCCCTGAGCTCTCAGGGGAGGGATCTGATTGAAAAATCACACTTAGACCTGTGTGTTCCAAGGTCTTTCTGTCTGGCTGGCTGTAGACCATCTGCTGCAGGTAGAAGCCTCTCTGATGATGGCTGAATAAGGCACTGATCTATGAATATACCAAAATAGTATTAGGGGTCATTTTACTATTCTTTTTCCCCCTTGTTTTAGGCCAGTAGCATTGGATTTTACCCTAGAGCTCTGGGCTATATAGTCTTTAGTTCTTGGCCATACAAACAGTAGCAGGATTTTATATCAGGGAATGGGTCTTAAGTTGGTTACTCCCACAAAGTTTGTGCCACCATTGCTCTAGGATATATGCAGGCAGGACAGATTGTACATCAAAGGGTTTGTGATTAGGTTGGTGTTTACATTTCTCTTTTGGTTGCCTGTGGAGTATCTTTCCATGTCAAAGACACTCGAACATGGGGTGAAGGGTCTATATAGGCACCAGCTCAACCTGTCCATGTTTCATGACTTGTGTGGGGGTTGTCTTCATCAATGAAGTCTTGCTGTCAGTTTGTGGAGAGCAAACTATTGCCTTGGCAACAGCCTGGGTTGTTTGGGGATTTCCATGGGACCCTTTTGGCCGACAGCTCAATCAGATAAAACCCAGCCCCAGTACTGGAAGCTTCATTTGGTGATAAGAGATGACCAGTAGTGGTTCTGTCTCCCCCATTATTTGAAGAATTTGTTGGGCTTGCCTTCATATCTTGTAGGAAGTTTCCACTGCACTAGGTTTCCACACAGCCCCTCGACTGCCCTTCAATTCTATCTCTCCTCTCATTTCTCCTATCAGTCCCATTTCCCCTCTTCCTTCCTACCTGATGCCTCTGTTCTTGTCACTCCCCAGCCCCCAGCTCTAGTCCACCCATAAAATCTATCCAATTTCCTGCTCCAGGGAGATCGTGTGTCCTTCCTCATCTCTTCCTCTATGCCTAACCTCTCTGGGTCTATAGATTGCAGCATGGTTATCTTTTAATTGCTAATATCCAGATATAAGCCAATACATATCATATTAATCTTTCTGGGTCTGGGCTACCTCACTCAGGGTTTTTTTTCTAGTTCTATCTGTTTGCTTGCAAATTTCATGATGACTTCTTTTTAACACCCGAGTATTGCTCTATTGTTTAAATATACAACATTTTCTTTACCCATTTTTAGGTTGAGGGACATCTAAATTTTCAATTTCTGGCTATTATGAATAGAGCATCAATGAAATCACTGAACAAGGTTGAACAAGTGTCCCTGTGTTGGGTGAAGTGTCCTTTAGGTATATGATCAATAGTGGTGTAGCTGGATCTTGAGGTAAATTTATTTCAATCTTACTGAGGAACAGACATACATATTTCCATAGTGGCTATAGAAGTTTGCATTTCCCCCAGCAATGTAGGAGTGTTTCCTTTTGTTGGGATGATGGCAACCTTTGTTGTGCAGAAGCTTTTCAGTTTCATGAAGTCCCATTTATTAATTGTTGATTCTAGTGTCTCATGTTAATGGGGTTCTGTCCAGAAAGTCATTTCCTGTGCCAATTAGTTCAATACCATTCCCCACTTTCTTTTCTGCCATGTTCAGTGTATCTAGTTTTATGTTGAGGTTTTTATCCATTTGAAGTTGAATTTTGTGCAGGGTGATAGATAAGGATCTATTTGTATTCTTCCACATGCAGACATTCCATTATACCAGCACTGTTTGTTAATGATGTTGTCTTTCTTTCCAGTGTGTGTTTTGGACTTCTTTATAAAAAAAAAAATCAAGTGTCCATAGGTGTGTGGATTTAAAGCTGGGTCTTCAGTTTGATTCCATTGATTGACGTATTGGTTTTTATGCCATTATTAAATTTTTTTTATTTTTACAATTATTACATTATCTTTATTAATAGAACTATGTAATGTAACTTGAGATCAGGAATTTTTCAGGATTGTTTTAACTATCCTGGGATTTGTGTGTGTGTGTGTGTGTGTGTGTGTGTGTGTGTGTGTGTGTGTGTGTGTGTGTGTTCTCATATGAAGTTGAAAATTTTCCCTTCAAGAACTGTGGATTGTGTTGGAATTTTGATTGGGATTGCACTGAATCTGTAGATTGCTTTTGATAAGATGCTCATTTTTACTATGTTAATCCTATTGATAGTGAGCATGGGAGATCTTTCCATCTTCTGATATCTTCTTCAATTTCTTTCTTTGAAGATGTGAAGTTTTTTTAATCATACAAGTCTTTTACTTGCTCAGTTAGAGTTTTAAATATTGAATTTTATTTGTTATTATCCTTTATACATCCTCTAGCTTTATACATTTTTTTCTATTTGTGGTCATTTTATTTATATTTTAAACACATTTATTATATTTATCTAATAATGGTTTTCATCTATAAACATTCCTTTTTGTTTTCATTTAATTTTTCAATCTCATGATTCTTGCTCCCTCTATAACTTTCCTCTCCACTGCAGTTTTTCTTCCACTTTTCATCTACTTCAGCCCCCTTCTCTTTTGTTCCTCTCTTCCTGCCCCCTCCTTTATCTCATTCAGTTACTATGCCCATTATTACACTAAATCACTTTGACCTCCATAGCACAGTCTACAGTACTTTTATCATTTTTAGTTTTATGGCTACTTCATAAGCGTAATCTCTAGTGTAAATCTCTACCTCTTAGGGTCTGATGTTGCAGCTGCTGTAGCAATTTCTTCTGCAGTGAGCAACTCTGGAGAATGAATCTTCAACTGCAGGCTGTTCAATAAGTAAACCTTCCTTGAAAAAAATCCATAATATATATCAAAACCAATATATTTGCAAATAATCAAAAAATGCTTGAAACATAAAAGAGGAAGGCATCAGGGATGTCTCAAATTATCATGATTCCTCATGACTGAACTCTAAGTCAAAATTGGTAAAATTCCAAATGATGATTTCAAAAGTTAACTAGTAAAAATGAAAAAAAAAGTCTATGTAATGATACCCAGTGATATTTTGCTATACTCATAGATTGGTGACTACTCCAATTGTTATCAGAGAGCCTTCATCCAGTAACTTATGGAATCAGATGCACATTAGCCCCAGCTTGGGAATCCTGCTGAAGAGAGGGCAGAAGGACTCTAGGAGGCAATGGACTCAATGACATCACAATAAAACCAACAGAAACAATTAACCTGGCTCATAGGAACTCACAGAGTCTGAACCCACACACCAGGGAGCTTGCATATGACTGACCTAGGCTGTCTACATATATGTTACAGCTGTATAGCTTGATCTACTTCTTGTGGGGCTCCTAACAATGGCAGCAAGGGCTGTCCCCAAATCTTTGACTGGCTCTTGGGAACCTATTCCTCATACCAGATTGCCTTGTCCAGCCTTAATAAAAAAGAAGGTGTTTACTCTTTCCTCAACTTGATATGTCATACCTTGTTGATACCCATGGGAGGCCTGCCCCTTTCTGAACAAAAACAGAGGAAGAGTGGATGGGGGGGGCAGAATGGGAGGAGAGGAGAGAGGAGAAACAGCAGTTGGGATGTAAAATAAATAAATTAAATGAAAAATCAAATAAGCAAACGAAAAATGATCAGTGTCCAAAAGAGGACATAGACAAACACATGAATTCAATCCAGGTCCCAGAGAAGAAAAAAATTTGTAGCTATATGAGCTCACAGGAAAGTTACTCCCACAATTCTTAACAATGACTGCCTAAATAAGACCTGAACAATGACAACACCAATAGACATACTAACATGGAGGGGAAAAAAATATCACAAGGCCCTACCCCTAGACAAAAAGCTATTGGCAATTAACTACTGTCAAGAAAGAGAGAATTAGTCTTCCCTACAGATGAGTCCTCTAATTAACAATCCAACACTTAGTGGTTGGCCCTGAAAACATATACATATAATTAATCCTAAAAGGACTCAGCTGGTTGCATTTATATACTTATGTGGATTGTGTGTGTGTGCGAGCTTGTGTGAATAAGGAAAAGAGGCCACAAAGAAGTGAGAGTGGCATGAGGAAGGAGTGGTGGGGAATGTCACAATTTTAGTTTAATTAAAAAAAATATAAACTGCTCTGTGATTTTATCTCACCCTCCAATTAAATTGGCGGTCAAGAAATAAATGGAAAAATTCTGGCAAGGATGAGAAAAATAAGAAAATTTCCACTGTTGGTTGGAGTATAAACAAGTGCATCCATTTTGGAATTATGTGTGGAGACTTTCCAAAAATATCTCACTAATATTACTTCTATATTTATGGGACTCCATACCTTTCTAGAAGGTAGTTGTACATCTCTGTTTATAATTGCTGTTTTCACAACAGAAAATAAATGTAATTATTGTAGATATCCATAAACAAATAAGTGGATTATGAAAAATAATATACTTATGAGCAATGACATTTTATTCAAGCATAAAGAAAAATAAAAATTTCAGGGGAAAAATGGCTAAATCTGGAAATCATATTGGGGTAACACAGGCTCAGAAAGACAATTGTTATACACTGTCTTATTTATAGATCCTAGCATCTAACTATTGAATATATCTAGATGGGAGTATACATAGGTAAAGACCAGAGAGCTGAAACAGGATCACATTACAATAAAAAAAGGATTTAAAGTAGCAAGGGAGGAATAAGGTAGAACAAAATGGATGATGAGTATACAAGGTGTGAGGGCAAAAGAGTACAACAGGGAAATAAGACATGCAGATGGGGAGAAAGCAGGGAGAAGATGATTAATCAAAATGAAATATATAAGAACATCACAATGAAACATGTATTTTAAAAAGATTTATTAAATTGAGTTACATGATATTGGTTGATATTCTAACATTGGCTGCCAGCACTGGAAAGGTTGAGAACCTGGTAGCTCTCAGTCTACATGCCTGGAAGCCCTAGCAGTCACTGTATGGTGCTGAAGACCTGGAGGACTGCTGGAGAGCTGCTGGTCTTCAGTACACCCTGGATCCAGAAAAAGCTAGTGTGGTGGTATTGTGTTCCCCAAAATATTGTGTACCTTAATAAACTTATCTGGGGTCAGAGAACAGAAAAGCCACTAGTTAGGCAGTGATAGCACACGCCTTTAATCCTAGCATTCCAGAGACAGAAATCCATCTGGGATCTCCGTGAGTTCAAGGCCACATTGGAAACAGCCAGGCATGGTGACTCATGCCTTTAATCCCAGGAAGGAAGCCTTTAATCCTAGGGAGTGATAGTAGAAAGCAGAAAGGTATATAAGGCATGAGGACCAGAAACTAGAAGCATTTGGCTGGTTAAGGATTCAGGCTTTTGAGCAGTAATTCAGCTGAGACCCATTTCGGATGAGGACACAGAGGCTTCCAACCTGAGGAAACAAGATCAGCTGAGGAATTGGCAAGGTGAGATAGCTGTGGCTTGTTCTGTCTCTCTGATCTTCCAGTGTTCACCCCAATACCTGGCTCAGGTTTGATTTTATTAATAAGAACTTTTAAGATTCATGCTACAAGCTAGAGTGTAATGTCAGTAAAGCATGGCAACACTGGTAGTAGCAACAAGGATATGTATTCACATAAACAAGATGTGAAGATGGGTAGGCGAAAGCAAAATTGCTTTTATCTCATATATCTTTATATCTGGGGGCACTTTAAGTAGAAGTTCTGTCCTGCCAGCAACTCCCAAATATCTGACAGCTTCTTCGCAAATCACCACATAGATGCTTATATTAATTATAAATGATTGGCTAGTAGCTCAGGCTTATTACTAACTAGCTCTTATACTTATACTAACCAATAATTCTTGTCTATATTCATCTATGTGGCTTGGTATCTTAATACTGCATTCTCATTTTGTTTTGTCTGCATCTGGCTGGTAACTCCTGATTCTGCTCTTCTTCTTCCCATCATTTTTAGTTTGGTTACCCTTCCTATACTTCTTGCCTGGCTACAGGCCAATCAGTATTTTATTAAACCAATTAGAGTGACAAATCTTTAGAGTATGTTAAGAGGATTATTCCACAGCATGTCCTACTTTTTGTCTAATTAAAATGAAAGGTTTTGACTTTAACATGGTAAGATTATATACAACAAAAACAGTTATTAAGTAAGAATTACAATAACACTATCTAATCCATTTTTATTTGGCAAAATTAGAGAAAATACTTAATATCTATCATCTTGATAGTCTAAAGTTTTGTATCTAATTTACTTTCTTTTATAACTAAACTAAAGTTATAACTATTTAGTCTTCAACTCCATCAAAGACCCCAAAAGGGTGAAATGTTACCTAATGACAGAGGCCTCAAGCTGCCTGGACAGTCACCTAAAATTCCTCTTCAATGTTGGGGTACCCATCTTTGGCCTACAGGCCTAGAATATCTGACAGACTTATCTTTGAAGCAGGAATTTTGAAGGACTGCCCTACCTTGTCTTGACAAAGTTCTGCAGTTACATTCTTTTGTGTCTTGCTTGTCCAATTTGGACAGCATACTGTCAGCAGTCAAGACAAGGGCAGTTTCTTTGTCCACATGGCTAGCTTTTGTCATAAAGAAAACAAACTCCATATGGAGTTTCTTTGAAGCCAATCATCCTCTTTGAAGTAATTGGTGTTACCAGGAGCAGACATATCTCTTCGTGGAGAAAATTCTAAGTTATTAAGACATTTTAAATGCCATATTCTGAAGGTCTTTGAAGTGTTTGAAAACTGCCTGTCTATCTGAAATATATCTCTGTATGACCTTGAAAATATACCTAACATTACTATAAGTTTACTATTATAGATAACCATTAATCTGTATTTCTTAATTATGTATTATATTTTTAAATGAGTTGGATAAACATAATACCCTAAACAAGAGTAGAAATACACATACAGTATAACAAAATTAGCTTTAAATTTGTATCAATAAACCAAAATCCATACTAATGTAAAATATGTAAGATTTATAGTTGGTTTATTTGGATTAAAGTAGATTCAATAATCTATCCTTTTTTCCTATCACTTCTAAATATCCCCTTTTCTTTTCAGAACAAGATGCCTGAATCTAATCTTCTTTGTTTTGCTTTTTTCCTGACCATTATCTATAACAACTTGTAAACAACCCCCTAAACAATGATAAATATTCATAATTTATTTTTGGGAATGAGGTCCATAGTTCTCTAGACTACTTCCTGCTAAATGAGGGCACTGGTAATCTTTGGGGGACCCTGAGAAACTTTAGGATTATGGTCATGTCCTGACTGGAGAATTCTGTGAGTCTGAATCATCTCAGACAGCAGCATGGAAGCTCTTCTCAATGTTGTGTCACCTGGGCCATCGTTTTCATTGCTGTCTGATCCCCTTGCTCTGACAATATACAGACTTTTAAAGGTAACATACATGTCTGTATTAGTACAAGTATAGATTGTGCATTGTACACAAGCCAGCCAAAGATGATTTTTTTTTGTTTTATGTTTGAGCAGGTAAAATGTACATTACATGTCTTGTAGTTACTTTAAGTTTACTTTTTCATGCCTGTAGTTAGGATGTCTTCCTTGGCCAAAGCTAATTTTTCTTAACCTAGAATGAATCTATAACCTCTCATTTCCTGTGGAAATAAAAGCATAACCGCTTTTCCAAAGTAACATATCTTTTGACTTAACTTTTGAAGTCAATATATTTTTAAAATATATAGGTTGTTTTAATCTAGCAGCTTTCATAATCAAATGTCTTTCCACGGCTATCATTTGTTCATTAGCCATCAAAAAATTTAAAGACAACACAATAACATGCAGTATCTAGACTCCCCATGGCTCTATTTCTTTTTAAAGGACTTTTTTCTATCCTTTTTCTTATCTCTCCAAAAATCTATGTACATTTTTAAACATACTGTAAATGATTTAGTATTTGTTTTGTTTATGTTTTTGTTTTTGTTTTTTGTTTTGTCTGAATCTGTCTTTACTATATATCTCTCTTTTTCTGACCACTTGAGTGGTTAAACTGCTAAGCAGGTGTGACTAAGACTATAGCAATGGTTTTGGAGGCTTGCTCTGTCCACCTCCTTGGTCTGTGAGAGCTTAGCTTCATGGCACAGATATTGGCAGGAGCCACATTTATTGACCTAACTCTGGGGAATTTTTGGATCCATCCTGTCGCCAAGTAGAGCACAGTTCACTGCTGCTCTTAAATCCCATTTAAGTGTTCAATAGAAGGACCTCCCAAAGGAGCCATTTGTGTTGCCAGCATGAACAAGGAAGCCACATCTCAAAGGACCCATGTCACTGGTTACCACCACCAAACAGAGCCCACCCAAGAAAATGCCATGTTTGATTCTGCTCTTTTGTGTGTTTAGAATCCTTTTTTAAAGCTTTTTCAGGTTTTATGTGGAAATTGTTGCCAAACGTATGGGCACAAGATGTAAACAGAAGTTTCTGTGCCATCAGCAACTCCCAAATTCTTGGTAGCTGCTTCCAAAATTACCACACAGAGGCTTATATTAATTCTAAATGCTCAGCTGATATCTCAGGATTATTACTAACTAGCTCTTATACTTACATTAACCAATAATTTTTATTTATATTTAGCCATGTGGCTTGGTACCTTTTCTCAGTATGACATTCTCATCTTGCTTCTTCTGTGTCTGGCTGGAGTTGGCTGTTTGAATCCTGGGACTTATGCAGGGACACTTGGCTCGGTCTGGGAGGGGGGAATGGACCTGCCTGGACCGAGTCTACCAGGTCAACCCCGGTCCTCGGGGGAGACCTTGATCTGGAGGAGGTGGGAATGGGGGGTGGGCTGGGGGGAGGGGTGGGCGAGAGGGGGAGAACAGGGGTTTCTGTGGCTATTATGTTGAACTGAATGGTGTTATAAAATAATAAAAAAAAAAAAAAAAAAAAAAAAAAAAGAAATTGGAAAAAAAAAAAAAAAAAAAAAAAAAAAAAAAAAAAAGACTTCTAACTCTGCCCTTCCTCTTCCCAGCATTCTTAGTTTGGTCATCCCACCTATACTTCCTTCCTGGCTACTGGCCAATCAGCATATTATTAAACCAATTTGAGTGACAAGTCTTTACAGTAATTAGGAGAATTATTCCACAGCAGGTCACCATAAATGTGTTTTACTAATTTGGGAATACTGCCCTATGATTTGCTGATGAGGTAGTCACCAGTATCTCCCAAAACATATAGGTTATTATCATTGCTCTTGATTATCCACAAGAGCTAGATGGTAAGACTTTGTTGATGAAGATAACAAAGACTTTCAATACAAGACACAGAAAACAAGCTGAAACTAAGTTGGAAGCTTCCACCTAGTGGGCTGGTGCTCACAGTGTTAGATGTAGAGACTTGCAGTTGGCCTAAGTGCTGAGAGTTAAGTGACTGTTATATGTTCAACAATAAATGAAACATCTAATACACACACACACACACACACACACACACACACACACACACACACACACACACACACATTCATGCTAGCACAAACTCACACCACCTCCCAAGGCTGGGTAACATCATGAAATAGAGAAACAATGAACTTAGGGAAGTAGTCAGGAGTGGTATAGTAGTCATGTGATAGTTCTGTTTTCCTTTTTGAGAAATCCATACTGGCTTCAATGAATCTATATCAGTTTACAATGACATCTCCAGTGAATTACAGTCATTATTGAATAATCAGCAGGGCTAAATTCTGAGACAGGAAATGCCATTTGCGATTCACTTCTAATTAAATAATTCTTGTGATGAAACGCACAGTAGTAGACACACTTAAATTTCTTGAATGGTCTTAGTACTGCTCAGGTAATCTCTTTTCTTCGAAAATGTAAATGAGAGATTGCAGAACCAAATTGAAAGCATCTTCTATAATTCGTGGTATTGCACACCTGTAATCCAGGAATTCTGTAGGCCGAGGCTGAGGATTGAGGAAAATTTGACAGCAGCCTGGCCCACATAGTGAGACTTAGACTAACCTGAACTATGGATAGAGACCTTGTCTTGTCCCAAAGAACAGAACACAACAAAGCAGATGCAGCATCTCTTCCTGCAGCTTTGCAGGTCTCTTCTCTCAGCCCATTTTATTTCCATTGCAGACTCCCTTGAGAGGGGCTGAGTGCTGCTATCTTTTAAAAGCACAAGATATATCTAAGGAAAGCAACTCTAAAAGCCATCTATCCTGTGGAAGTCACTTGCCTAGGAGAGACGTTAGTATAAAAGCTTTCATCAATGTTATAGATCTTATTTCTCTTGGATTTCCATGTAAACATAATTGCAAGGAAGTTGAGTTTCTATTGGCCAGGATGGTAATTTGTCACTCTTTCCACTGATTTTTTAAGACTGCAGTCGTGTGGTCTTGCTTTATGCAGCTCCTTGAAACTTCTACGATGTCAGCTGGAAAATTTGAGCTGCATAATCTTTCTCCCAAAGTCTTCAGACATGAACAGGCTTCCAACACTGATTTTACTTTAACCAGTCTGACTGAGCTCTCTAGTGACTCCAGTCAGTGGGAATTCCAGCACTTGGCTTTTGACACCACAGGTAAGTCAAACTTTAGATTGCTATATACGATAGCTGAACATATATCTGTAATTCCTTACTAGTAAAGGTGTGGAAGGTAACAGCTCATGTCATCTAATTTGTGATACTACAACTAATGTAATTTTAGGTTTTTCTGTGTCTTGTTCTTCAAAGTGTACAAGTGGGTTTTGAAAAAGAACAGGAGAGGATGTGGGTGGAAACTTGCTTTACAGTGAAGTGTCAAAAGAAAAAAATAGCGGGTTTAGAAAAATTGAGAACAAAGGTATAGATTTGTTCTCTAGGTGCTCTGCCCTATCAATGCTAAATTTTCCATGATTGATGAAATCAGGCATTTATACTTAAACTAAAGACCATAAGAAACAGTATCTTTCATGCATCTCTTCTATTCCTGAGTCATTTAACATTTATGTGATGGATACTCTATTTTATATTTTCATTGAGAATAAGTGGCTATTCCTGTTGCGTATGTTTTGACATAACCTGGTATATATGATAAGATATTGCAAAGTTGATAGATGTCAGAAGGAAAAACAAACTGGAGACACATAGGAATGAGTTATTTAGAATCTTACATTTTTTTTTACTTTCTCTGATATTTTGAGGGAATTATGCTCTTATAGTTTGAACATTTTTCAAGGTCTGAGACTATAATATAATTACAACATTTTTCCATTCCCATTCCCTTTCCTCCCTTCAAACCTTTCCATATACCACTTTCTACTATCCTTAAAATTCATGGTCTCTTTTTTCATTAATTGTTATTGCATGTTGATTGCCTAATGTTAAATTGTCAAGCCTGAAAACATATATATGTAACATTATGCAGACAGAGAAGATTATATTTAGGAATATATATGTAAATATACATACATGCATGAACTATTAAAGAATTTGAATTACAATGAAGAGTTTTCAGATACCAATGGATTGATTGTTCTTTGTAGTTGGCTTTTTTTTTTTTGCACTAAGTGGATACATTTTAGGTGCTGTAAATTAAAATCACATTATGATTGCTTTCCTCAAACAGGAAAGTACAAATCCAAATGGTCAGAAGAATTATTGGAACTCTGGTTGTCATTAGATATTGATCTTCCCCATTGTGAATTATTTTGGGAGATTAGACATTCAGTTTCACAACCAGAGGATTGTTCTGAGAATTTTGCTGCATGTCTTCACTATGGATTCATTAGCAAGAAGTTTTATATGAGCAATAAATAAGCACTCATATTGGATGACTTGTTCATAGTAAATGGCATTCTGAAGCAGTAAGATAAGACATCCTTTGGAAAGATTCTTCCAACGATGAGAAAAGAAGTCTACATGCTACTTCCCTATCCTTAAATCACAGGGCTATTTCTTTTTTCAGGGACTTAAAGTTCTTGTCATATAGGTCCTTCACTTGCTTAGTTAGTGTTACCCCAGGATATTTTATATCATTTGTGGCTATTGTATAGGGTGATGTATCTCTGATTTCCTTCTCAGCCTGTTTGTCAATTATATATAGGAGGGCTACTGATTTTTTTTGAGTTGATCTTGTATCCTGCTCTGTTGCTGAAGGTGTTTATAAGCTGTATCAGTTCCTTGGTTGAATCTTTGGGTCACTCAAGTATACTATCATGTCATCTGCAAATAGGGAAAGCTTGAGTTCTTCCTTTCCAATTTGTATCCCCTTAATCTCCTTATGTTGTCTTATTGCTCTGGCTAGAACTTCAAGTACTATATTGAATAAGTATGAGAAGAGTGGACAGCCTTGCCTTGTTCCTGATTTTAGTGGAATTGTTTTGAGTTTCTCTCCATTTAATTTGATGTTGGCTGTTGGTTTGCTGTAAATTGCCTTTATTATGTTTAGGTATCTTCCTTGTATTCCTGATCTCTCTAGAACCTTTATCATGAAGGGGTGTTGGATTTTGTCAAATGCCTTTTCTGCATCTAGTGAGATGATCATGTGTTTTTTTTTCTTTGAGTTTGTTTATATGGTGTATTACATTGATGGACTTTCATATGTTTAACCACCCTTGCATCCCTGGTATGAAGCCTACTTGATCATGGTGGATAATTGTTTTGATGTGTTCCTGGATTCAGTTGGCCAGTACACCTAATTGTGCTAGAAATCTTATCCAATGACTGAGGGACCCGGATGCAGAGATCCACGGTCAGGCCCCAGGTGGAGCTCCAGGAGTCCAATTGGTGAGAGAGAGGAGGGTTTGTATGAGCAAGAATTGTTGAGACTAGGATTGGAAAAAGCACAGGGACCAATAGCCAAATGAATGAAAACCCATGAACTATGAACCAATGGCTGGGAGGCCCCCAACTGGATCATGCCCTCTGGATGAGTGAGACAGTTAGTTGATCGGCTTGAATGGTTTGGGATCGGGACCTGTCCTCAGTGCATGAGCTGGCTGTTTGGAACCTGGGGCTTATGCAGGGACACTTTGCTCAGCGTGGAAGGAGGGGCCTGGATTTGCTTGGACTGAATCTACCAGGTTGAACTCAATCCCCAAGGGAGTCTTTGCCCTGGAGGAGATGGGAATGGGGGCATGGGCTGGGGGGAAGGTGGGGGGGGGAGGACAGGGGAATCTGTGGCTGATATGTAGAATTGAATTGAATTATAAAATAAAAAAAAATTAAAAAAATCACAGGGCTAATCGGGTACTGATCCAATTTTTCAAATTTAGGAAAAAATTAATTCTCTATACATCAGCAAAGCCTCATAAAAGTTTATCAACAGTGTACTTGACAGCTTAAAAGCAGTTGGGGTATTCTATGTCTCACTGTGTTTTCCCATTTTTGTTGGGGCTGGGGATATCTGATTATTTGTCAGAAGTGAGCCTTTTCTTAGACTTGGCCACGGTCTTTATGTAGCTGACTTTCACCTCTTTCCCTCGGGTGTAATCTCATTCCCAGTGCTGTATACTATAGAGAGCCTGGAAGACATGTTTACCCCATTATTTAGGCGGTACCTCAATTCAATGCAAATCAGCTGAATTTACTAAAATTCATGTCTTATTCTTCACTTTATGTCCTTCCTTTTGTCAGTGACCCCAAAGTTAGCTTGACTAATCCTTAGCACTTAGTGTAATAAAACACATATATTTATCTATGTGTATGCTAGTTTATTATTCATCTTTCTGCATCTTTGTCTACCTTGGAAATTTGAGTACATAGTAGGACATGGAGCAATAAAATCTTCTTAAAAGTATACTTTGAGAAATAGTTTTCCCCAGAGATGAGCATACCCATTGCTTATCCAATTTCAATTAATCATCTCTGAAAACATACATACAAGCAATGCAGCACAGACTGAGCTGGTTGTATTTATGAATTTTGGAATATATATATATATATATATATATATATATATATATATATATATATATATATATATGAATTTAAAAGGGGGCAGAGAGATGTACATGCCAGAGTTTGGAAGGAGAAAAGAAAAGAGTAAAATGGTGTAAATCTATTCTAATCTCAAAAAAAATAAAATAAAGGAACACAAACATATTTTGATACATATACTATCTTTTTGAGGGACTGACTGAAAGGCTAATCCTCCACTCCTCCCAATACAAGCACCAATGCAGTACTCTAATTGGCCTCACTTCTCTAGGATTCTGCTAACAACCTTCCTGCCCCCGATAGTCAAAAACATCTTGGCACCACAAGACTCCCCCATCTCACCTTTGTTCATTTCTACATCTCGGTGAAACTTGTGTTACTACCTACCCTATTGCTCTGAAATATACACTCTCTAAGTCCCCCTACCAATTTTTTAAATTCCTGTGTAGCCTGCACATATTCTATAATAAGAATGAACTGCTTTCTTAAGCTACTGCTCATATTATTCTTTCAAGAAAATTCCCATTTGTCCTGCCCATTACCACCATTTATTATAATATCACTGTAATCAGTATTATCTTTCCTAATGCCTGTGGTTACCTCTCTGTCTAAAAGGCTCCGTCTCTGTTACTGATCTACAAAGATTGTCCTTATGGAGATCTTTGCATTCTAGATTTTTCAAAAACTGCATATACCCATGACTTCTTGCCTAATAGCTGATTTTTCTTATGATTTACTTCCCTTCCATGAATGTCTGTAGTTTGTGCAAAATGCACACGCAATACAAGTGATTAATAACACATCACTGTATATTTTAATCAGTTTTCTGTCATGAAAAATTCTTTTAAATTAATTAACAATTTTATTTACAAAATACTACATATCGCCGGGCGGTGGTGGCGCATGCCTTTAATATCAGCACTCAGGAGGCAGAGCCAGGCTGATCCCTGTGAGTTCGAGGCCAGCCTGGACTGCCAAGTGAGTTCCAAGAAAGGCACAAAGCTACACAGAGAAACCCTGTCTTGGAAAACAAACAAAAAAAAATACTACATATCAATCATCATACAAAATACTACCTGATAATACTGTTGTTTTAAACAACATTTTATATGAAATTACTCTTTCACTTAAAGCTTTGTGAAGTATTGAACATATCAGACTGTATTCTGCATGTTTCTTCTTTTGCTTCATTTTCAAATTTTAGTTAATCATTCAAAATATGTTTATTTAATATTTATGGTTGGGTATTAGTTGCTGGCAATAAGAATATGATGAAAGTTGAGGAAGAGCGGTACCCTTTTAACCTTGACATTATAGCATTGTGTTGGTAGGCTATTGCCACATATATATTCCTAGAATGAGAAAAAAATAACAGCTGAGGTCAGAAGAAGTTGAGTGATATGTCTAAAAATAAGCTTCTCCTAGTCAGATAAGAACAGTATGCACAGCCTTGATATATATAATCATTAGATGGCACATAACTCTGAACAATGGCAATAATACTTACAAAATTTTTGAAGTAATGATCATTTATTTTTAAACTCTATTTAATAGATAAATATCTAAATTCTACAGAAGAAGACTGAAACCATGCCATTCTCTTTACTTTGTGTGGTTTTATAAGTGTTTCATGGCCAATGAGATGAAGGTGAAAGCTCACAATCTGTTTTCTCAAGAAAACATACTTGCCTTTTCCTCCCCAATGCTAATTTGCAATTAAGTTTAAAAATCAGTAAACCAAAAAAAAATAGTTCTTTGTATTACAATAATGTATTTATTCAGCAATTATAATAATCATACAGATGTCCTCTCTGGATTTTGAAATGTTCTTTAAAAAACTTTTAAGGCCATCAGCTGTTAACCATCATAACAGCCATTCTGTTTTAATGAAAAACATATATGAAGTGTTTTTATACATCATTGAATGTCTTAATTGGTAACTACAATGTAGAACTATAAATTGTAGGTAATATTATGTATACAATATTACATATTTTATGTAATATATATTATATATAGATAGATGATAGATATACAGACAGACAATAGATAGATAGATAGATAGATAGATAGATAGATAGATATATGATAGATAGATAGATAGATAGATAGATAGATAGATAGATAGATAGATAGATAGATATGGAAGATATTCATTTAATCCTCAAATGAGTTTATTCCTATGCAGGATCAATAAATATTATTTCCATTTTAGGAGAGCATAAAATTAATTTTAGTAGAACACACAGGTAACAAAGACTACTATTTATTTTCAAATCTATTTTAATCCATTTTCAAATCCATCTAGTTTAGATCTTAATTCTTTTATATGTTCAACTAACCATGCCATTCTTTAATAAGGATGTTAAGTATTTTTTGTAGATCAATGAGCCATTTTTCCTTTGTAAACAGTGGGACATATGTTTGACATAAGTATAGCCAACTTTGTTTCCTAAATAAATGATGTAAATAGTCAAAAGTGAATGAATATAACAAACATCTTTAATATTTCACAATAATTTATTATGCGTTTATCATTCATCATCTGTTGAAGATGTGACGTCTGTAAGTTTAATGGTTGTTTGATTATTGGCTGTCCTATAGATTTAAAAGTATCAAATTAGGTGTAGACTTGTGTGAGCAGAGATGGGTATAGTTTTAAAGAATATCCTCTTCTCTTTTCTTCAGCATTACTTTTATAATGTTGACATTGAGCTAGTACAATGCTTGATCTTTAAAACTTTACTAGTTCCTTGATGTTTCTGAATAGTAAACTCTAGAGACTTTGGCCTCTCATTTTTATTCTCATTTATTGCTATTAACTTTAGTAGACAACCATCACTTAGCTTTACAATATATCTATCACACTTACAGTATAACATACAAAGAACAAATCATGTAATTGTAAAAAAAAAAGTATACAAATATTATATTGAGACAAACTGTTGACAACAAATATCAAGTTGAATAAGTGAGTTTATATTTAAACATAATAGATCCTGCTTATATAGATATTCAAATGAATGGTGTCCACTGTGGTGGTACTAAATATACAGGTTGATGACAAGGAATTAAATATAGTTTAGTCTTTCATTCCTTTTAGCTTCTGAAAGAGATGCGTCCCAGTGTTAGTACTTCAACTTACAGTGTGAAAAAGCAACATTTAAACCAAGGTGTGTTCCATATACATCACTTAGCTGGAAGTCTTTAAAACAATTAAATGGTTAAAATCTTTTGAACAGACAGGGCATGAAGATGCATGTTTATTCTCCCAGCACTTTGGAGGGTGATGAGGGAGGGTCATAGAAAATTTGAGGCCAGCCTGGACTACTTAGTAAAATCCTGTTTCATAAGGAAATTACTCATAATGTACATTATAATCTATTCCCATGGTTTCCTAACAGACTCAAGTATACTTAAAATAGAAATAATTAAGCACTATAGATTTATTTATTTAATTTCATTAACTTAAACTAGAATTCCATGTATTTACAACAACAGATCCTTTGTATATAGGATATTTCCCAAAACTCTTCAAGAAGGACTTTTTGTGCCCTTGAAGAAGTAAGGTGACTATTCTAAAAGTAAGTCAGAACTTCCTGCTCTTACCATGGGTTGTGCATCAGCTTAGGCAAGGCTGTGATCTTCTAGCTTAGTAATTTTCTTTACCTCAGTAAGTCTAGATTAAATTGATCTCAAAAGCCACATAAATCTATATTAAAACTTTACCAAAGCAATTTTGATGTATAACATTAAGTTAATTAAAATCTAAATACAAAGAAGCATATAAATAACAAAGTCTCTGATAATAATATAATACTGCAATTTATAAGGAATTTTTAAAGGTTTTTACACATGATTTTTGTAACAGATTCCTAATATTCCCGCTCCTGAAATACTTCAAGCACCAGCTTCCCCATTACTAATTTGCATGGCACTATGGTACCAGTGAGAAAGCAATGACAAATATAACTATAATCCTTTGTAACTGCTAAGCCAGATAATTGACATTATAATCTAACTTCACTTCATTAATGCTTTGAAGCATACATATTAAATATTATTATAATCACCTATTATGTTTCAATGTAGGTTTACATATAGTTAAATCACATATTGCCATACATACATTGCTTAGGACTTCATAAAGTGGGCCTTGCAGTAATTACTTCTTGTTTCAATATATTAAGAGCCTAACCAATGAGGATATTTTCTGCTTAATACCAAATATGTGCTATTTTTCTAATATCGATTGTTCAACTCTCCCAGATTAATTAGACGAAGTAGAATTTGATTCTCCTATAACACTTACACCTAGAATTAGTTTGAAATCACAGATTTAAAGGTTAAGTCCCTCAAGACTTCTTCCATTTCAGCCACCTGAGGCAAATACTGATTTCTCAAATTATTTACACTTTTGTCAACATTGTTACAAAGTTGGGGGTTCCTACATTCTTCTTCCCAAATTTCAATGTCTTCCAGAAGGATTTAATTAATTTGTAGAAAAGAATACCTTTATTATACTTTATTATTGAAAGTAAGAGTGAACAGATCATAGGATAAGATGGGGAAAAGTCCCTCAGTCTTCACAGAATTAAAACAAGCTGCCCAAATCTATCTATGAGTGATTTTTCGAGCCAAGAAGATCCCAAAACTCATAATTCAGGAGCTTCCCTGGATATTTCATTATACAGATATGACTTTCACGCAGCTTCAGCTCCTGTTCTCTCTCTTGTTGCTGAAAGGTGAAAATTTCCAGTTTAGGCTTGCCTTGGGTTCTGGTGAGCAGCCTGTATCTAGTGGCTGTTCTGTTCTCTGGCTGGCTATGGGTTTACAAAATGACAACTCTTGAGAGCAGCAAATTCCTCACTAAATTCCAACCAGTTACATGCCAGAAACCTGGGACAAGGTCTAAATATAAATCTGGTTGTATCAAAGCATTGAAGGATATAAAATAAAATTCCAAAGAATGGATTCTAATCTCTGACCCTTGAATAGAGACTGAACATTAGACTAACTGAAGCCCAGAAGATCACATCTGCCTAAAGAGCAGAGGCCACTGCATAAACAATGTTGTTCAGAAAGAAGTTTGGTGGTAGTGTGTTCCCCAAAATATTGTGCACCCTATTAAACTTACCTGGGGTCAGAGAACAGAACAGCCACTAGATACAGAGGCTAGAAAATGGTGGCACACACACCTTTACTCCTAGCATTCCAGAGGCAGAGATCTGTCTGGATCTGAGTTCAAGGCCACACTGGAAACAGCTAGGCATGGTGACTCACATGCCTTTAATCCCAGGGAGTGATGGCAGAAAGCAAAAAGGTATATAAGGCGCGGAGACCAGAAACTAGAAACTTTTAGCTGGTTAAGCATTCAGGCTTTTTAGAAGCAGTTCAGCTGAGATTCGTTTGGAGAAGGACTCAGAGGCCTCCAGTCTGAGGAAACAGGATCAGCTGAGGAACTGGCAAGGTGAGGTAGCTGTGACTTGTTCTGCTTCTCTGATCTTCTAGCATTCACCCCAATACCTGGCTCCAGGTTTGATTTTATTAGCAAGACCTTCTAACATTCGTGCTACAAAAAAAGTATTCAGGAGTCCTAATTTCTGAGATGCTCAGAGCACCAGTTATCTGTTTATATTGAATCTGTCCCTGATTTGGTGTTCTCTCAGCAAGCTATAGTCATCACATGAACATTCTGGCATCAGATTTTAGAGCACGTATACACATATTCTCTGGAAGAACCCAGGAATTAGCAGTTCAGAAATTTCCTGTTATGTTTAAATACACAAAAATTTGAAAACAGTTGCTCTGGTAACAGTTATAACTGGCTAAACAGGAAAAACTCTCTGCAATGAAATCTAAATAATAACCTTTGCTTTAAATGATTTCTGATGGTAATAGCTGTACTCAGCTATAGCCTTTGGTCATTGGGCTTTTATATAATCACATAAATGATTTACAGACATCCATTTAGACATTATCCAAAGATTTTTTTTCTATTTTCTGTTTAGATGTTAACTGCAGACGTACTCATATTTTACATGCCATTATTCACATCATTTTTTCACAATAGCACATTTACATGCCTCATTTATAGTGATTGCCCAGAATGACCAATTTGATACCATTGATAATAAAAGGAAAGTTTTATTTCCTTTTAATTCCTAAATTTAAATGTTTCAGTCTTTAGGTTTTATATTTAGTTTTCAGTGTACTGTCTTCCAGCTAAGAATGGTATTTCATAGGGTCATAGGTATGGATTACTTCACTCTTTCCCAGGGAGAGATCAGCAGAGAGCACTGTAAGTGGAATAAACCAAATCATTTGCTATTAATATGACTTAAAATGGTGATCAACAGATAAAATCCTTCACGACCTCTAAATTTAAAAATCCAACCCATCTCCTAATGTCTCTGTTAGAGACATCTCCTAATGGCTGTTAAACCCATTCTCTCTTATGAGCAATCTCAGCTCATATAAAATGCATATTCTAGGTGCTGTGGTAAAATAAAAAGTTAATGTTAAAGTGATGCTGTGAATGTAAAGTGCAATAAACTCCCAACAAGCATCATTTTGTTAAATGCCTGCAGAAAATATTCTGCTAGGAATTGAATGGATCCATTTTACTTCAAGTGATGAGATAATAAGTTCTTTTCTGACAGTCATAAGCAAGGGGTAAAAGAAGTATTGGCAGATAGCCATTACATTACAGTTTCACCCAGATGAATTTCGATAGATGTATAGAGATAAAGATAGATAATGACACAGGTATGCATACAGATATAGCTACAGATAAAATACAGGCACGTGGACAAGAGATGGCTCAATGAGTCATATCCCATGCTGCACAAGCACTTGACCTGAATATGAATGCCTAAGGCCAGCTGGAGTAGCACTTGTCTGAATTCCAGTGCTCCTGTGGAGAGATGGGAGTTGGGGCATGAGAATTCCCCAAAGACTAAAGTCCATTTATCTTGGCATGCACAATGGCAAAACAAAAGACTGCATATTAAGGTGAAGGTAAGGACTGACAATCATCAAGGTTGTCCACTGACCTCCACATGTGAGCCATGGCACAACCAACATTTACACATTAATACCCACCTACAAAATATACACAAAGATTTTATGTGTAGATGCAGAGATATCTCCCTTCAAGCATTTCCTCATGTCATATTTTCCTCTTAACAAATGAGTAATTTGAAAATGTTTTTGTAATAGAGATTGAGACTTCAGTTATTTCATATATCTGTGAAAGAAAGAAAAGATCTATGGTAAATGTTTATGGTGAAATACTTAAGTTAGAATTATAAAACGTAGTCATGCCCTTTGCTTCATAAGGCTCTTTCCTGGAAACGAGGATGACAAACTCTCAAAGCACCGGGTGTGTTCTCATATGCAGTATAGAGTTCAGATGAACTGAGAGTGATTTATAATTGCAGGAAATGGACTGTAGAACAAATTGCAAGTATCATTCCCTTAAATGTAAAATGTTTAAGAATCTCTCTAGTCAATGAGTCTCATTTCTTCCCAATGCATGTTCTAATTGGGATATAAAGTAAGAGAATACAGCTACATTTAGTGATTATTTATTCTCCTTACATTTCAATAGCTTTGAATATAGAATTTAGAACTAAAATTATAAACTAATATTCAGGGATATAAACATGAGACAAAGGGTAATTGGGAAGACTGTAAATGAATATAATTTGTTGTATTTCAAATAGCTTTCAACTCATAAACAATCTTTCATTCATAGATTCTACACTGAGAAATTCATTTCATAAAAATCAAGGGTGAGTGTAGTAATATTAGGGAAGTTTAAGAAAGTGCATTTTAGTCACAGATGGTTGGATATCTAAGGATTGATTTTGAAGTGGCCCATCTTCTTGAGTCACCTTCTGATGCTATCTGAAGAAAAAAATGACTTATTAGGTATTGGGACATATTGCTCTTTCTCCTAGAATTATTAGCCCTAGTGCTTAATATCATTGTCATTTAGAAGTATTCAAATTTAGAATGTTGTTCAGAAGCAAACAAATAGCAATTTTTCAAAGACAATCTGCAAATGACAAACAACTAATTAGTTTTGGCTGAAATATAATATTTGAGTGCCTTAATACTATGCCATCTCAATGCTCTCTCTCTCTCTCTCTCTCTCTCTCTCTCTCTCTCTCTCTCTCTCTCTCTCTCTCTCTCTCTCTCTCTCCTTCTCTCGCTCATTGGTTGTTTTCATTTTCTTTGACACTATAATTACATAATTTCCACCTTCATTCCCCCTTCTATCCCCTCATATACCCTCCCTGATCTTTTTCAATTTCCTGGCCTTTTTTCATTAATTGTTATTATACACACACACACCAAAGTTCTACATATGTGAGTTCAGCCTACCCAGTCTTTATAATGTTTCTTGAACTAATATATTTTCTTTTTTATTTTCCTTTTTTTCTTTTATTAAGAATTTTTTGTTCATTTTATATACCAACCACAGATTCCCCTTCTTCTCCCTCCTCCTGCCCCTCAGCCTTCCCCCTGCCCAAACTACCCCCCATCCCAACTCCCCCAAGGCAAGGCTTCCCTTGGAGAGGCCCCTGGAAGTGGGCTTAGGATCTGTCCCTGGTGCATAAATGGGCTTTTTGGAGCTTAGTGCCTATGGTGCAGGAGGGAGGGGCCTGGATCTGTCTCAACTGAACTAATATATTTTCAAGATTGACCAACGGTATTCGATAGACAATTTGATGCTCTTGCCTAAACATGAGATGAATAGGCTAAACTAGAGGAGACATGCTAAAGTAGAAAAGGAAAATCTCAGAAGGCCTCAACCTATACAAGAACTATAGGAAACTAAGGATCACTGAGAAGGAAAGTAGTCCTCATTTTCTTTAACTGTATCATCTAAATTATGTGGATATTGCTGATTGGAAGACAATGGCTCCTGTCAACTAAGCTTCAAATGTCATTGCTGCCACAGTAGTAACCATAGTGAACTAAGTTATATTTTGTAGCTCATTTCACTCACAGGAATTTCTCTACAGTCCTACTTACTGCTACAATCTGTCACAGGAATGAGAAAGATGCATTGAAGAAAGATTATGGCTCACTGAGAAAATTTTTATATTTTTACTTCAACTATTGATTTATTTATATAGATATTAAATAAAAATAAGCTATCAGACATTGTTATGAAGGAGGGATGCACACAGAGGAAGATGGGGAAGTAATTTATATTAAAGGAATATGATTTTAAGTTACTGTTCATAAAAAGTGTCAGTCATGTAATTTAAAAACCAAAGAAATGGTTTGGAAATGCTCTGGTTTATGTTTACCTTATTCATATCAATGGATTGATGAGTAATTGTCTGTATGATATAATGCCTTTTATGTTTTAGCTTTAGTCACCACATTTGTGAGACTGGTCAGCATAAAAGACACATAATCTGGACTTAACTTTTAAGCAGACATATTTGGATGCAGGCTCCTGAAATGAAATACAATGTACCAAAAATGTTTTATTTAATGGGAATGGCCAAATCTACTAAGACTAGTAGAGAAAATAACACTGTATTTTATTTATATGTTAGAGTATTTCATGAATACAATCTCCTAAGAGTGAAATATGGTTCTTTAGAGAATACTAAAGACTTTCATTTTCAGTGCATTTTTTAAACAAGATTAAGTGCCTGGCTTTCTTTTGACTATAAATACTGAGTGTCTACTTTACAAAATCATCCAAATACATCTGTAAGCTAAAGTAATGTGTTAAAAATTATTTCCCAGTGAGACAAAATTATTATGATTATTAAGAAAAATAGCATAAAATAATTTTTTCTGCTTTAGCATTTTCCTAGTTTGGTTTCTATTGAGATAAACAACATGACCAAAAACAGCTTGAGGTTGAAAGTCTTCCTTTGGCTTACATGTCCTATTACATCTGTCATTATGAGAGAAGCCAAAGCGAGAACTAAACCCGGGCAGGAACTGAAAACGAGGCTATGGAGGAACGCTGCTTACTGGCTTGCTCTATACAGCTTGCTCAAGTTATTGTAATGTTCTTGCTGACATCTAACCAATAACTGAGGAAAGACATACTGTCTATAATACATAAAACCTAACCAATGTTGGAACACTTTCCCTCCAGATAAACGCCTGGCTTGTGAAGAGTCAAATGAAAGTTTGAAAGTTGCTCAAATATTTTAACAGGATTGTACATGATGGTTTTAACAAAGAATAGCCAGTCTTGAATACATCCATACAAATAAAATTATACAGGGTATATTTGGACCATATATATATATATATATATATATATATATATATATATATATATTGCCTGTAACAACAATTCATGAAAACATTGGCCATGAATTTGAAACAGAGCAAGGAAAGATGTATATGTAGGAGGATTTGGGGAGAGCAAAGTAGAGAGGGAAATGATATCATTATATTATGTATTTCAAAAAGAAAAAGAAAAAAAGTAAAAATACAATTTGTGGACTTGTGTGCTTTAGTGTTACAATGAATACAGGCTAGCTGGAGCTGAAAATTCAGCTGAGATTAACAAGAGACAAGCATCAGCAAGGTGAAATCTTGGGAGTATTTCCTCAGAGTCATCACATAGAAGCTGTGGTCCATAGGGGTCAAAGCTATGTCTTAAGAAGGTAGCCATATCTGGCAATGTGTGAGAGCAACTGAGGCCTGGCACTAGCAGAGACCTTTGAGGAAGGTGCAATAGATCCCTGCTGTTGTCTTGCCCTGGCTTCCTTTGATGATGGACTCTAGCCTGTCAGGTGTAATAAACCCTTTATTTCACACACGCACGTGCACACACACAGGCATGCTCACATGCACTAAATAGAGTTATGCCACTTGGCTTGTATTGACAGTATTCTCCACAAGAGCCATAGACTAACAAAAACTCAAGTACCTGGTTCAAGAAACCTACATTCATGTTCTTGATCAGGATCATCCAATTGACTCTCAGAACAGCATAGGCTATTGGTGTTGCCCTCAGTTGCCTCTCAGACATTGAAGGTAAATCTCCAGTGCTGAAGATACTGCATACTTTAGACACAGGACTCAGAAGATTTGATAAGGATCAACCTGGAAGCCTCCTTCTTGATGTCTAACATTCATAGGATCAGAAAGTACTCTGTAAGCTGTCAAAGGAGGGGAGCAATAAATAGTACCAACCAGATGTGATGTCCATGACATCTGTAAAGGTTCAGTATTGGCATTCATATCTTTGTGGTAACCAGCAGATGTCTGATTTTAATTAAGATTGTTCAACAGGAGGGAAATTATAGCTGGTACTGGGAACCTGGTCAAATACTGGGGCTAGTGAGGTAATCGAACTTAAAAAAGAACCTATTGCTTCCACTTTACTAGGCAAAAATAATTCCAAAGTACATTCTAAAATTTATCCATATGCCTACAGGTAAGTATAGCTCTCACCTCTCATCAATGAAGCTTCACTTGATGGCAAATGGAGACAATTACAGAAAACCACAACTAGCTATAATACAGAGATCAAGAGATCATGAGAATCCCAGCTCCAACTGATAAGTCTACATCAAATTTCCTGTACCTAAGGCTCGGGGAACACGGAGGAATCGGGGGCAGAGCAGAAAGACTGTAAGAGCCAGAAGCCTGGGGTCTTCCGTGAGATTGTGTCTCCTGGAAATGACAGAAAAGCAGCACCCGTGATAGCTGTCACAACAGTATGCCTGCCTAAACAAGACCTAAGCAATGTGAACTGACATGCTAATGCATAAGGGTGAAATATCCTGGGGTCTTACTTGTAGACAAAGAACTTCAGTTAACTAATGACTGCTGAGAGAGGGAGAAATAAACTCTCCTGTAGCTGGGGTTTTTCTCTCAGGCTCCTGCCATGTCCTCACAGTCCCACAGCCCATTTATAAAATAATCACTCAGAAGCTTATATTACTTATCAACTGTATGGTCGTGGCAGGCTTCTTGCTAACTATTCTTATATCTTAAATTAACCCATTTCTATTCATCTATACGTTGCCATGTGGCTCGTGGCTTACCGGTACCTTAACATCTTCTCATGGCAGCGGGCTGGCAGTATGTCCCTGCCTCAGCCTTCCACTTCCCAGAATTCTTTTTTCTGCTTGTCCCGCCTATACTTCCTGCCTGGCTACTGGCCAATCAGCATTTTATTAGCATTTTATTTATACAGAGTGATATCCACAGCACTATCCCATGGAATAACCCCCAAAGGAGTTATCCAATGCAAAATGGACAACACTGAAATCATATACATCTGAGCCACACTTAATTACTCAGCACACTGTATTTATATATATAAGCATTTGATTGTGTAGGAATACATTTTTTTGAAAGAGGCCATCAGTTGTAGAGGGAGTTGCTAAGACAGGAGAGGTAGGAAGTAGGAGAGAGAAAGGGGAAGTGATGTAATTTTTTTTAGTTTAAAATTTTAATTAAAAAAGTAAAAGAAAACTGGGCAGTGATGGTGCATGCCTTTTATCCCAGCTCTTGGGAGGGAGAGCCTGGCCAATCTCTGTGAGTTCAAGGCAAGCCTGGTCTACAGAGAAAGTTCCAGGACAGCCAATGCTACACAGAGAAATCCTATCTCAAATGGAAATCCTGTCTCAAAAAAGAAAACAAAACAAAAAAAAAAGTAAAAGAAGTAGCAAACTAATATAGCATAACTCGTAGCTTGTTCCCCAAATCTTTAAAAACTACCTACTTTGTTTGACAGGAATACAACAGATTAAATCACATTTCCCAAAGTCAATTTCGTACCTCTATACAAGCCTTTACTTCTTCTATGTAAGATAAAACAGTTTACTGGATTCCCACTGATGTTTTCACTCTGGAAGTACTCTCCAACAAAATGTTAACAATCTTCATGTATTTAATGTCACTTACCTTTGGATTTTAATGGATAGTGCTGGTCAGTTGGCTTGCAAATGGTGCAAATGAAATCTCATCTAACACCTGGTACATTGACCTCTCCTTTCACCACAATATTTTCTCTAGTCTTTGATGAAATTACCCTTATAGTTCATTTCTGTGAATTAAAGTAGCAGCAATTACTTGGTTATAGCTGAAGCAACCCTGCCCTCTACTGGCTGCCCTTCAATTTGCACAGCAGAGATTTGTTCCTCTTTTCACTTGGTTAGAGTTTGGCAATCTAAGTGAGAAAGAAATCCATGCACAGTAATTAATTGTCTCACAGTTTCACCAAATAATAGTGTTCATACTTGGGTTAATTTTCTTAGGATAATTTTGAATGTCTTGAAATAAATATAGTCTCAATTAAAAATGAAAATTAGTGGAGTAACAGAGCAGGAGCATTGGAGGAGAGACAGAACAGGAGGGGAGAGGAGGGTAAGGGAGAGAGGTGCTAGGGAACAGAGGAGGAGTCAGAGGGGAGAAGGGGGATGAGAGAAGAGAAAGATGGTTAAAGGTAAGTTTTCAAGATCTGGAATGAAGACAGCCTTCAGTGTAGATAGATCCCATTATGAAATGCTTCAATAAAAGTAACATTAAAGAATCTGTTTTGACTCCCTTGGTGCCTCTATCTTAGATCATATGGATAACAGGCTAAAGTATAAGTTTACTGGCAATCTAGAAATTATTTATTCAAAATCCAGCTACAAGTAATCCTTTTCTTATCTCCTATGACCACTTTTCACATATAAAGGTTTTAACCCTGTAGCAATACAGACGGAAGACACCTTCTCAGGATATTCTATCTCTGAACTGATAGTTTCTAAGCTTTTGACTAAAAAAGCTTTTCACTGACACAAAACTATAAGAAATTTTACAAATTTCAATCTAAAATGTATGTAGAACTCATACAACCCTCAAACTAGCTGACAAATGAAACCAAAAGTCAGGTAAGTGATTTGAATAGACATTTCTGCAAAATAGATGGACCAAGACAATAAGCATGTGGAAAGTATTGCTGCCTGAGCAGGGGCAGCATCTAGCAGCACAGGGTTCAAAGGGAAATCCACTGAGTTGGCACATACTAGACTTTCTTATCTGAGTGGGGTTAAGGGAATCAGACCCTCACTTTTCCTTTTTTATTCTCTATTCTTGTGTGTTCTTTTTATTGTACACTTCTTTTTCTACAGCTTACATACCCCAACAATGTTTTTTCAAGCAATATAGGAATTACAATGTGGTTACATTCTGTTTTATCAAGTGAATGATTTACAATGAATACAAAACAAACAGTAAAAAAACAGTATGTTTTACATATCCCTTACATAATTAAACATTTTAGATATTACATGTGAAAAACAATTTTTTCCAAGAACTCACATATATTTGTACCAAAGCAACTTGTTATAGGTTAACCAGTTACAAAGAAAGGGCCAGTTACTTTATTATTTATATTGAAAGATAACCTTATAAGGAATCACAAACTTATAATTTTATATGTGAAGAAGAATCAGTCAACACTACTTTAAATTTTAAGGTACATACCCACTCATCAATAGTTTTTTGTGTCAGGATATTGAGGGCAAAAATGGGTACAAGATGTAGATCATCATTTTGGTCATCAACCAATCCTAGGAAGAAAAGTGCTTCAGCTAGTAATAATTGGGCTACTTTGTTCTTGTTCCCTGACCTTAAAGAGTTCAGCATTCAACTATGTGCCTTTCTGAAACTTTAGATTATCTTCTTGGGTTTCTCACATCAAAGCTATTTGACAAAACATCTTAGTCTAACTTTAAGTTATTTTCAAAGCTTGGTTTCAGTTGTGATGCACTCTGTAACCTATGAACACATCTCCCAACATTAAGGCTAAAAGAATTTAAACTAGCTAGCTAACTGAGACTCAATTATTTCTCTTAATCATTAACCTAAGCCACAGTCTATACAGCTCCTCAATAGAAACTCATGTGTTCCAGCTGTGTGACACTTCCTTGTTTTATTTTTTACCATCGAAACTCTATTTAAACTAATGTTACTATTATCAATTAGACAGTACAGCTTAGGAAGAAATCATCTTCATTATAATCCACACATAAAAATGTTCGGTAGGATGGGATGTTTACATAATATAAACAAACTATATTACAGGCAGTGAGGATCTCCCCACACCCATTCACACCATTTCAGAGACCATAGAAAGATAACAGCATCGAACATATTAAGGCACAGCAGAAACAAGACATTCTAGGGTCTGTGGTCTTGGGGCCTTGCCTATCCTAGATACACCCATCAGGGATTTTCCTATTGGTGGGCTGACACCTGAAATTCAATTGCCCTCTGCTGCTCCTCTGACATGAACACAACCAGTAGAAATAATATGTGTCACCATTTGTCATTTTGCTTTGTGTGATTTAAAAGACAGGGCAAATGAAGACAGCCTTGCAAGGAAAGCAGAATCCTCTAGAGAACCACCAAACATATTAAATGATGACAAGTATCTGGGGATTTACTGTGTTCCATTGGTGGATTGCCCAACTTCATACCTTCAGAGTGGTGGTAGGATGTTCTATTTTAGGGCTCCCGTAGAGCTAGAGGGAATGTGATGGGAATAGAGCATGTCAAAACAACTGAAGCTTGCTGATTTTAGTTTAGCTATTTTTTTTCTAGAATAAGATCCACTTGGATAGCAGTAAATCTTTGTTTCATTCCCAGAGAGCTAAAAACAGTATCCACTCCCCCAACCCCACAGTGTTTTCCACAGGATTTGTGCTCACCTCACTGGTTCTCAAGGATGAATTTTCCCAGTTGTTAACTCTTACAAAGGCAGCACAACTGGAGGTGACGAGATGTCTCGAACGTTATGACTGCTTACTCCATGTATGGCGAGTACTATTACGGTGTCACAAGGGTTTTCCTGCTACATTCTATAGCCACAGCTACTTTGAGAGCAGTTACTACCTGTGGTGCTAAAATGTGAAATTGTGAAGTATTTTTATTCTGTTTTCAGGCCCACTCCTTCAGAACAGGAAGGACTTCTAATCTGTCCAGAATTCACTATAACATGTCAGGAGAGTTCCTAATCTCCAAAAAGACATGGCTTTATTAACTATGCTGCTCTAGGAGGCTGGCAGGGATTATCTGCAGGACACCCTGCACTAGCATATTTTACTGTACAGCCACAGAAATGCCACTCCCATATGCTTTATGGAGACTAGGACCTGACTGACTGATTCTTGTTCCAAAGAAACTCAAGAAGAGTAGAAAATGCCTATGTCCTTCACTGGACCACACAGTCACTATTATAATAAAGTTCAGAATTTTTCATTGTTTACAAAATTTTCAGCATGTTTTGGACAAGAATCTAGGTTTCAAAATCTTTGGAGAGAGGAAATGTGTGGTGATATTTTATCTGTGTCCCCAGTAAAATTTATCTGAGGATCAGAGGAAAAAGCCAGACACTGTATTAAACATAGAAGTCAGGCAATGGTAGCACACACCCTTAATCCTATCATTCGAGAGGTAGAGATCTGTCTGGATCTCTGTGAGTTCAGAACCACACTGGAAACAGAGCCAAGCATGGTGACACACGCCTTAAATTCCAGCATTAACTGTAGAGGTCTGGAGGTTTGGACAGACAGACAGGAAGTGATGTAGGTGAGAGGAGAGAGGAAATGAGTTAGCATAATAGAAAGGAAAATAGGCATGGGTATACAGGAAATAGGTCTCTTTGAAAGCTGAGTTATTGGTGAGGTGAGATTAGCTTGTGGCTTTTTCTATTCCTCTGATCTCTCAGGTTTTCACCCCTATATCTGGCTCCATGTTTTTTTTTATTAAAAAGACTATTTAGCAATTTGTAAACAGAAATGCAAGCAAAAAATAAATTCATAATATTCATAATTTGGCAACAAAATAGCTGTAATTGTAGTAAAGCAAGAATCTAAAAATGTTTTATCAAGCAAGGTATGTCTTATAAAATGATGGGACTATTTCTATTGTTACAATAATTCATATACTTATTGGCTGTGTCTTATTATCTGTGTTGTCACTATTTTTTTTTTTTTGATTTTTCGAGACAGGGTTTCTCTGCGTAGCTTTGTGCCTTTACCTGGAGCTCACTTGGTAGCCCAGGCTGCCCTCTAACTCACAGAGATCCGCCTGTCTCTGCCTCCGGAGTGCTGGGATTAAAGGCGTGCGCCACCACCGCCCGGCTTGTCATTATTTTTAAAGAGCATTTAAATTACTTTTTTTTTGAAATAGTTAAAAGTTAGCGTGTAAATGTCACCTCCCAATCTATGTTTTTATAAGGTCATGCAGTGGGCACACGTTCCAGGTGCCATGTTAATGATTTTATGTGTCTAATCTCGTTTACTCATTCGCATGGTGTAGGAGTGTGGATTTCAGATGTGCCGCATAAAGAGTGATGCTGAAAGGTCCCTTCTCTTTGCATGCGCTGATTTACAAAGTGCACTTGGATGGAAGCCACAGTGCCCTACTACGGTCTGTGTGATGCCTTCATCACTCAAAATGGAGCCCCTAAGGTGGTGGCAGATGAACGCTCTCCAGTGAAGCATGTGTTTCTAATTTGGGATTGTCTTCCTGCAGGGGATCTGACATCAAAGATTCTGTGAGTTCTG
The DNA here is from genome assembly GCF_049852395.1 of Peromyscus maniculatus bairdii. Lineage (NCBI taxonomy): Eukaryota > Metazoa > Chordata > Mammalia > Rodentia > Cricetidae > Peromyscus > Peromyscus maniculatus. The sequence goes on along the minus strand of NC_134855.1, from coordinate 87,781,908 downwards.
AAAGGCCTTGAGGTTTCTCATTTGTTGTCTCCTCACATGGAATGATGTGGCATACACCACCTTTTGCTTAGGATATGATCATCCTAACAGATGGCTGACTTCTCAGCCTACTGGGAGCTCTGCTTTCCATCTGGAGACCGTCTGGTTAGTCCTCCAAAGCCTGAGCATGCTTGCCATGGGGCAAAGTTCAGGGGTAATGAGAACACGCAACAGCACAGTAAAGAAGAACACACAATCCTTACTGTATACATTTTTATCAATAAATGTTCAGGACTCACCTAATCATGGAAAAACTTAGAGCAAAAGAAAATGTTTAACCTTAAATATTAATTAAGAGGATGAGATCATTTAATACTTCTATAAACTACTAAGTCCACACTATTCTCCTATCTCCTTTTGTCTACTAAGATTAAGAAATTGACAAATAATGTAAATTGTTAACCTCTGAAGAGTCTTAGAATGACTCTCTGTAGATCCACACACTTCCACTTCCAAAGTCCCATGGGGATCTGCTCTGCAGAGGATAGTGTCACCACTGTCTTCATCATGAAATAATCTGGAAAGCAGACAGTGGCACTCTTTCCTATAAATAATCTGAATATCTGCAAAGCCAAGGGGCAAAGCTCCTGGGGATAGACACCCAGGAAGCCTGGGAGGGTCTGATACACCAACTCCAGCAAGGATGGGTCAGTGTGCTTAGATGTAAAACTATCCCCATTTTCTCTCATAGTTGCTTTGAAGATGAAGTCAACATTGACATCATGGTTTTATCATTTTTGATAATCTGAGGCTGGCTATTGAGAAGGACACAAATGGATCCCATTTCAGCAGGTAGAGCAGGTTTTTCCATTTTCTGTTTTCTCAGTTCTGAAAATGCAACTTCACATGAAATTACAATCTGAACCCTTTTGTGGTTGCTTTTCAGTGAATGGCTAGCAAATAGAACTAGTGCTCAGAAGTAAACTAAGGTGGATGAGTGAAACCTGTCTTTCAATTTCAGACCAATTCTACTGTCAAGTGTGTGTCTGGAACCAAAGGGAAAGAAATTCCTAAAGTAGACACATCTTTATTTCTGTACGACTACCCAGAAAGCAGCAGGGTTGGAGAGAGAGGAGTATTGCTTAGCCAACTGGATATATCACATGAGCCAACACAAATGTTTTTGAAATTGAGAATATTAAATGATCCCTGGGTCTGGTATGTAGTACCTATTTAACTGTAAATGGTACACACACATAAATGACAATAATTTAGACACTAAGTTTTGCAATGCTCAATGACACTATATAGTTAAAAGTTATTGCTATTTCTATAAGACAGATAAAATCATGTATTTATATAAAAATCCAGGTGGGAAATAAGTACCTAACATCAATATTAACTAACAGATCAGATTGTGGTGTTTAAAGATTCTTAGTAATATATCTCTCTGATTTCTTCCTGGAGATGCTATTATTTGGAGGTATGTCTGAGAAACAGAATTCTTTGAGATAAATACTTCTCAGGTCCTCCCCTTGACATTTTACATTTTGTGTTCTGAAGAAACTGTCTAACTCAGGATGACTGCCTGAGTTGTTATTTATTTATTTGTGTTATTTATTCATGACCTTGGGAATTCTTGTGGGACAAGTAGGCTCCAGTGTGAACTGAGATGGTTGAAAAACCCCATGTAAACACCCCATGGTACACAGATACCATCACTGTTGCTTATTGCCTGAGTTGTCTTGCTATAGGTTTTTCAAGCAAAGAAACGCAGACAACATAGTTTAGTATTCTTTATAGGGTCAGGAAAGTGGTTCATTTGATAAAGGAGCCCGCCATCCAGTCTGACGACCTGAGTTCAATTCCTGGAACCAACATGGTGGAAGGAAATGACTGCTGAAAGTTGCCCTTTGACTTCCACATGCACACATGCATTGCCTACCCAACCCCCCAAAACACATGTGCATGCACGTGCATACACACACACACACACACACACACACACACACACACACACACAAATAAAATTAAAATGTTATCCTTAATAATTGGTATTAAATAGGGAAATTGTTTCTCCTTTTTGTTGACAACTGATTTTATGTGCAGTGATTTATGTACAAAAATTACTCCAGGTACCTGAGGTAAATGTTTCCTCTTTAAATATGAATTTATTAAAACCCTCCTGTAACATTAACTGCTACATGGTCTTATAAATAAAAAACATGGAGCGAGATATTGGAGTGAATGCTGAAAGGTTAGAGAAACAGAACAAGCTACAGCCAACCTTACCTGGCCAATTCCTCAGCTGCTCTTATTTCCTCAGACTGAAAGCCTCTGACTCTTCACCAGAATGGATCTCAGCTGAACTGCTCAAAAGCCTCTAGTTCCTCAAAATTAACATGACCTCAGAATGTGGTTCTACCAGCTAGACAGATTGGTTACTTCTATAACCAAGATTAGTTTTATCATGAAACTTGAAGTTTTAAAAAGGTTAGGAATTATGAGGAAAGAGAGAGTGAGTCATTCTATATGGAGTGACGAAAATTATCTCATATGTGGAAAATTATAGATACCTCTAATAATTTGCTATAATGAGTAATTAAAATTGATGACTGATAGCAAAGACTCTGGTTTGGGAAACACCCGTATTTCTAAATCCAGTGTAATTTTTAAAATTAAAAACACATTTCTATAATTTGTATATTCGTGGAGTTAGCTTTCATTATGAGAGCTATTACCTTCTAAGATGCATAATCTCAGGTTTACTCTGCGCCCTTGCATATCACTCACTCAGCGCTTTAAACGGACACTTCTCCACATCACCTACAACTTCCACTGGGTACCTCCCGAGATAGGGAGCCATGATCAAGGCAGTCTTATTCACCTGCTTATCATTTTAGACAAGTTTTAAAATTACTTGATTCAAGCCGGGCAGTGGTGGCACAAACCTTTAATCCCAGCATTTGGGAGGCAGAGGCAGATGGCTCTCAGTGAGTTCAAGGCCAGCCTGGTCTACAAAGCCAGTTCCAAGACAGCCAGGGCTGTTGCACAGAGAAACCCTGTCTCAAAAAACAAAAAAAACAAACAAACAAAAAAAAATTACTTGATTCAAATATTTATAAGGTATGTTTTAGGAGATAACTCTTGAGATTTCTTTGTACAGATTGAGGGTGGAAATAACTAACCACTGTGTTCTTACTTGTCAAACATTACCAGTTCACTGACTACTTAAGCTTGCTTGTTACCCTTTCTCCTCTTTTCTCAATATGTGCATCTGTAATACCCCCTTAACCTTGCAGATATCTATCAGGATTGTCATTTGTGAGAAATTTTATTTTTAAGGAAGTGTGTATTGGTCACTATTAGAAATAACCAGTGGGTGTCAGTGTTCCAACACAGAGAACATCTGGCTGTTCTAAGAGTCCAAAAGCAGCTTGTGGAAGGAATAAGCAATGTAATTATGCAAACATAAGTAGTGAGCTGGAAGAGTCTGGGGTCCTCTTAATCCACCCACATCAGCTACTGTAGATAGTTTGGACAGATTGTCTGGCATCTTTTTTTTTTTTTTTTTCACTTGTCTCCTTCAGTTTCAAAAGATTTTTTTCTTTTATATTTCTGACATACATTACATACCAATTTCAGTTTCCACTCCTTCACTCTGCCCAGTGTCTTCTCAAACACCCCTATCCACTACTCCTCCATTCCCCTTTAAAAAAAGGCCTCCAAGGGATATCCATCAAATACGGCCTAACAAGTTACAATGAGACTATGCATAAACCCTTATATCACAGCTGGACTAGGAAACCCAGTAGGAGGAAAAATGTCCCAAGCATAGGCAAAAGAGTCAGAGACACCCCCTGTTCCCACTGTTGAGAGTCCCACAAAACACCAAGATGTACTATCCTAAGGTATATGCAATAACCTAGTTCAGACACATATAGGGTCCTTGTTTGTCTCTTCAGTCTCTGTGAGCTCTTATGCGCTCGGTTTAGTTGATTCCGTGAGCCAAGTTCTCACGGTATCCTTGCCAATCCCCTCTGGCTCCTACAATTCTTCCTCTTCCTCTTCTAAAGGATTCCCCTGGCTCCACCTGTCATTTGTCTGTGGGTTTCTGTATCTGTTCCCATGTTGCTTGATGGTGCTCCTCTCATGATACCTGGGGTAGGCACTGATCTATGAGTATAACAGATACCAGAATATCATTAGGAATCATTTCAGTTCCTTTTTTGTTCTTTTGCCAGTTCTATCCTGGTTCTTTAGGCTGTCCTGCCTCTGGTTCCTGGCTATCCAGTCAGTGTCAGGCATGGGTCCCCTCTCCTGGCCTAAGCCTCAAGTTGGATTCCCACAAGTTCTGTACCACCATTATCCCAACACATCTTGCAAGAAGGATAGATTGAAGGTCGAAGGTTTTGTGGCTGATGAGACTTGTCTTGTTATAGAAGATGGCCAGGTTGAGCTAATTTGTATTACAAATTACTAGGGACTTCACTAGGATCACCCTCATGGATTCCAGGGAGTTTCCACTGCACTAGGTTTCTACATCACCTCTATGTCCTCCAATTCCAGTCATCTCCCTGAGTACTTTCTTCCTCCACCTCCTCACACCTCCAAACTGATCTCTCCTGTTCCCATCCCAACTTGCCCTCGGTCCACCCACAAAATCTATTTTATTTCCCCTTTCCAAGGACATCCACATATTGCACCTTGAGCCCTTCTGGTTACTTAGCCTGTCTGGGTCTGTGGATTGTAACATGGTTACCCTTTACTTAACAGCTACTATCCATTTATAAGTGAGTACATAACATATTTGTCTTTCTGGGTCTGGGTTACCTCACTCAGAGTATGTTTTATAGTTCTATCCATTTGCCTGAAAATTTCATGATGTCATTGTTTCTATCAGCTGAGTGTAAATGTACCACATTTTTCTTAACCAGTCTTGGGTTGAGGGACATTTAGGTTATTTGCAGATTTTGGCTACTATGAATAAAGCTGCAATGAACATGGTTGAGCAAGTGTCCTTGTGATAGGATGGAGCGTCATTTGGGTATATGCCCAAGAGTGGTGTAGCTGGGTCTTGAGGTAGATCAATTCTCAATTTTCTGAGAAACCTCTATATTGATTTTCACAGTGGCTGTTCATGTTTGCATTTCTACCAGCAATGGAGGAGCATTCCCCTTGATCCACATCCCTGCTGGAATGAACTGTCACTAGTATTTTTTTTATCATAGACATTGTGACAGGTGAAAGATGGAATCTTAAAGTATTATTGATTTATATTTCCCTGATGGCTAAGGATGTTGAACATTTTTAAATGTTTTTCAGTCATTCAAGAGTCCTCTATTTAGATCTGTTCCCCACTTTTTTAAAATTGGATTATTGCTTTGATGTTGCCTAGTTTCTTAAGTTTTTTAATTATTTTGGATTAGTCCCCTGTTTAATGTGAAGTTGGTGAAAATATTTTCCCATTCTGTAGGCTGATGTTTTGTCACTTTGACAGTGCCCTTTGCCTTACAGAAACTTCAGTTTCAGGAGGTCTCATTTATTGATTGTTGTTCTCAGTGCCTGTGCTATTGTTCTGTTCAGGGAACTGTCTTCTGCCTAGTGAGTTCAAAGCTATTTCTCACTTTCTTTTCCATGAGGTTCAGTGTGTCTGGTTTTATGTTGAGGTCTTTGATCCACTTGTACTTGAATTTTGTGCAGGGCAATAGATATGGATCAGTTTGCATTCTTCTACACGCTGACATCCAGTTAGACCAGCACCATTTGTTGAAGAATATTTCTTTTTTTCCCATTGTGTATTTTGGGTTCTTTATCAAAAATCAGGTGCTATAGGTGTGTGCATTTATGTCTGGGACTCCACCAAAAAACATCTCTCTTTTTACGTTTTTTTTTTTTTTTTTTTTTTTTGGTTTTTCAAGACAGCGTTTCTCTGTGTAGCTTTGCGCCTTTCCTGGAGCTCACTTGGTAGCCCAGGCTGGCCTCGAACTCACAGAGATCCGCCTGCCTCCGCCTCCCGAGTGCTGGGATTAAAGGTGTGCGCCACCAACGCCCGGCCTCTTTTTATGTTAATACCATGAAGTTTTTATTACTATTGCTCTGTAGTACATACAGCTTGAAATCCAGGATGGTGACACCTCTGGATGCTCTTTTATTATACAGGATTGTTTTAGCTATCCTGATTTTATTGTTTGTTTGTTTGTTTTACAGATGAAGTTGAGCATTACCCTTTGAGATCTGTAAAGAAAGAATTGTGTTGAAATTTTTATAAGGATTGTGTTGGATCTGTAGATTGCTTTTGTTAGGATGATCATTTTTACCGTTAATTCTATCAATCCATGAACATGGGAGATCTTTCCATCATCTAATATCTTCTTCAATTTTTTTCAAAGACTTGAAATTTTTTGTAATACAAGTCTTTCACTTGCTTGGTTAGAGTTACCCCAAGATTTTTTTTATAGTATTTGTGGCTATTCTGAAAGGTATTTTTCCCTAATTTTTTTCTCAGCTCATTTATCATTTGTATATAGGCAGGATGCTGATTCTTCTTAGTTTGTATCTAGCCACTTAACTAAAGATGTTTATCAGCTGTAGAAGTTTCCTAGTAGAATTTTTGGAGTCATTTATGTATACTATCATATCATCTGCAAATAACAATACCTTGAATTCTTCATTTCCACTGTGTAACCCCTTGATTACCTTCAGTGGTTTTATTGCTCCAGCCTAATTTTCAATTAGTATACTGAATAGATATGGAGAGAATAGAAAGCCTTGTCTTGTTCATGATTTTAGTAAAATTGCTTTGAGTTTCTACCCATTAAATTTGATGTTGATTATTGGCCCCCTGGAAATTGCCTTTATTATGTTTGGGTCTGACCCTTGTACCCCTAATCTCTCCAAGACATTTATCCTGAAGCAGTGCTAGATTTTGTCAAAGGCTTTCTCAGCATCTAATTAGGTAGTCACATATTTTTTTTTTAATTTCAGTTTGTTTATATGGTGAATTACACCGGCTGATATTAGTATGTTGAATCATCCCTGCATCTCTGAGATGAAGCCTAATTGATCATGGTGAATGATCTTCTTGATGTGTTTTTGGATCCAGTTTGTCAGTATTATATTGAGTATTTTTGCATCCATGTTCATGAGTATAATTGGTTTGTAATTCTTTCTTTGTTGAATCTTTGTGTGGTTTGAGTATCAGGATAACTGTGCCCTCATAACATGAATTTTGCAATGTTCCTTCTGTTTCTATTTTATGGAATAAATTGAGAAGTATTGGTGTTAGCTGCTCTTTAAAAGTTTGATAGAATTCTGCACTAAAACCATCTGGCCCCATTTTGTTTGTTTCTGTTTTTATGACTGCTTCTATTTCCTCGGGTCATATGTCCATGTGTCTGATCTTGATTTAATTTTTGTAAGTGGTATCTATTGTAAAAATTATCCATTTCTTTTAGATTTTATAATTTTGTGGAGTACAGGCTTTTAATGTATAAAATAATGGTTCTTTGAATTTCTTAGGTGTCTGCTGATTTTGTTAATTTGGATATTCTCCTCTCTCTCTCAATCTCTCTCTCTCCTCTCTCTCTTTCCTCTCTTCTCTCTCTCCCTCTCCATCTTTTTGTTAGTTTAGATAATGGTTTATTGGAGAAATTATTTTGACCACTCCACATAGTTAAAAGGATATTTATTTAATGGCATAACTCACAAATTAAGTAATGGGTAGGTCGCAGGGTCTGGGGAAGGTGTATTGCAATCCAGCGGTGTTCTCCGGAGCTCTGCACAGTCCACCTTTCACCATTCAGCGTCCCGGCACCGGCACCGGCACCGAGAGAGCACACCAAGAGAGGCTGGCCCATCCAGCTCTCCGGTCCCCAGGCCCCTCCCCTCGCCCCGCCTCGAAGGAGTGACAGTTGCCAGAGTCTCAATGGGGGTTGGAACTTCCAGATCCAAGCTGGAATGGCTACCCACTACAATGGTTTGTCTATCTTGTTGATTTTTTTTAAAGAATCAACTCTGTTTCATTCATTCTTTGTATTATTCTCTTTGTTTCCAGTATATTGATTTCAGCTTCAAGTTTAATTACTTCCTGCCTTGTACTTTGCTTGGGTGAGCTTGCTTCTTTTTTCTCTAGTGCTTTCAGCTGTGCTGTTAAGTTGCTAGTATGAGATCTCTCCACTTTCAAAGAAAAATTCATGTTGTTTTCTTTTCAAAATTTAACACTGGCCATTTGCTGGAAAATGTTGCTTCCACCATTCAACATTGTGTAGTTCTTAAATATAATCTTTCTCCTTGATTTCAGTTATTTGCTCAGTGGGTTATTGACAAAAGGGGAAGACAATAATTCTTGCTGTACACATTTGTATCAGGCTTCTTGGTAGGCATTCTATGAACATCATTTACTCTTTAACAAACTAGTAAAGTATTCATTCATGCCATTGAATGGATCTGGGAGAGAGGTAACAAGAAATCAAATAACTTCACTCTATATAAACCATTCCAATAAGTAAGAGAAATTGTGTTAGAAGTCAAAATGACTGGAGTCTCTGTCTTCCCATCATATCCTTCTTGCTTCAGGATACACCTAAAAAATCAAGGCCCTTGGAATCAATATCCCTGTTCTTGAATGTGTTGGATTTTTAACAGATTCAATAATGGTGTCTCTTATTTCATCACTTTGATTCTGAACAATTCTGAAGTAGATACAAGAGAATTAGGGATGGATATTTAAAGACTACTTGCGTAACTGACAAAAACTTTAAAGTATATGGCCCATTGACCTTATCTACTTCCCTCTCTTATCTCTGAATCTGATAAGAGTTGTCCACCTATAACCAACACAGCCAGGAAAGCCCAGGCTACCCACACAGGCCATTTTTCATACCACGTGCCTATAGAGAACAGAAGAATATAGAACAGAAAAACAAAATTGGCAAATCTAGCATTCCAAAGTCATTTTCCCTGTTTTCTTTTAAACTAAAATATTATATAATCCAGATAAAGCAAGTTTTCCTCCAAGTAAAAAGAGGCCAGTTGTCTATATTGTCACTCTCCATGAAAACATGAGAGAGTAAGAGAACTGTTGACAAAATACCTGTGTTTTAATATTTGAAATGTCAAACAAGATTATGTCAAACAAGATGTAGTACTTTCTCTAATGTGGTGGTTGTATAGAGTTGGGCTGTATGTAAATAAAATTCATTGACTCTACTGAGTGATGAATTTTAAGATGAACCATCATATTGGCTATTCTTCATATGTTAGTACTAATACACACACACACACACATATATTCATAAACATAGAAAGAGTACCATATTCTTCATGCATGTAATAATGGGGCTTCTGAGATGAGGAAGGGAACCAGCAGGAATGAATGGAGGATAGAGACTGGAGTTGAGGAGAAAAATTAACAAAGACAAAATGTGTAAGAAAATTTCAGTCAAACTTGTTGTGTGGTATGCTGCATTGAAAAAAATCAAAAGCAAATAAAATGTAAAAGCACATGGGAGGAGTCTAAAGAACTAAAGGGAAAGGGAGAAATGAAGCAATTTTATTTTAATTAAAAAAATTAAAGGACAGAGAATGGGAAATCAGTAAGCTGATGTTTCGGGGTTGGTGAGTGAAATAGAAACATTTATACAAGGAGAAGAATTGGTCTTAGTAAGGAAATAGTTGGTCTCAAGTAGGAATGAGATGGTGGGATATATCACTACAGATGTGAGTAGGTGTGTGGGGACTGGAAGTTTCTTCACAGCACTTCAAGTGAGACAGGAAGCAACCATCAGCTGACTGAGATTTAGAGAGGAGGTGTTGAAGGACAGTGTTTGAAAGTGAAGAAGATGATAAAATTGTCTTCTAGGTAAATAAGAGAAGAAGTGTGTAGGGGGAATACATTTTCTCTAGTGGGCAGCCTTTATGGCCTGCTTGAAGTCTTTATAAATCTGAATACATTTAGTGTTAGCTTTTTTCTCATATAGTTGTGCACTAGCTGTACAGACATGAATAAATGCGCGCGCGCGCACACACACACACACACACACACACACACCAGATACAGAAATTCAAACATACACACAGAGAGAATCACAGACAGATACACATACCCACACTTCTCCTCCCCCATACTTTAAAAGAAGAATTTTATGTTTTGTAGACTCTTCAAAACATCCTTTGATTTAGTGCTATATTCATATTACAGTTGTAGTTGAAAAACTATTAAAAATAAGTTCACGAAGAGTGGATATGATACATAATTGTAGGCTGGTCTACACTCCTCTTCTTCCTCTCTTCCTCCTGTTCTTCCCACCCTCCCTTCTCCTCCATCTCCACTCACTCTCCTCCCTTTTGGCCCTCTAAATTCTGAAAATTGCTCTTAATTGTAAAGCAAATAAAAATATGAACACAAGCATCCAAACAAGATAAATAACTAAATATATAAAAACTAAAACTCACTTGAGAAATCACTCTTCCCACTCTTTACACACAGGGATACTGAGGATCAAGGAGAAGGACTAGTCAAAACGTTTCCAGATTTCATACATTTCTAACCAGCCATGCATTTCTACCTTGTCATACCACAGCTTGTTTCATTTGGAATACTTACTATTTAGCCTCTAATAATCATTTTAATTAACCATTTTGAAATAGTATAGATACAGTAGTGATGTCCAGTATAGTTTAAGATATGAAGAATTTATGTGTAAAGGTCCTTTGTGGGTAACACTAATGCCATAATGCCTTTTTATATATTAAATTCATGATAAAGTATTTATGTCTTAAAACTAACTTTATTGTGCCATGGTGATCATTGATGTGGTTCTTAGGTTTCATAAGTTAGTAAAGGCAAGAGGATCAGGGAGCTTGTTGTGAAACTGTGTCTCCTAGTAATGTCAGAAGCTGTATCCACAAAGCCTCACTGACTTCACTGAAGAAAGATATGAGCTGAAGAAGGATAACAGCAATGGGCATTCCAAACTGGATGGGAAAGAGCTCATGAGGCCTCAACCCAATACAAAGAACTATGGGCAACTAAGGAATACTGCAAGAGGAAGAGGTGGTCTTCCCCATGGAAGAAACTCAACAATTGATAGTCTAGTACCAAATAGTCAGCCCTGAAAACATACACAAGCAAGGTCATACAGACTAAACAGAATATATATATATATATATATATATATATATATATATATATATATAATAAAAATTGGTTAAAGAAAGAGGCCATGAAATTGAAGGTGAATAGGGCAAGATGTATTGAGAGTTTGTAAGGAGAAAAAGGAAGGAAGAAATGTTGTAATTACATTATAATCTCAAAAACCCTAACTTAATCACACTACAAACACTGATTATGACATGGTGAATTGTATTCCAAAAAGTGTAAGTTCTACTAAATTCTCCTCACAAAAATACTCCCCACAAATAACTACTCTTATGGTTTAATATCCATACTCTTCCTTATATTTCCTAATTTATGCATCATAGATTATTAAAAATGGTGAAGCTACAAATAATCATTTTACATTTCTGAAGCTTTCTTCTTTATGTAATGTGTAGTGATATCTTTATACATCCACACTATAATACCACATCATTCATTTTCTGATGTCTTCATTTTTACAAAAATATTTTAAGATTTACATTCTATTTTTGGTATTATATATAAATTGCAACATACAACATTCTCCTTTGATTATTTTGTTTGTATATATGTTTTATTAAAAAGATCATAGCAGTAAATTTTTTAGTTAAAAGATGCATATTTGGGATTGAGCTGATGCCAATTTCTCTAGCAATAATGTAATATATACCCCACTTCTCTAGAGTCTCAACTCTGTCTATCATTGTGTTTTGAAAAATGCTGAGAACTTGCTGGATAAATGGCATTTTTAACTTTATTTACTAGTAAAAGTCCATACCCTCTTCTTTGAACAATCTTTATATATCAAGGTATGATGTCAATCTAATTGTATTTTGATTTCTCTTGCATTCAGATTTAATAATGAGCTTTAATAAACTCCTGGAATTGATTTATAATTTTACTGAATTATAGGCAGACAATAAACTCAACAATGTACTCCTTCTGTACCATTAAGTAAAAAAAAAAAAAATTCTGTGTCTACCTGCTTGACAGCCTGTGGATGTGCAATGATTTATGGGAGCTTTTTCAGGCACTAACAAAGTCTAGATGGAGACTGAGCTACTCTTTTTCCCCAATCACACAAAAGTATATCATACGTGTAGCTGAGGTTGTCTCATGCTTTCTATTTATTGAATTCACATTTTTATATAACTAAATAAAACATACACACTACTATTTTTGAGCAAGTAACCTGACTGTCTTCTATCCATACTTCTCAGAAGCTTTTCTTCCTTAAAAGAAGAATTTCTTTTATTTTTTTTTTATAAATTTTGTATTTATTTTCCCATGTAATCTATTTCCACATAAACTTAATAGTCACACTCATTGTTTTACTCATATTTGTATCACATATTCATGTGTATGTGTATGTTACAGATCTATGATCTTGGGTAGCAGAAGTGATAGGAATGTCATTCTGTATGCCGTGAATGTGTGTTGCTCTGATTGGTTGATAAATAAAATGCTTATTGGCCAGTAGCCAGGCAGGAAATATAGGCAAGATAAGCAGAGGAGGAGAATTTTGGGAAGAGGAAGGCTGAGTCAGGAGACACCACCATTGGGCATTGATCCACATAGACCTAAGAAAGCTTAAAGATTCCAAAAGCACAGAAAAGGAGCCACATTAGGCTTCCTGGTCTCATAGTCTCAAGCCAGGAGTAGTGCAAACTTGTCTCCTGACAGCTGCCTGCAAGATGGAACTAGTCACCAGCTACCATGAGCTAAGTGGCATGGCTGCGGATTCCCACCACAGCAGTGTGGTGCATGATGGATTTAGCCTTTGCTAGTACAAAAAAAATGTTTCTGAACTATACACTGCTTTAATGAAGACATAGACCCACTGTTTCTGAGAGTTGATGGTACTCATGGCTCCCAGAGCTGATGATAAATATACCACCGCCATGTTAAAAAGTTGAGGTGGGGAGTCAGCAGCCAAGGCCCAAACCACTCTGCAGTTTAAAGCAATAGATTCACAATAAGACAGATTCAGATAGAATAAAACTCTACACTGTTTACAGTGTCTATAAAAATGTACATAGGCTTGGAAGAGAGAGCAAAAGGAATATGGACAGTTATATAAAGAGATGGATATTTAAAAAAATAAAGTCTTTAAAGAGAAAGTAAAAGTACTATAAAATATAAGCCACATAAAATGAAAATCACACAGAGAGTCTGGATTATATTGTTGTTGGAATTTTTAACTTCAGAAAGACATTTGATTATAAAAACTGTTGAGTTAAACATATATATATATATATATGTATATATATATATTTTAAAGATATCTTGATTTCAAAATCTATGTCTAAGGATACATTGCTTTGGAAAAAAGGTTCTGCTTTTGTTTCCACAGATGATGATAATCTGTGGATTGCTTCCAGGCTAATATGGCTTGTCCAGCCAAGACACCCTGAAGGTCTCCAATAACAACATACCCCAGATCATCCAATATCCAAAATCAACTTCAAGGCAACTTGCTCAGAGAATATAGCCCCACACACTACTCTAGCCAGAACTTGACCATAATCCTAAAACTTTCTTTGTATCCCCATAAGAATACAGTGCTCCTTATTAGCAGGAAGTAGTCTAGAAAACTACACCCACATTCCCAAAAAAATGGATTATGGATATTTGTCTTTGTTTAGGTTGTTGGTTACAAATTGTTATTGGTCATAGTCAATATCTTTCTAAAAGAAGAAAGGAAGATATGACATAAAAATTATAGGATATAGGTATGATAAGATAAAAGGGTGGATTGTTGAACCTACTTTTAAACAGAAATTTGTTTGAAGTGTTTTACATTGCTATAAATTTTAGTTTATTGATACAAATTTAAAGTTAATTTTGTTATACTGTATGTATATCTCTACTCTTATTTAAGGTGCTATGTTTATGTAACTCTTTTAAATTGTAATTGATAATTAAGAAACAGATTAATAATTAGTCTTCTATGATAGTCAAACTTATAGTCATGTTAAGTTTTCTAGGTATACATAGATATAATTCAATTAAGTAGATAATCTTCAAACACTTCAAAGACCTACAGAATATGGCATTTAAAATGCTTTAAAAACTTAGACTTTCTGGACAACAAGGCACATCTGCTCCTGGCAACACTGAATTACTTCAAAGAGAAAGATGGGCATCAAAGACACTCCATATGGAATTTATTCTTTTCTTGGCAAAAATAACCATTTGGGCAAAAAAAGTCTTCTTGCCTGGACTGCTTGAAAAAAATGTTGTATCAACTGGACATGCAGGACCCATAGAAAGGTGACCACTGGACTTTGCAAGGCGAGATGGTCCTTCAGGTTCCTGCTTTGCAGAAGAAACTGCCAGACATTCTATAGGACACAGAGAGAAGCAACTGAGAGACTCTAGGCCTGTAGACTGAAGATGGATGCCCCAACATTACAGAAGAACTTTGGGTAACTGTCCAGGTAGCCAGCTGTCTCTGTCATTCTAGATTTTTGGAAGTTGCTTGTAATGTTCTTTCTGTTTACATAGGTAATATTATATCCTTCTGGGGTCTTTGGTGTAGTTGAAGACTAAATAGTTATAATTATTATTTTCCTTGGTTATGATAGAAGATAAATTAGATAGGAAACTTTAGATTCACAAATATAGGATAGATGATAGAATTTTCTTTAATTTTGCCAAATACAAATAGATTAGATATTATAACTATAATTCTTGCTTGATAACTGTTTTGTTATATGTAATTTCACTATGTTGAAGTTAAAAACCTTACTTTTGAATAGAAAGAAAAGAGGAAATGATGGGAATGTTGTTCTGTATGCTATGAATGTGCATTGCTCTGATTGGGTGATAAATACAATGCTGATTGACCAGTAGCCAGGCAGGAAATATAGGCAGGATGAGCAGAGGAGGAGATTTCTGGGAAGAGGAAGGCTGAGTGAGGAGATGCCAGTGCTGCTGAAGGAACAACATGCCAGCAGACTGGTAGAGGCACAGAACATGTGACAAAACATAGATTAATAGAAATGGGTTAATTTAAGTGTACGTGCTAGTCAATAATAAGCCTGAGTGAATAGCCAAGCAGTTATAATTCATATAAGCCTCTGAGTAATTATTTTTAAGCATCTGATGGACCACCAGGCTGGAGGAATGTGGGGCCTGTCAGGACTGGGCAGGATGGAGAAAACTTCTAGCTACACAGAATTTTGATGAAAATACATGCTGTGATCCAATGTTCCAATTCAATACCTTGTAAATTAAAAACAAATAGCTGAGGAGCCCCCGACTCTGGATAAGTGAGACAGTTGACTAGCTTGAACTGGTTGGGAGGCACCCAGGCAGTGGGACCAGGACCTGTCCTTAGTGCATGAGCTGACTGTTTGGAACCTGGGGCTTATGAAGGGACACTTGGCTCAGCCTGGGAGGAGGGGACTGGACTTGCCTGGACTGAATCTACCAGGGTGAGGTGAATCCCCAGGGGAGTCTTTGCCCTGTTTGCCCTGGAGGACATGAGAATGGGGGGTGGGCTAGGAGGAAGGCAGGGGGCAGGGGGAGGGGAGAACAGGGGAATCCGTGGCTGATATATAAAATTAAATTAAATTATAAAATAAAAAATTTGTAAAAAAAAAGTGAGTTCTTCTGTAAACAAGTTCAACCCATTCATTTTATAGAAACATAAGTTAATACTGAAAGGTAAATTCCTCAAAGTTATCCAATTAGTTAAGGCATGACTCACTTGCAGTCAGAACTGACTCATTAGCTCTTTTGGAGACAAAAGCAATATCACACACTGACAGCTCTGGACTTAATCATGAAAAACAATTGTGGAACAAGTGTGTATCGTCATCAATAATATGTGACTCAGTCTAGTTTGAAGATCATCATTTGCCATGTATGCCAGTGAGTGGTTTCAGGCAACACTGAAAAGTTCCAATTTCTCATTTAAAATTGTCTTGGAATGAACTTCCTTTTCTCTCATCCCCTTTTCAGTTTGTGTAGCTCCCCCAACAAAGATTGTAATAGGCCTTGTAATAGACTAAATAACATATTTACAGAATTTTAATAAGATCCATGTAAGCTTTACTGCTGTGATAGAAAATAACCCAGTGTTGGCCTTATAAAATCATAAATGATTAAATATATTTCCCCCAAAAAAAGCAAGTTTGATAACATTCAATGCTTAGTCTGGATATACTTACCTAGAAGCCCTCATTTTAATAAACTATTTAGAATCACTTTTGTGTTTATATCAAGTTAACTCATTCATTTAAAGTTCTTTAACAACTTTTAAATAACTATTTTAATATAAATCTTAATGTTTGGACAAGTATATACAGGCACTTGCATTTGAAACTGTTGTTCATAGATATTGGAGACACCTTCCATAACTGCATTTAATATCTAAGATTCTCAATCACAGAGCTGAAAATGCCATTGTTTTCAACACCAAATAATCCATGCATGGCTTTCACTTTTTCACTGTTTTCTTATTTCTTCTAAACAAAGGTGGGTAATAGCTAAGACTCTGTCCCGATCCTTACATTTTGTCCAGTCTCCTCTTCTCTTTTAAAAGCATATTCATTGCACAGGTTCAACACTCATTGTTGTATAACATTCTAATTCATGTCTCCCATTGCCATCTGCCTCTCTCTCTCAGGCCCCTGGATACCTGGATGGAATTGTCTCTAATTCAACCTAACATTGGTATATTGAAATGGTCATTGCGTTTTTACAAACACTTGGTTTCCTTCCTCATATTCCTGACTTGATTAATGAAAATATACATGAGAGTTTCTAAGTCTAAAAAAATAATAATAAAATATGCCCCTCCTCAATTTGCCATCTTTTTCTCCTTGTTTGCTCTTAAGCTGACTGACTGAGGGTTTTTGTTTCCTTTGCAGTTACTTGGTAAGCCCCTTCTCTACTGCCACAGTCTTTAGTGGAAGTCACCTTCTGTCGTCAGGGATTCCTGGACAATCTGTGGAGCTCTCTACCATTACTTTCCCATAATCAACTGTAGATAGTTGCCTAAATAATTTGTATTTTTTGAAAATGTCTTGCATGTACAGTTTTTCTTCCTCACATCTGTCTTCCATTTCTTCCTTCGAGCTATTTCTACCTTGTCCCCATACACCTCCTACTTTCTTCTCAACTTGGTGTCCCTTACTTTTTTAGATTATAATACAGTTGTATCCTTTCCTCCCTCCAAATTCTCATATGTCCCTCCTTGCTCTTTTTCAAATTCATAGCCCCCCCCCTTTTCCATTGTTATTGCATGCTTTTTTGTACAAGTATGTACATGTATATTCCTAAAAACAACCTGCTCAGTCTGCATAGTGTTACTTGTGTGGATGTTTTGGGGGATGGTATTTGATATTGGATTACCAAATGTAATGCATATTACATTTTTATTACTTTAAAATTTGTCTCTTAGACTCCTCTGACCAATAATTCAAAAGGAATTTTTGCTTGTCTGGTACTGTGGTCTTTCTTAGACAGCCTATGGCTTTTGGGAGAAAACATTATCACCCTGAGTGTCATACTTAAGCTACACACACACACACACACACACACACACATACACACACACACACACACACACACACACACACACACCACATTTGTGTGTGTTATATGAAAATTTAGGTAAATATAGAATACCATGGTTCCTTGTTTCTTTTTTCAAATATCCTTACTGCTACTTATCTCGCCTTCCTCTCCTTCTATATTGTCCCTCCCCTCCAATTAAAGTTCCCCTGCTTTTCCCATTTCTCCCTTCACACAGCCTATATTCTGGTGTTGTTACTCTCTTGATCTTGTGTAGGTCTTATGCAGGTAACCATGTCTTTTATGAATTCATGACTGTAGCAGCCATGCCATGTCCAGAGGCCAGCCTTCGTAGTACTCCTCATTCTGTGACAAATGATCTTCTTAAAATTTAATTTCCATAAATAGATCCCATTTCCAAATATTTTTCCAAGGTAGTTAATATTATAACAGAAAAAGAATACAATTTTGTTGGCCATCACATAATTGGCTTGAACTATGCCTGCTCTTAAACTTCCTGTAATTGTACAGTCCTCTTCATTTCTTTGGGATTCTGTCAACAGGCTTGTTCAATGCAGTGTTTCTTTCTTTCCTCTCTAAAACCATTATCTATTCTGACTCATTTTTTATTTCTAACACTTAGGAATAGTCTCACTGTATCTTGTAACTTGTTATTCCATGTTTGGTTTATATCCCTGAGAGACTTGCTCTTTTCTGAGTGGAAAAAGAGGGGTGGATCTGGGGGAGAGGGGAAGTGTTTTGGGGCACTTGGAGTAGGAGAGGGAGGAGAAACTGTGTTTGGGATGTAGTGTATGAGAGAAGAACAAATTTAAAGTAATTATTATACTGATCTTTAATATCTAGTTTTTGTCTTGCCAAAACCATTTATCTAATTAGCTTTCTTCAAACACACAGAAGTGCTGGGCAAGAAAGAATAATGAAGATACTAAGATTTAAGACTCAGCTCAATGACAAGTTGTGTCCCTCATGGTCATCTATGGCAAATGTTAAGTCTAAAGTTTGCAGTTTGGTAACCTGTGAAGTAAGACAGGTTGAATCAGCTTGTCTCAATCATCTCTTTCAATTTATATCTCATAGGCTGATATTTAAAGGCATTTTAGTACAAAATACACCTTACTGGTACAAAAGATAAGTGATAAGGTAGACTATGGTATTAACATTAATTCTAGTGAACACTAAGTTCTTCAAGTCCAGACCCATATCAAAGCTTTCAAATGTCAGAATTAAAATAATGGATGCAGATTGTTTTGTTTTTCTCCTCTGGGATAATTTCTAAAAATACTCCATGAAAACTTAAGAGTTTTTTATTTAAATAGTAAAAACTGGTAAACACAAGTAATAGTGTCAATCATTTATAAAAGGGGTAAAACCTACATAAACAAAAGAATTGGTGAAATATTGGGCATTAGAGATTTTGATTGTTGTCATTTTAATGAATAATTGCTGTGAGACAAGATCTATAC
The DNA here is from genome assembly GCF_049852395.1 of Peromyscus maniculatus bairdii. Lineage (NCBI taxonomy): Eukaryota > Metazoa > Chordata > Mammalia > Rodentia > Cricetidae > Peromyscus > Peromyscus maniculatus. Next base: position 87,762,780 of record NC_134855.1, on the reverse strand, counting down.
CACAGGCTTATTTATATAAAACCTAATAATATATATGTGCCAACTCTAATTTTTGCAACATTTCAGTGTTGTGACTATTTCTATTTTCCAGAATTATGGTCAGAGAGCTCAACCTTCCCAAAGTTTTATGGCTATACTGTTAATAATGTATTTTCCACTACATCTTGTTGCATACCTTTGTGAAGGAATGCTTTTCTCTGTCTCTGTCTGTCTGTCTGTCTGTCTGTCTGTCTGTCTGTCTCTCTCTCTCTCTCTCTCTCTCTGTGTGTGTGTGTGTGTGTGTGTGTGTGTGTGTGTGTGTGTGTCTAGACCAGAGGTTAACTTCGGGTATCATTCCTCAGGAGATATCCACCTAGTTCTTTGAAATGGGGATTCTCATGTAGACCTGAGGTTCATTAATTCGGATAGGGTGGATGGCCAGCAACTCCCAAGAATCTTCTTGCTTCCCCATCCTGGGATTATAAATGTGTATCACCAAGCATCTTTTCCTTCTTCCCTCCCTCCCTCCCTCCCTCCCTCCCTCCCTCCCTCCCTCCCTCCCTCCCTCCCTCCCTTCCTCCCTCTCTCCCTCTTTCACTACCTCCCTCCCCTCCTCCTTTTCTTCCTTCCTTCTTTCATTCCTTCCATATGTGTGTGGCTGTCTGTGCCACAGCCAGTATATGAATGTCAGAGGACAACTTGTAGTAGTCAATTTTTCTTTCCACTATGTGTGTACAGATTTTCAAAGACAGGTCACTAGACCTCACTGGCTGGTTGAACCATCTCACCTTGCTCCAAACCTGACTTTTTTTAAAAAGATTTATTTATTTATTATGCATACAGTATTCTGCCTGCATATATGTCTGTAGACCAGAAGAGGGTGCTGGATCTCACTATGGATGGTTGTTAGCCACCATGTAGTTGCTGGGAATTGAACTCAGGACCTCTGAACGAACAGCCAGGGCTCTTAACTGCTGAGCCATCTCTCCAGCCCCCCAAGCCTGACTATTATATTGGTGCTTGAGAGTGAACTGACCCTTCCACTTGCATAGCAAACACTCCACTGACTGAATTTTCTACCAAAATAGAAAATTATTTTCTAAAAGCCATGAGTATCATTAGATATCAGTTTTAATTTGGGAAATTGGCTTTGAAGCATCACTTAGAGCTGTGTTTTAAAACATAAAATCATAATTATTACTGACCTTGTGGGCAAACAAGGCATTCTAGTACAGATGAGTAAATCAGGAGAAACTGGAGTTAAGGAAGTACAGGTCATGGTTATGGAATTTTGATGGCTTAATGTGGCTATGAAAAGGAGCATTTAAGCAAGGAAAATGGTACAGCTTTCGAGGTTGGGTTTGCAGGATACAAAAAGAGCATGTTACTCATGCTGGGAGAATATAATTGGAAAATCTGGCCATTCTATGCTTTTTCAACGATGACAGCTAAATCAGCTTACATAACAGCAAAGGGGAACCTACCCACCTGGTTAGTTTTTAATGCAATTTACTGAAAGTGTGTCTTCCTACACACTTCTTCAGAGTAACTTCAACCTATTCCACATAGTAGTTTTGCTGCAGCTACAGTAAATACAATAGCTCTTTTTTTCATGGTAATTTTCTGTTCTTTCTGGCCTACTGATTTTGGAGAAATTTTGATCTTGTTCTTTTGTTCCCTCTCACAGATGTGCAAAAGTTGTACTCATCTTGTCAAGGGCTTGAGAAGAGGATGTGGGCAGCCCACGGTGAATACAATGAAGGTAAGATTTGGGGTTGAAGTTTTAGGTGCTGCCACCAACTCAAAGCCCCAACATAATATGGTAGCAATTTGGGAAGTTTTACTCAGTGTGAAATTCTAAAATAAAAAGTTACCTTTACATTTCATACATATAATGCTATATAGCTTATAGAGTAGATTGCAAAACAAGTTCGCACCTGCTGTTTAATTATTTCCTCACAGCCTAAACTTCTAATGTAATTTCCTGAACTTTTAAACTTTTAACACAAGATTGTATACAAACATTATTGGTGTGTTCATTGTTAAAAGATATTTTTACATCTGAAAATAATACCATCATCTCTATAGCAAAGGATAATCAGCAAAGACTACTGAATGAATCATGTATTATATATATAAACTTTATTATAAGAAAATGTACATTATATGAGGTCCTGGTTCAATTTATATGCATGACTACATACTATCTATATATAAAAGATCCAATTTCCCTATAAAATATTTGGAAGTTAACCATATGTAAACCCATAAAACTAAAATATTATTAATTAAAAGCATATCAAATGCACACCATTATCTTTCTGAAAGTTCAATTCAACAAGTAAACAAAGTTATTGTTTATTAATAGAACTAAAGAATAAGTCACTTGAATGTTAGAATCAAGGGGCCTGGAGAGGTGGTTCAGTGGTTGAGAGCACTTGATGGTCTTTCATAAGACCTATGTTCAGTTCCCATCACCCACATGGTGGCTCACAACTACCTGTAACTACAGTTCTAGGGAATCCAGTGTCCTATATATATACATACATGCAGATAAAACCCCTCATGTACATAAACTAAAAATAAATATGTCATTTTTTAAGTGATAGAGGTCAAGTAAGAAAAAAAATAAAGTAAAATGCAAGCACTGATGATTTCTGTCAGGAAAATACTTCACAGAAGTCTATATTCAAATCCAAAAATACCCACTGTTTAAAGAGCAAATCAAGAGAACTACATTTGACAATAATAGTCAAATGATGTCAGCTTTCCAAGTCACACAGATAATTTACCTTATCTTGGTTCTGGATTTGACCAAATCCAGAGGTTTGTTTGTTTGTTTTTTGTTTGAGTTAGGGTTGTGTAGCCCTGGCTGTTCTGGAAATTTCTTTGTAGATAAGGTTGGCTGCAAACTAAAGATCTGTCTGTCTCTACATCTCAAGTGCTGGGACTAAAAGCATTCACCACCACCAGGCAACCAGAGTCTTTAGATTAAAATATGTTCCTAGTGTATCCTATAATGTGTTTGTTTTGGCAATATATGTACTAGGTTCACACTATGAATGTTAGTGTCCCAGGAGTACTATTTTCCATAAGAATCATTTTATTAGTAATTCATTGATATTTATAACAAATCCTATAAACTCAGTTATTAGGACTCTACTTTTGTAAAAACAAAAGTATTTGTTTCATTTTTCTAAAATTTTCATCTCTCTCTCATGTGTGCTCGTGTGTGTGTGTGTGTGTGTGTGTGTGTGTGTGTGTGTGTGTGTGTGCGTACAACTGATTCGTTCCTTCACTGTCTAAAGCCAGGTCAAAGTCTTTCAGTCTGGTACAGCCTAGAATCAGGTGGGAAGAGAGTGTCAATGAAGGATTGCTTAGATCAGGTTGGTCTGGTTGGCCTGTGGGCATTCCTGTTCATTTTTTTTTCTCAATTTTATGAGAGAGATTAGAAGACAAACCATGATTGTGCATGGTACCATTTTATGGGCTTCCCCCTGAATTGTACAAAAATAAAGAAAGCCACCTGAACAGTAAGCATGCATGGTTTATTCTCTCTTTGCTCCTGGTTGTGCTGTGATTAGCTACTTTGAGCTCCTGCATTGACTTCCCCACAAGCATGGACTGTAACCTGGAATTGCAAGCTAAATAAACCTTTTTTTTCCATTACAAAACTAATGGATTGTCTAGAATGTTGTGCAGAAATGTGAGAAGGCTCCCTGTTATCATAATAGAGAGAGAACATAGCCATCTACTTCACTCCTTTTCTTTTTCTCAGCCTTCATCTCTGTTACTTTCTTCATCTTCCAAAGCTCATATGATCTGGGATCCCCAAGGCTCCATTATATTATCGAATCCATCTTCCAAACCAGAACAGTCAAGGGACATAAATACAGAGCCAATATTAACATTTCTCTCCTCCTCTTCTTCTCCTGCTCCTCTTCTGTTCCTCCTCCTCCCTCCTATCCCACTTCCTCCACCTCTTCTATTTCTTCTTGTTATTTAGTGTGGTATAACTTTGCACTTTAGAGTCACAGTTAGTAATTGCTTGCTTTAATACTGAGTTTCATAAATCCATATTATCCTTTCTATATTTCACATGTGATACTTGTACTTTCTCTGTAAATCTCAAGCAGGCTTTTAACTATGCATTTGGAATAAACAAAGAGAAAGTTGTAGATTGTCATTCTTACATATGGCTTCTGGAAATTCCATCTAATTGCTCATCAGTCGTACATGTTCATTTATTATCTGTTATTTCCTACGCTTATCTCTCAGTCTATAAAGATCAAATTCACCACAGCACCTTAAATTCCTCTTTGGTTATAGATTCCATTTGTTTACCACTCAAATTTCTTCAGCTGGAAACTTCTCTTCCCTTTGTTTTTTGCACTGTCCTGAAGTCTTCCCTTCAAATTCCCAGACAGGGATCAATCTGAAGCTTAGAATATTAAGTTCTTTCAAAGACTCGGCTCACCATGTGGGTGATAAGTATGGACCACAAAAAAATTGAAGAAAAAAATCAATCTACACTTGACTTTAGAAGAAATGTGATGGATGAGTTGGAGTCAGGCTGGAAAAAAGGCATTATCTGTTCAATTGAACAGCCTTTTGTGATGTTTTAGACAAATACCCTCCTTTTTACAAAAGAAGCTGAAAGATTTGACTATGTGTTCAAACCCTTTAACAAGATGAAACATTGGTAGACCAGATTAAAAAACTCCAAGCTCAGATTTGTATCAACTGGATTCTCTGCTGTATGACCTTGACATCAAATAACTAGCAGCCATTTCTCATGGTTTCATTAAAGTTGTCATCTCTCACTGGAGGAAAAGGTATAAACAGGCCTGAACTGATAATAAATCACCAATCTCCTGCTGCTCACAAATAGGGTACTTTGTCCCAGGGTGAACACTAGATGGAGACACCAAAGTTTACCAGGAAGAGTTTCTCATTTCACACCTGTGGGTCTCATTGAGAATAATTATTGATAGTGACCTGACCCCTTTCATGGTAAAAGAATAAGCCATGGGCTGCAGATGTAGCTCAATGACATATAGCATATGTTTAGTATGAAGTACATACATTTGATCTATAGTAAAATATAAATGAAAGAAGTAATTGAAAATAAGTTACATAGTCACACTAGTACTGGGTAACATGTGTCTTAGCTATTACCATACTAAAATTACACAAATGTGGGTGTGTGTTTGTGTAAATAACTGTGAGATGTTCTATAAGATAACCTAGCCAGGCTCAGAGCAGACTAGTTGACTTCAAAATTAGAACAGTTTCAATAATTTAAACTTATTTTAAGCTTCAAAGTTCTATTTTTACAGATACTGAGACAAAGTTTTGGTAAAGTTCTAGTCATGGAAATACCCTAGGAATTCACAGCACAACATTTCCTGAGATCTTTTAAGGTCAAGACTGCCTGTGTCCTCAGCTGTTATCTGTTTGGAAACCAGAGACCAAGTATTATACTATATATAACCACACTAAAGGTACAATTTAGTGACACATCTCTTAGGAGAAATAGAAAACATAGCACATGATTAATACTTAAGAGGACACGACTAACTGGCATAGAAGAGTCAGAGAACAACCATGGTTTGCTTTAATTAAGTGTTAACTTTCTTAGTAAGGATAGAGATGTTCAGAAGACATCTTATGTGGGCTAGTGTATTCAGACAATGAAGGGTCTTGGAGAACTAGACTAGTGAGCAGTAGGTGGAGAACAATCTAAAAAACTCTCTCTCTCTCTCTATATATATATATATAAAATCAAGTGGGTACACAGAAGGGGTTGAAAGTGGGAAAAGGAAAGGGAATATGATATAATTACATTTTGATTTTTAATGCAATTTTTTTAAAAGAAGGTAACATTTTGTCTACTTTATACATATTATATATACATATATTAAATATATATTATATATACTTATATGGGTATATATATATGTATATTGTCTGCGTGTGTGTGTGTGTGTGTGTGTGTGTGTGTGTGTGTGTGTACATTTAAGCTGAGAGTCTGTACTGATAAACAGAGTGGTATCTGGTTAATAAATCATTAGACTAGATGGTGAGATGCCTTTAATGTTCAGTTTTTTTCTTTTTCTTTTTCTTTTTCTTTTTTTTTTTTTTGGTTTTTCGAGACAGGGTTTCTCTATGTAGCTTTGCGCCTTTCCTGGAACTCACTTGGTAGCCCAGGCTGGCCTTGAACTCACAGAGATCCGCCTGCCTCTGCCTCCCAAGTGCTGGGATTAAAGGCGTGTGCCACCACCGCCTGGCCTCAGTTTTTTTCATTCATACATATGCATAACTTTACAGAAATCACAATTATAGTAATGCATATTCTTTTGCATGTTAAGCCATTTCTCCTTTTTTCACTTTTGGCTTCTTCTCTCCATATCTTTTTCTCTCCAGCCATATTTATATACCCACCTATGTTAACTAGTATCTAACTTTATAAATATTCTTCTCATTTGAATAATTGAATAGATTTCATGATATGATAAATATGGAATAATTTGACACATTTCTGGACATTAATATTTTCAGTGTTTTGTAACCACAATCAATGATACAACAGACACCCTGTTATATGAGTCACTATTTGTTGGCTGTTTTGTTTGTATGAAATAGTCTTCCAGGACATTCTTGGTTAAAGCATATGCTATCACTTCAATTCCAATTAAGGCGTGAAGAATACTTTCCTTAACATCTATAAAAAAATTAAATATATGGCTCCTATCTACTTTCTTGCTAATCAGGATTTTCTCATCACACCTTTTATTTTACTGTTTTTATTTTTTATTTATATTTTATCCGACTAATATTTCTTTTCTCCATTTAAAATCATTTTCTTTGGAAAGATTAGAGTCTGTGAATGTAATTGGTAGACATTCTATGTTCTTGTTCTTAAAACATCATGGAAGAGAGGATTTATTAAAGAACTATGAATTCATGCAGTCATAAGATTAGTGGGAGAAAAGAGCCCTCAAAGGGGGAAGCTGGAAGCTCAGAGGAAGGTCACATGAAGAGCTTGTGAAGCACAGCCATAGACCTGAGGTGGAGTCCTGATAAGGCACCAGGGGAGCAGTCAATAGAAAGGATGGGGCCTCCATACTTCCTGGTAAGCTGCAGTTTCAGAAGGACTAGGAGCTAGCCAAGTCAGAAGCAATCTGTCTGCAGCTGTTTCATTCACTATCTCTAAGAACAATTCCCTCCACGCTGCAGTGGTTTTGGTTTCCAAATGCCTTTCAAGACTTTTACTAAGTTTTCATTCTTTTCTGAATTGAAACCATACAAGGAAGAACCTTCCAGAAAACACAGTAGACTGTAGGTGGTACTCTGGTTATTCCCCAGCTCACTGGTGTCTGACAGTGTGCTTTGTAAACTATTTTAAAGAAAGAATATGGAATGTGTAGTGGAATGGACACAGACCAGAAGTCATAAACTACATCTAAAGTAACCATAGATCATACACATCATAGTTAAGTAACCGGGAAAAGCAATCTGGCACTTTGGGTGTTTACTTTTATCTATTATTTAAATGTTTAGAGAGCTATTGTCCCTCATTATATTTGCAATTATTACAGTTTTTTATTACCTAACATGTTGATATTTATATTGAAAATTGCATGGCTTGCTACTTAAAATATGTGATATTATATCTTATTTGTGAATTATACCTGTTTTCTTTAATATTTTACAATTTGCAATGTAAAGTTTCCCTTCTCTGTGAAGCAACCATGACATCTGGCTCCAAAACATAGAGCAGTTTAAGATTAGTTATTAGGAGCTATGCTAATCGTAGGGCATAGATAAAGACAATCCTCTATGGACCTGAACAGAGGGAAAAATCTATTATTCTCACTTTTGAAAAGCTAATTTTGAGACTTCTAGGATGCAAGGGGTCATACAGCTATTGTTTATAGACAAGATGGCCATCCTTTGGTAACCAGGTTTTTTACTTTCCTTATGCTCTGTTGGATGGGTCCCCTGGGCTGAATTATTATTCCCAGAGCCATCAGAAAACACCAATGAAAAACAAAGAGATGTCTACTCTGATCTCAAGATCTGTTCTTAAGTAGGCTTTTTGTCCTTCTCTTCAGCTCTCTCTCTTCTCTACTGATGAGGACAACTGTGTTAACAACCTGTGATCTGTAGTTAAGTTTCACCATTGTAGAATAAGGTTGGAAGAAAGTGTCAGAGGCTACATCAATCATTGGAGTTTCAATCTGAAAAGCTTCAACATTCTAAGCAGGCCTATCTGAAAACTTCTCTCAATTCCTCCATATCTGCCTTGGGTCTTACAAGCAGGAGACCTGTGCCTTTTGTGGGACCACATCTGCTCAGCCTGTTCTTTATGGGGGGAAGTGACAGTGAGCCCTATTTCAGTGGGAACCTATTGGAAGACTGCACAGTCAGTAAAGGGCCTGGATAGGAAGAAGAGGATGTTACAGTGGTGGAGTTTGGGCCTCTAGCCTCTTCTCTGTAGGAAGAGTTTGGGTCCTGGTGTGCTCAGTGTTAATTTTGTAGCTAAAAGGGCTGAGTCACTTTTACATAAGCTAAAAGGCTTCAGATTATCCTGCAGAGAGTTTAGAAAGCCTGCACACAGGAGATCTATGACCACTTCCCAGCTTCAGGACAGAAGCCATCTAACTGTTGAATCATATTATGACTGATATTTTTGTCAGAAGGTCAGGTTTCCTCAAATTTCAATTTACAGTCAGATTAAACTGTGGTACAATATGTCCCTGCAAGGTTGAGAATCAGAGCATCCAAAGAATCCTAAGATGCACTCCAGAAGATGGGGTCTTGTTCAGGGTGGTTCCACTTGAAAAGAGAAGGTAAAGGTGACCTTTTAAGAGAAGTGCATTATAGCACATTATGTAAAGGAGAGAAAATTAGTGATTTTCCCTTCTTCTAAAGCACTTGTAGTTTTCTGTTTCATGTAACACATCTTTTGAGAGAAAGCATTTCTTTCACTTTCTCTTCTTCCTTGGCTTAGGGTGTCCCCACCACTGGCCTCTTGTTGACTCTTGGCACTCACAGTTTGAGCTGACAGGAGAAGCTGCCCCTTACTTGAGTCTAACTCAGAATTCTCCTTGTCTGTCTTCTCATCTTCCCTCAAAACCCCTGAAAATACTATGAACTCTGACTCTCCTGATCTTAAATGCCAGAAATAATACCTTCTAACTCAGTGTCTGAGGTGGCTCTGAGCTCTGCCAGTTCCTGTGTTCTATTATCCATTATCTTTTTTTTTTTTTCTTATCACACTAACTTCCTATTTTCAGGAGGTTTTTCTCCTTAGTAGTATAATTTTCTTTCCCTTCTTTAACACACCTCAATCTTCCCAGGTCTGTCCCTGTCATTCCCTTTTCATTCTGGACAAGTCCATGCATCCTAAGAGGAATACACTTTAACATACCATGTCCCTTCTTTGCCAAACACATGCTACATTCTCTACATATTCTTCTCCTACTAAGTGGTTTTCCATCCTCTCATGTTTTACATGTATATCGTTTTTATTTCTGATTTTATAAAAATGATTTCTCAAATTCTAGCTCCACTTTGTATTCTTTATAATTATTTTCTCCAGTGTTTTTTTTTCCCTGATGTTATGAGGTTCTTTTATAGACATATCTCCTCCATGCCTTCTCTGGGGAATTCCTCACTATGCATAAATTCCATGCCTTGTCTTTTGCTTTTCTTACTTACTTAGAATATTTTTTCTGAATTCAGAGCTTCCTTTTTCAAAGACTCACTTCAGCTCTTTCCTGGACTAAAGGTAATCATAATACCTCAGTAACATTGCTCTACCTGCCCTAAATTGATTATTCTGTTTACTTAGCATTATATTTTCCATTCCCCTATCAAAACTGCACACAGAATACAGACCCACCTAATATGTGATGTTTTAAATAGGAATGTTCCACATAGACTAATATATATGAATGCTTAGTCATTGACAGAGGGTGGGGGGACATGGCACTTCTTGAGAAGAATTGGGAGGTGTAGCTTTGTTGGTTTAGGTGTGGACATGTTGGAGGAAGTGTGTTACTGGGAGTGTGCTTTGAGGTTTCAAAAGCCAGGCCCAGTGGCTTTCTCTCTTCCTACTTACTGCCTATGGATCCAGATGTAGAAATCTCAGTTATTTCTCTAGCATGATGTCTACCAGTATAACATCACGTTTCCCACCATGATGATAAGAGACTAAACTTCTGAAACTATAAGCAAGCCCCAGTTAAATGCTTTATCTTGATTGTTGCCTTGATAATAGTGTCTCATCACAGAAACTGAACATTGACTAAAACAAAATTGCTACCACTGAGTGGTGTAGCCATAAGTGTTCCCTGCCTGGCCCCAGGGTCCTACAGCCTCCTATAAAATAATCATTCAGAGGCTTAATATTATTTACAAATTGTATGCCCTATGGCAGGCTTCTTGTTAGCTAGCTCTTATAACTTAACCCTTTTCTTTTTTTATTTTTTCTTTTATAATTTAATTTAATTTTACGTATCAGCCACCGATTCCCCTGTCCTCCTTCCTCCTCCCCCCCGCAGCCCAACACCCATTCCCATCTCCTCCAGGGCAAGGACTCCCCTGGGGATTCAGCTCAGCCTGGTAGATTCAGTCCAGGCAGGTCTAGTCCCCTCCTCCCTTCACCCAGGCTGAGCAAAGTGTCCCTGCATAGGTCCCAGGCTCCAAACAGCCAGCTCAAGCACTAAGGACAGGTCCAGGTCCCACTGCCTGGGGGCCTCCCAAAACACTTCAAACTAATTGTCTCATTTACCCAGAGGGCCTGATCCAGTTCCACGGGAGATCCTCAGCTATTGGTTCATAGTTCATGTGTTTCCACTAGTTTGGCTATTTGTCCCTGTGCTTTTTCTCAATAATGGTCTCAACATCTCTCCCTCATACAATCCCTCCTCTTTCTTGCTGATTGGACTCTCAGAGCTCCACCTGGGGCCTGGCCATGGATCTCTGCATCCAGTTCCCTCAGTCATTGGATGACTGACGGTTCTACCACGACAGTTAGGATGTGTGGCCATCTGATCACCGGAGTAGGTCAGTTTGGGCCTTCTCTCACCCATTGCCAGTAGTCTATTGTGGAGGAATCTTTGTGGATTTATGGGGATCTCTCTAGCACTTTGCTTCTTTCTATTCCCATGGGGTCTTCATTTATCATGGTCTCTTATTCCTTGTTCTCCTTCTCTGTTCTTGATCCATCTTGTATCTCTTGCCCCCCTAAGCTCTCTTTCCCTCAACCCTTGTGCTTCATTAGAGGTCTTGGGGCCAAAACTCAACCCATTTCTATCAATCTATAAGTTGCCATGTGGCTGTGGTATTACCAGTCTGAGGGCATCTTGCTGTTCCTTAGGCAACAGCTGGCATCTCTCCTCTGCCTCTCCCTTTCTTCTTTCTGTCTCTCTCTTGGATTTCCTGCCTGGCTATAACCTGACTCACCATAGGCCAGAGTAGCTTCTTTATTAACCAATCACAGCAACACATATTCACAGCATACAGAAAGACATCCCACAACGGAGTGGCATATTGCTGTGATAAATCCAATCATGCTGTTAGTTGGAGGAATATGAAAGACTTTGGGATTTTGGACTAGAAAATTGTTTGGACACTTTAAGCATGTCTTAATGGGCCATACTAGTAAGAGCGTGGAAGACAGTAGTGCTGAGGTAGATATGAAATGTGGGGACCCAGTAAAAGAGTTTCAGAAGAGAAGAATATTAGTAAGTGGTCTAGGGGGTTCTTATGATATTTTGGTGAAGAATGTGGTGGATTTCTACCCTTGTTCAAAAAAATCTTCCTGAGGCTAAATTGAAGTTTGTTAACTTATGGCATAAGCAGAGGAGATTCCAAGACGGCCTAGTATTGACTCTGTTGTATGGTTTTTCAGTTGTCACTCTTATGTGGATTTATATTGAAAAGGAACAAACTGAGCAAAGAAAAATACAAAATACAAGGTTTGAGATTAAAAGGAGGACCAGGAAGTTTAATAGAGGCAAATCCAGTACTCAAAGAGAAAAAAAAGTATGAAGAAAAGTCTGGTGTTAAATGGAATAAAGGGATTGGTTACCTCAGCACAAGACCTCTCACAACTAAGCTTCCAACTTATGATAAGTAATTAAAGAAAAGCTTAAGCAGTGAAGAAAACTATTGAGAACAAATATATATGTATATAAATGATGTATATATAATTGAAAGAGGGTGCTATGTTCCAATGTCAGTAAGTAGGAGAACTTGGCACCTTCAGCCATGTTCTGGCTTTAGAGTCAAGGATACAATAAAGGGGTTGCGTAAGCTCCTTCCACTGCTAAAGAAAGCTTCTGAAGCCAGGTCTCTATCAAGGGTATTCATGCATGGAATCACAGAGAGTTCACTGTGCAATGCTCTGGAGGTGAAGTCTGCATTATGTTGGAATACCCAAGAGATGTTTAGAGATGCTAAAACCATGGGCTATCTGCTGAGGAAAACCACAGACTTGATGTAGAAATAGACCAAGAGAGAGAAGGTGTTCCTGTCAACAAAGCTAAAAGAAGTTAGAGATTTAAAGAGTGCTCTGACATCAGAAATAGAGATGCAGGATTTGTCCAGCTGGTTTTCAGTCTTTCTTTGCTCTAATAGTTCCTCACTATGCTCCTTTACCTCCATTTTGGAATGGTAATGAATATTGTGTGCTATTAGATGTTAGAAGTATATGATCTGCTTTTTTATTTTTATTTTATCAAGAGTTATGCTTAAAAAATTACAATGACTCTCAGAAAAGACTTTGAACCTTGTACTTACAAACAGTGTTGATACTATGAGGAATTTTAAAATTGGATAAATGACTTGTATTTGATATGGCTACAAACCTAAGGAGGCTAGGGAGTAGAATGTGTTGGCTTGAATAACAATGGCTCTCATTGACTCAAATATTTGAATGCTTAGTCATCATTGAGAAGCACTACTTTAGAAGGATTAAGAGGTATGGCCCTGTTGCAGTAGGCATGGCCTTATTGGAAGAAATATGTCACTATGGGTGACAAAGCCTAAGCCAGGCCCAGTGGCTTCCTCTCTTCTTGCTGCTTGAAGATATGCATACAGAATTCTTTGCTGCTTTTCCAGGATGATGTCTACCTGTGTAACACTATGTTCCCCACCATGATAGTAAGATACTAAACCTCTGAAACTGGTAGCAAGCCTGAATTACTACCTAAATACTGGACAAATTTTATTAAACCTGAAATATATCTGTCAGATTGCCATGGGATAGCCTATTGAGGAATGTACCCTATCCATTAGTGGAGAAGGTTAATGGAAGGCTGCCTATTCATCTCCAGGAGAGAGATAACAAAGGGAACATCAGTGGGATGTGCTTCTCATTCTCCTTCTCAGGGGAGAACGTTTTCCTTCAGAAATCCTTTTTAAAACTACTACAGATAGTATTGGTGTTTTACAGTTGTCCCAAAGTAATTGATAGCCCAATTTGATACTATGACTTTCTGTCCCTGAATAACACTCCAACATGTGTTTCCAGAGAAATTGAGGTTGTAGCTGAAGGAAAGGGGGAGGACATAAAGTTAGGTAGAGGAGAGAGGTAGGGTCTGGGAGATTATGGGAGGAAAAAAAGCATGGTCAAAATATATTGTATGAAAAATACTTTCAAAAAGCTGACAGAATCCAAAATGAAAAAAAAAAGAAAATAGCTTTCATAAATACATCTTTACTCTTTAGGGATAATATATAATTGATCTCTGAAGAAGGAGATACTTACTGTAGTCTCTGTTTAAACATGACAAGCCAGTCATAAGAGTAACACTATAATACTAATCAACTACTTAAAAATGTTATGTGCAAAAATATTTATTTACTGGGAAAATATCCTTGATACCTATTGATAAATGTAGACAGCAAAAGTACATTACTTTTGTAAAGGGTATATGTATATCTAGCTGTAATAATTGCAAAATATAGCTAAATCTGCCTGAAGATAATATGGAATAAATGATTGTATTTTCTTTTGGTTAGTGATATTTTAATCTTATTTTCCACTAATTATAGAATGACATATGCTAGGTTGACTTTGTTCTACTGTAATTATTAAAAGTCTCAAATTAGAAAAATACTATATATTTTTAATTTAAGGAAGAGAAACTTGGTGTAGTGGTTTGAATGAGAATGGCCTCCTAGACTCATATATTTAGCTGAAGCAGGTATTGAGACACTAAAAGGGGTCTTAATTTTGTAGGTGCCTTCTTATTAAAGCATTGAGCAGAAGCATGAAATATGAACTTTCATATAATAAATTACCACGTTCTCTAATCTCACTCTCTACCTTCTCTTGATGCTATCTTCTCAAACAAATCATTTGTGTTCTTGTCTCAAATCTGCTGGGTAAAGATTAGAACTCAGGAGGCTAACCTCAGACAAGGTGAGGATATTGATTTTCCTCCACTCCCTTTTCTTAGTAACATCTATTAGGCTTGTCATTTCTGAATGATGCTCTGAGCACCAGTATGGGTGTCAGCAAGGCTGGCCTGATTAATTCCATTGTTATACTGTACCTAAATCCAGGAAAAGGGGCTTTGGAGGAAATAATTGTTAAATTATACTTCATCCTTCCTAGTATGATTGCATATTCTTTTCAAAAGTTTGAATTCTGTCTCTAATAAAATATGGAGGTAAATGAGAATAAAAATTCATTTGTTACCTTAAAAATATAATTAAAACCTATAAATATTTTAATAGATTGTCTTTGTCTTTGATCAACAAGAGGAATAATTGCTAATACCACTAAATAAATACATTTCTGAAGAGACTTTTACAATTTCAAAATTCATTTATTTGTACTTTACAAGCATATGTGAAGCCTATGGAAAAAGGAACTACACTCACTGGTCTATGGAAATAGTTTACTAATCTATACTTAGTCCTGTGGTAATATAGTATATAGCCTAGTAAACTTGCCTGAGAATCAGAGAAGCAGAGCAGCCAACCACTAGTTCTTACCTCTATGAAATCGTCAGCCTAAATAGAGTTCCTGTTTCTTCACGCCTTATATACCTTTCTCTGCCCTGCCATATTACTTTCTGGGATTAAAGGCATGTGTGCTTCTGAAGCAAAGACATGAGATCTCAAGTGCTGGGATTAAAGGTGTGTGCCACCACTGTCTGACCTCTATGTCTAATCTCATGGCTGGCTCTGTCATCTGATCCTCAGACAAGTTTATTAGGATGTACAATATACCAGTACACAATCCACCCTTGAGGAGACCACTTTTCTCTCTATTATGTCCTGGGGTGAGAGTTTTCTACTCCTTGCTGCTTGCAGATGAGTGTTTTACAAATTTCCTTTGTGGTTTCATTCACCCATTAATACCTTAAATAACTTGAATCTATAAGGGAAACCCTGCAAAGGAATATTCTATTAATGTGACTGTTTAGGCAACGAGAAACAGAAGGCAACTTTAATCTTAACTAAGGCTGCTGACTCAAGACCCAAGCAGGCAATCAGATTTCTCTTGATTCCCCCGATAGAGCATAGGATAGAGAGATGGAGAATACCTTATGTCTATGACAGCCATTTTGCAAGATTCAAAAGATAAGCGCCTTCTAGTTATGTAAAAATTGAAATCCTGGACACTCTGGGAGGAAGGAAGGGGCTGATATATTGCTTAAGGACAGAAACAGGTGGGGAGTTTTCAAGGGAAAGAGCTGAAGTAACAGTTCCTGCGGTCATTGACTAAAGAGAAGGAAAGTGAAATAATATCAAGATAAATATGAGAGATTTGGAGAAAGGTAAATATGTATGTATGATTTAATGTATATTATTGGTTTAACTATCAGAATAAAAAGAGGGATGTATTGAAAGTAGAAGTCCTAATTGCAATTTGCTGAAGTAATTACTCTGGATATTTTTGGCCTGTTTCTTCATTTTTATATTTTGCAAAACATTGAAAATCATTGTCTATATTAGACAAATCATGATATTAACTGGAAAAATACAGAAAATAAACGATTTTCTCAAAGCATTAAAATTTGGAGAATGTTTTGAAACCAAGAGCCACCAGAAAAAAACAATCTACCACAGTTTGGTCTTCCTATTGAGGCAACTTAATGCACACTGCTAAACGTTTTACAACAGCGACGGTAGTCTAAAAATGCTTCACTAGATCACAGGAAGATTTCTTTTCAATAAGGCTGTTGTTCTAACTCTTCTTTGTTCACTTTTTACCTCTAATACATACACACTCTGTTTTACATGCACACACACACACACACACACACACACACACACACACACACACACATTTTCCCTGCTTTTTTTGCAATGTCTTTCCTATCAAGCAGATGGAGCTTAAAATTTCCCCAACCCCTCACAAAGCTGTTTCTCTAGCAACCTTCCCTAAAAGACTGATTTCCAAACAAGCAAAAATGTTCTTAAAATCTCCTGCTAATCAATCTGGCAGTACAAACTCAAATGATTTTTTTTTGCTTAAAAAGAAAAGTAACCAAGTATATATGAAGATGATTTTATCATAGCTATATTACAGAGGTGAATGGGATGATATTATTCTAAACTCATTGCTTAAAAATAATCAACTTGAAAAATCTCAGTTCATCTCCAGTTCAAACCTCAAACCATTGTATCCTTTCTTTCCTCCTGTTGGCAGCTGGTCAGTACGTTAGTTGGAGGCAACCACTGATCATCCACAGAGGTTCTAGGAGGCTAGAGTGCTGTTCCTATGCCTGGAAGTGTCTTCTAGAAACAGAGGCTTTTATTTCCTTTCTATGAGTCTCATGATAATTAATTAAATTAGATGGTCACATCTCAAAGTTATTCCTTATTCCAGTAGTTTTGAAACTATTAAAAGCAAATCAGATCTCTAATCAAATCACAGTGACAAGGATTTATTGTGTGTTAGTTTCTTTCTATGATTCAGTTCCAAAATGTACTGCCTGGTTTTAGCCTCATGTGTGATGTTTGGGTTGTCTTAGAATCTCAATAGTTAGAGGGGATCTGAATGAACTATGAGTTCAGTTTTACCATAATTTTAACTTCAGATGATATAAACAGAGAAAAACAAACCAGTCTCAGGATGGTTATTTATTGTTCCTGGATTTGGTCTAATTGTCTTGAAAAGTAGCTGTATAAAAGTATTTCTGTTTACTTAAATTTTCAGATTATGACATATTACATCATTCTCCTCTTCTTTTTCTCCCATACATCCCTTCTTGTTCTCTTTCAAATCCATGATGTCTTTGAATATCAATTGTTACATGCATATATATTTCTGCATATATGTATATGTATATATATATATGTATATATATATATATATATATATATTTCTAAATATAACCTGCTCAGTCTGTCTAATGTTACTTGCATATGTTTTCAGGGCTAACGATTTGATATTGGATAACCAATTGTTCCCTTTCAAGAGGAAGACCATTTCTTAGCATTCCTTAACCGCCTGTAGGGTTGTGTTCTCTTGGGATTCCCCTGTCCAGTTTGGCATGCCCACTGGGTGTTGTCCTAATTCAGCTCATGTTTGACCAGTCATCTTCATGAGACTTTATGGGAGTGATTTCTGACATTAATAGGAGACACAATCTTACAGCAAATTCCCCTATCCTCTGCCTCTTAGAATCTTTCTCCCAATTCTTCAGCAATGTTCCCCAAGCCAGAGGTGTGGGAGTTGTTTTATAGATGTATCCCTTAAATTTATACTCCTTTAAAGATTTTTTTATTTATCTGATGTGAATAGTGTTTTGCCTGAATGTGTGTATGTGTCACATATGTGTACAGAGTCTTCAGAGACTATAATGATCCTCGGGGACTAGAGTTAAAGAAAATTGTGAGCTTCCAAGTAGGTGCCAAAATAGTCCTTCTGAAAGAGCAGTAAGTGTTTTTAATGCCCTTCCCATCTGTTCAGCCACCTAACATGTGTTTTTGGAGACAATGGGTAGGTCTTTGCTAGATCTTCATTTCACAACAGACACACTTGAGTCCATTACCCGTGACATAGCATTTCGTCAGTGTGTGTGTGTGTGTGTGTGTGTGTGTGTGTGTGTGTGTGTGTGTGTGTCTACTACTCATTGCTCAGTATCATGGCATATTCTTCTAAAGTCCTTCTACTCAGAGTGGATCTCAGTAGCACCTGTTCTGTCTCCATCTCTGTTGACTTCTTACTTCCTCTCTGTTTTTGGTTCAGATTACCTCACAGCTTGCTACTGTAATATCAAAAGTACTCTGAGAACAGCCTAATTGATGCTATCCCCCTTATAAGTCACCTTTACAAACAGTAATCAACTGGAGCGTTAAGCTTCTGAGTTCTATAGACCTTGGTGTAATGGGGATTTCTTTCTTTGAAGCTGATCTTACTTACCTCTATAGTCTTTGAATCATGCAACCTGTACAAAGATAAAGGACATTTAATGGTAACTCCACCTATTTGAGGTTTTTAAAATTATGAAATAGGATTATCACTTTAAAACCTGCTTTTATTTGGACCTTAAACTCATTCTAAATTAATTAGTCTGACAAATCTTCAAATTCAGAAACCAACAGACCCTTTATTGTATATCTGTTCAATAATACTTTGCTTATCCTGTTCTGTGAGGAACTTCAGGGTTGGAGTCAGGAAGCTATGGTTATATGGCGGGGGGGGGGGGGGGGGGCGGTTACACTGGAATATTTGTGGAGCTGCTTCTTGTTCTGATTTAGCCACTGCTGTGTGGTCCTCCAAAAGCTGTTCCATTTCTTTGGGTATTAGGCACCTTCATTTCAAGTGCGGTTCCCATTTATGTAATAATGGGACTTACAAGCTGCTGTGAGCCTCCCTTTATTTATAATATAATATAATATAATATAAATTATTTTTAATTGCTTTAACACAATTATATTGTATACCATGGGTGATATTTCTTCAGCACCTGTTTGGAAGAATTAAACATTGCAGGATCACACACACACACACACACACACACACACACACACACACACACACACACACCACAAATGAAATCAAAGTAGCTGAAGCAGAAGAGAACTTTAAATGCAAACCTTACTGCTTATCTACTAACACAGACCATGGATGCTCTGGTGGCCTCCCCCACATTTAAATTTAAGAAGGAAAGAGGAAAACAGCCCTGCATCTGTTAGTACCCTCGTGTCAAGACAGATTCCAACTTCACCCTTCTTTATTTACAGACCAACTTCTAGGAAATTAATACTGGTGCCTGGGTGTGCTAAGGAGGCTCAGAGCTTGAAAATGAGCGCATTCATGGCAGCTCTAGAGCAATGCTTGGATCTATGCGTCGTCCTTAAGAAATTTCTGCCTCTCCCACATACACCAAACCCCTTGCAACACCCACCCTCACTGCAGCACAGAGAAACAGCCTGGATGTGGGGTTATTACAGAAGTAGCCACTGAGGGGAGCCGGTCGCGGGACTGCCCTCCCACGTTGCTATGACGATGAGACTGGCGGGCAGACAGCCTTCAGAGCTAAGTGCTGGCTAAAGCAGGTGTCAGATTGCGATGAGCTAGGTGGTTCCGGGATCACTCAGAGCCCCAGGAGTGTCTCCAGAAAGTCGGGCTACTATTCTGCTGCATCCCTCTCGGACAGCTCCTTAACTCCTTCGGAACAGGCAGAGTGAAAATGGTCCACCACTCAGGCTCCATTCAGTCCTTTAAACAGCAAAAAGGTCAGTGAGAATTCTCTCCCTGCGGGCACCACATCCCGATCCGATCTGCATTTCCTTGCAGTTATGTGGGAGCATCCTTTCCACCTGTGTGTTGAAGAGCTAAGGGACTCTGTAAAGTTAAGACCCCCTTTTATAGATGTTTCACCGGCATAGGCGATGAGTCTGATATCCGGAGCCCCACAGAGCTCTGGAGGGAGCAGGATCTGTCTTGTCAGGACTTGTTTGTGTGTCTCTTAACTATCCTTCAGTGCATTGCAGTGAACTCTTTCAGCAGAGAAGGTCCCTACAGCACCCTAGGGTTTGAAGACTGAAAATTTGGGTGATATTTGCCCCAGTGTACGCTTCTAGTGCCGCTTAAGGTTCACAAGAGCAAAATGCATTACTTTTGCTGAGCTAGGGAAGTCGTAGGATAAATGATTTCGTGGAAAATTCCAGAAGTTGGCCGGTCCCAGATGAAAGAACTCTGTAATTTCCTTAGAAAACTTTATATTTCGCCCCCATGTATGATTCTGGGTTTCTGGTTTTTATAGTTATTGAGTTTTTCTTCCAGGAACTTCCCAGCATATCATTTAGCTTTTACAAATTTCTCACTAGTTGCACGGTCAGATCAAGAATGATCATCACTCTTTGTTCTGTTTTCTTACTTATTTAAATGGATTTTCATAAAGCACATATTTTTTTGAGAGACACAGATTCTGGGAATTTTATTGTCTGATGCATTTATTCAACACTACTGGAATTTAATGAATGAATAATGGTAAATATGTCACATTTGCTTATATGGTTGCTAACATATGTAATTCTGTAGTATTACATTTGTTAATTAAAGTAATTATTATTACTCCTCTTCTGTCACTGCTAGTATTCCTTCTCCAAATGGTTTAGGGTAGATCTTTGGCTTTGTTTCTAAGCAAAAACCTTGGATAACCCCAGAATAACTTAGTAGGAATTCATTCTTCAGGCATAATATCATGCTGCAAGAGCTTCCAGTCGGGAATTATAATCTGCACAAATTCCCATGCTCTGGTGTCTTTTGAATATATGTTAGAATTGAGGCTGAAGTGAGAGACTGTGGGAGGAGACTGAAATTTGGGCTCCTATGCAGTTCTATTTAAGCTCAAAGATTTCCAAAGAAAATTCAAGAAGTTTCCTTTCTTTACATCATTAAACACGTATAAACATTAGGGACAAAAAGAAAGAAATAGAAACCTTGAAACTGCCTCATCTGGTTATGTTCTAACGCTTTGGGAGACCTGGATACTTGAAATGTGCCCCAGAGTATCCATGTTTTGATTCATGTTATATGTTAGGGAGCAAAGAATCATCAACTTTGAGATTAGTTGTTTTTACTCAAATGAGTGATAAACTTGTTCAATTCATGACATTTCATAATTTCCATTTTATAATGCACCATGAGCCAGTTATTTTCAAATCTCACATTTTGGCACACACAAGAAAAAAACAACTTTAGCAAAAACGTAAACATGAGAAAATGGAGGTCCCCAAAAGAAGCAATAACTTTTAACTAAATGGTTCTAGTTGTTTTTTTTTAACACCACTTTCTTTCATCTGTTTTCCCCCTCCAGTCCCTCTGTCTTCCCTTCTGTCAACCCCCCCATGTCCCTTGTCTACTCTCTAGCTGATATCCTGTTTTTCTTTATTATTGTTATAAGCAGACATACTCGTGTGTGTGTATTATGAATATACACACATTGAGTCTATTTTTATTGTTTGTGTGTTTATAATTCAGGACTGACCTCTCTGTATTAGACAACCAATAAGGGGTGCACCTCTGGGAGAGGATAATTCTCCCAGTAGACATTAGTTGCTTATGGTTCTTTGTCTAGGGGTAGTACCCTGCTAGGAAATGGTAACTCACATTAAGGATCAGCTATTTTAATTTTTTTCAATAGGAAGAAGCATGATGACACTCTGTGCTCCCTCTGACCTGGAAGTGCTTTTCAGTGCTGCTCACCACAACCTAAAGTCAAAGGGAATTCTGTACTGAAATTCTAGAGTCTTAGATTTCAGTCTTGCCTTTGGTGATAGATGAAAAAATTTGGAAAGTGTTTATCTACTTATGATATTAATTTATGTATAATATGAAGACTGTTGATTGATTTCTGACCTTCTGTTCTCCCTCCCTCTACTGATTATACATTTAATGTTAAATATATAAGTTAAGAGGTTTCACCATATTTCCACCCATTCACATAATATAATTTTGATCATGTCATCATCTTTATACTTTATCCCTCTTTCATATTCTCCTTCCTCTTTCCAGTGTCTTGTACTTCCACTTTAGTTTCATATTTTTCTACTACCTCACCCTTAATTTCCACATATGAGAGAACACACACAATATTTTTATTTGTGGGAATGGGTTTCTAAACTCCTCCTCATGTCCAATTCCATTATTTTACTGTAAACAGCATAATTTCATTCATCCATATAATTTGATAATTTCATTCATCCATAGATGGGCACATAGAGTAATTCCATGGCTTGGTTATTGTGAATAATGCTACAACAAAAGTGGATGTGCAGGTATCCCTACGTTAAACTAACTTTTATCCTTTTGAATAGAAATGGTATGTCAGGATCATATGGAAACTTTATTTGGGAAACATCCATACTGGTTCCCCCTGTGGCTACATCTTTTCTTTTGTTGGATAGCACATGCAGTTAGCAATGTGAAGGCAAAGATTTTTTTCTTCTGATCTAGAAGAAGAAAGTCCTATTTTAATTTCATATTTAGGAAATTGTTTAGTTTAGTGAACCAATTGTGCCATTTATTTTTATTTTATTCAAGTGAATTCAATGTCTGTTAAAAAGCATTACTGACCACTCTGAATTGGACAATCAACAAGGAGTCTCATTCATGGAAGAAGCTAATTCTCCTTTCCCCAGGAGTCACTAGTTGCCTGTAGATCTATGTCTAGGAAACACAGAATACACTGTCATCATGCATTAAGACCTAAATATTCATGGATATTGGAGACGTATGTAATTATATATTTGTTAATCAAATACAATCACTGATAATGCTTATTCTAATTAATAAAACCAGTGGAGATGACAGAATAGTTAACTATTAAAAAAAACAAACAATTGTTAGTCCAAAATCTCCATTACTTGATATAAAGCAGTAGTTTTCAACCTGTGGGTCACGATCCCTTTTGGGGAATCACATATCAGATATACTGTATATCAGATGTTTACAATGTGATTCATAACAGTAGAAAATTACAGTTATTTAGTAGCAATAAAATAATGTTATGGTTGAGGGTCACCACATCATGTGATAAAGGGTCACAGCATTAGGAAGGTGGAGGACCACTGATCTATATTTTTTTTCTATTTGTCCTGCACATTAATCTTGCATGTGCTACTGACAGCTTTAATATTAAGTCTGTTAGTGCTTACCTGAAATGAACATAATATCTAATACACAGTATTATAATAGAACTAAAAATCTGTGTGACAGGTAGTTAGGATCCAAAATTTAGTGACCGATAAAAGACTAATTATTGTCATTTCCAGTCTTATCTATCTTTTTATTGACATAGTAGGCCAATATAAGATGCCCTCAGCTGTACACACACACACACACACACACACACACACACACACACACACACACACACATGCAGATTCATTTCTTTTTCTATTTTTTCTTCATTTGTTTTTGATTTGGGAGAGTATCTTATAAAAACAGTGGGCTCTGGACATTAGAAAAACTTTTCTTTGTAATAATATCAGTTACAATCACACATTCTACCTAATTAATTCACTGTCCCCGAGGAAGTTTAAAAAGTTGTCAAAAAGAAAATTCAGATGTACAATTAATTTCATACATTAAATATTGCAATGCAGAGAAATGGGATTTATTCCCTCTATATTCAATGCACATTTACATAGCTATTGTTTGCTTTGTGATAGTATTATTCAGAACATTTTCATTCCTGAACATCTTACAAAAAATCAACAAACAAACAAACAAACAAACAAACAAATACTCCTTTCCACTGAGAAGTTGATATAGTAAGAAATCTGAGATATCTGCTGAATCTGAGAGTTGTGGACAAATCTGCATTTGTGTCGGGTTGATTTTTTTTTCTTGATCATGTCCTTTGTGTTTCTAAAAAGATCAACAAGGTATGTTTATTTTTTTCCATTTAAAGTACTAGATTTTTTTGTGAAAATTTTTTAATAGATTAAGACATTTTGAAAGCGAGAATCTTCAGCAAATATGAGAAATACAGGTAATTTCCTTATGTATGATGTTTCAAGGGTACATTGAAGTGTTCATGATTGCAGACAACTTGGAGGACACACTTGTTATTACTTTAGCACACCTTGATGTAAACACAAGCTGGCAAATTAGAACTGGTTTCTGCGTAAAATCTGACATTGTTCAGTAGACTGATGTGTTGTGTTTCACTGAACTTATGATGGATTAATATGTCATACAGGCATGGATGAAAAAAAAGGGCAATGATAGTTCTGGCTTCTCATGGCTGTTTATTTAGCAATATAGCTACCAAGATATTCAGGGAGGTCATAGGTTACATCAAACACAGGCTGTCTCAATCATCTTGGACTTAATGATCAGTTAAAGCTGTGAGGGTTTCATTAAAAATCCTGTAAATGACATTTGGTTAAACACAAAAATAGTATTTTTTTAAACAATTCTCCAGAATCAGGCATTTTTGTACCCAGATTAACTATTTAATTATTATGGCTTTAATATTTATATGAAGATCTGCAGGCTGAAAGTAACATGCATTCTCTTTTTCACTAACTAAATTGTTACTGCAAGTACCTATATGCAAGCCTCTTCTAAATTCAACTTTGTGCTCAATTCCTGCTTCATGACACACAGAGGAATGCTTCTGGGGAATTACACCTACTCTCCAAACCTCTGCTTCTTAAACTTCATGTTTCCTTGGACAACATCTTCAGTATCAAAATATTCCTGTACACTTTAGAAAACAAGAAAAAAAAGAACATAAATATATTGAGAGAAATCTTTTCATCTTTGTGCACTAATTCCCACTGGTATTTCCAGACTGGCCTTTTATTTATGACTAAGGAAAGAAAGACCGTCTCTTGTAAAAAGAATCCTAAGTTTTGTGAGTCATAGGTGAAAAGTTGACGTGAAAATCCTGGTATGACTGAATCTGATATCCAGTAAAAATTTGAGTATGTATATCTATGTGTGTGAGAACTGTGGCACCTAAGGGCCCTGCCATCAGACTGGATCTGTGACATGAAATACTTTAATGTAGAGTAAAATAAAATTGATTATGGGGCCTGTGTCTTTTCTAGGAAAGATACCTTTTTGTCAATGCTCTAATTATGATGGGCACATATCTCAACAATTGTGTTGAGAACCTGTGTTCTGGTAGCTAGTCTTGCAAACGAATACAATGGCCACCCCATTGTATCAAGTAGGTGTCATGTCTCTTGTTTAATACTGTTACCTTCTAAGCCAAGAGTTGACTTAAATTGCATAGGCATTCATGGTCAGATTAACAGTCCTGGGTGCCATTAGCTAGTCTTGCAAATGAATACAATGGCCACCCCATTGTATCAAGTAGGTGTCATGTCTCTTGTTTAATACTGTTACCTTCTAAGCCAAGAGTTGACTTAAATTGCATAGGCATTCATGGTCAGATTAACAGTCCTGGGTGCCATTGTAGGGACTCAAATATGATTTGTTACAGAGTTCCAACTGTGCCCACACAGAACACTTAAGAGCCAACATAACTTTCTTAATAAATGATACCACAGTAATAAGGACCATACTCTTAATATCAGATGTGTTTTCTCTGAGATAGAAGACAGAGGTATGACTTCTGGATAATTCCCAGTCCATGATGCAAAAGTAAATGATTAGTAGCTGGAGTCTTTCTATCTTTGACTGGGGTTTTTGTATACTCTCCTCCAATAATGGAGTCAACTGGAGTACAAACAGCATGTCTCCTGTCCTTGGCAAATCTTTAAGAATGGAGCCTGAGGGCTGGTAGCTGGTGCAAAAATGAGTCCCTCTGCTTGTAGACAGTGATGGAATCTGGTAAGCTGGACTACATGGGTGGATGAGCTTGGCACTGGAAAGCAAGCTTCACAAAGGATGGGAAGCTCTGCATGAGAAGGCATTTCTACCTTATCATTGTTAAGTGTGGGAAGTACCTGGGTCCCATCAATTTCCAAAACACCTGTCTGTAGCTAATTTCCTTGCTCTACCTGTTTTCTTTATCAATCAGTACATTTCCATGACGAATTTTACTATATTCAAGCTTACTCATTGGCTCTAATAGGCCACTGTCCTTTCTGGGGTCAGTCACTTTGTATCTAAAACAAAATTGTGTGGGACATTAAGAGCCAAATCCTCTGCTCTTGCTTTACTTCAGCAGGAACTACAGAAGTGTGAAATTATATTCTAAACTTGGCAGCACATTAGTACAATCAACCTTGCTGTCTCTTCAGCTATTGTCTTTCCTCCTAAATTACACTGCAAATAGAAATTACTTTCAATTGTGGCCTTGACCCAACACTTAGCTATGTAGGAAGCCTGGATCTACTGCAGAATACAGTAAAACATGAGTCTCCCATCCTCACAACTGAGATCTACTGACCTATGAATCAGAGGTCTTCTTTGTAGGTTAAAATGAGTGGACATGGAAACTATGTATCTCAAAATATTTTGCAAATGTTATATATTAATTGTTCATACATATCAGGTTCTAGAAAGTTACTTGATTGACAAAAAACTTATCACATATATAACCCATAAAAGCATGTATGTGTTATGGTTGGCTTTGACACAAACACTTCTAGAAGAAAATTTTCAGCATAGTGGTGGTTAGGTATTAAATATATGCACAGATACAGATGAAAAGAATTCATCCCTTCATAGTAGTTTGAAAAATTTATTTTATCTACTTTTATTCATTTATTCATTATTCATAGATTTATTCTAAATCTATGTGATCTAAATTTCTTAATTTTCAAGATTCAAGAATTATCCAGAATTCAATGAAAATCATCAGGCCTTCCAGTCCATTGAATTTAACTTTCATAGAAAAGGACTAGGACTTTGTATTCTTAACAATCAAGCAGAAATGCCTAACAAGTAAGTCCATTTCAGAAACAATAGAAAAAATTAATAATATAGCTGTGCAAATGCTGATTTTTTAAATGACTTCAAATGAATTACTAGTAGAAATTATTTCATAGCAAATTTTATAAATTCTAAAAGTTTAGTTGTATACATGCATCACATACCATGCAAACATAATTGTACTGTACTTATAATATTAATAAAAATATTCAATTCTAGAAGAAATGGTAAATTCCCAATCACATATGACCTTTCAAAATTAGTCATAGGAATATAAACAACTTAAACAGATCCATAACAAGAAAGGATTGAAGTACTAATAAAAATCCTGTCACTCAACTGGCCAATGAAGTTGGGGCAAAGAGTCATCTACCATAAGGTTGGACTGGAGGTGGGACTGACCACTATCGGGGAGAATCCTCCTGAACCCCTTTGGGTCTAGATCTGAGTTTCTGTCACTGTGCTTCCATGACTCTATTGTCATTTACAGTATTGAGATGAGAATGAAAAATTCATCCTCTCAACTCTTTGATGTTTATGTAACCTTAAGAAGCTATTTTCTATTTTTATTGAACTTTTATTCTTATACACTTAAGTGAAGAGGTTTGTGGATATATAAATTGTCAAAATTGAAAAGATGTGCCTTTTCTTTCATTTTATTTTTCTCAGCTTTGACTTTGTTTTTTTGCTATTTTTATCACCTCCTTCATCTTTCATCTTTTGTTGGTTTGGTGTGCGGTGAGTTTGAAGGTATATATTTTGATTTTTATTTTACTAGTATCTGGGACTATTTCTTTCCCTGATGCAATATATATTAGATCATTTACATATTTACTTCTTCACTCCTTTTTTTTCTTAAATGCTTAAATTATGTTTACCCATTTGGCTGAAGGATTGGCAGAGCACATATGTGGAGATCAGATAATTACCAGCAGGAGCCCATTCTCTTCTTCTACCATGTGCTCCCAGGACAGAACTCAGCTTCTCAGGCTTAGGGACAAGCACCTTTACCCACTAGACCACCTCGCTGTATTGTTCTACATTACCTTGGTTACACTTATCAATTCAAAAAATGTTTCAATAATGTAGAAGTTATCTCAATTCTGAATGTTGAAAGCATTGCCTAAGACACATGATATATTTTTATTTTGTTTTTGCTTAAAAGGCTGATGGAATCTAGACCTCTTTAAAAAGATATTACTTAGTTCTCTTTTAATTTTGACCATAAAGAATTTTTGCTGAAATTAAATGATTCAGCACATATAAATACTTGTGCAAAACTGTGGTAAGTAGGTGATATGTCTAAGACCATAGTGGCTGATTTCTCATGAAACATTTGAAAAACTAAAATAAATACATTTTTTCAATCTTATATACTATAAGGTCTTTATTATAAAATTTTAATTTATTATTAATTATTAATTAAGAATAATTAATAACATGTTATAGAATTTTTGAAGTTGCTAAGGAGGTAGATACTGTGTTAACTCCTCTTATATAAAGGCAAGAGGCAGGATCAACGTTTGTAAGTGATGGGTATATTACAGCATGGAGAGATGAAGGTTGAATGTTTTCACAGGTTTATATGTAGATACAAACACCTTATGCAGTCAAGTTGTATACATTAAATGCCAATAGCCTTCAAAGCACTTAAAATAGTTGGGTAGCTGGACAAGATGTCACACACCTATAGCCCTAATATTTGGTAGGTAAAAGCAGGAAACTCAGTAGTTCAAGTTCAACCAGGAATGCAAAATGAGTGTGAAACCATCCAGGGAATAAAGGAAGCCCTGTCATATAAAACTGAAAAGAGCAGGGCGGTGGTGGCACAGGCCTTTAATCCCAGCACTTGGGAGGCAGAGGCAGGCAGATCTCTGTGAGTTCAAGGTCAGCCTGATCTACAAAGCAAGTTCCAGAAAGGCACAAAGCTACACAGAGAAACCCTGTCTCAAAAACAAAAAAAAAACAAAACAAAAAAATTAATTAAATAAAATAAAAATAAAATAAAACTTAAAAGAAATGGCAGAATAATGACAAAAGCTAAAAGTCATCAGTATCATCTGTGGCTGATCTGAATTCCTCAGGTATTATGTAATTTATTTGTTAAAATTAATTTCTTACAGAACTACTTGAAGCTAGCTTTTTTTTTAGTTCTTTGTTTTTATTATTTTACAACACTATTCAGTTCAACATAATAGCCACAGATTCCCCTGTTCTCCCCCTCTCGCCCCCCCTCCCCCCAGCCCACCCCCCAGAACGCGCCTGATCTCTTCTGATCTCGGAAGCTAGCTTTTTAAAAATAACATTCTTATTGATTCTTTGAAAATTTTATACCTTTACACTGAGGTTCTCTTTTATATTTTATCAGCATCAATTTGATTCATCAGTGTGTAGTATTATGTTTTTATTAAATAGATTGATGCTTAATCAAGTAGGAGTTAAATCATTATGCTAAGGTTAATTTTCCTTTTGGTAATTTTTTTCCCAGAGAAATATTTCAAACTTTTTCATTCACATTATTCATTTTTAATCTTTCTTAATTTGTTTGAAAGTTTTTTTTTAAAATTACATATTAACTATTTTCTCCTTGTCTGAAGTTTATAAATTTTTGATTCGTGGTTGGCGAAACTAAGGAGCAATCATAAGCCTGTAGAAGGTGAATGAGTGAATGAACTCTTGATTTTATTTTCTTGATTTTTTCTATTATTTTATGATACACTTTCTCCAATATTTTCCTGAAAGTTAAAGAGATAATTGTTTAGAATTTGCAATAAAATGTCTTTATTCTCTTAATTATAAATGTTTGATAATTTGTCAGATCTGCACAGATAGGGTCCAAAAACTGAAAGAAGCAGACTTATGTCCCCATGGCTAACCTAGAAGCAGTCACCAATTGTTAATCACTTGCAAAGGAAACTTTAGTTTCCTCCAAGGGAGACTTACTTGGGAAAATAACTACTATTAAAGGTAGGCTGCATGCCCAGCAATAGATGACCAACAGAAAACAAATTAACTGCATCTTTGAAGGTTCCTTATAATGTTCTTTTGAAGGTTCCTTTGAAGGTTCTCATAATGTCAGGTCTTTTTCTTCTTTTTATATTTTGTTCTTTTTAATTTTTTTTTATTCATTTTATATACCAACCATAGTTCCCCCTCCCACCCCTCCTCCAGTTCTCCTCCTCCCGCTCCCCTCCTCCCACCTATCCCCTCATCCACTTTTCCAAAAGAGTAAGGCTTCCCATGGGGAGACAACAAAGCTTGGTACATTCAGTTGAGGCAGGACCAAGACCCTACTTCACCCTGCATCAAGGCTGATCAAGGCATCTCACCATAGGGAATGAATTCAAAAAAGCCAGCTCATACACCAGGGATAGATGCTGGTCCCACTGCCAGGGGCAATTTTTCTTTTATTTATTAATTTTATTTTATGGTTTCCTTCTCTCTTTTTAACCTATAGGTCCTTTGAATGTATATAATGGCTTCCACTTTATCATTTTTATGAGATTCTTGAGTATGTAAACAAGTGCGTCTCTGTGGGTTTTTTGTTGTTGTTGTTGTTTTGTTTTGCTTTGTTTTTTTTCGTGTGTGTGTGTGTGTGTGTGTGTGTGTGTGTGTGTGTGTGTGTGTGACTTCTCTTGGCTTTTTTCCTTATGCTTGTTAGTTTGTCCAATTATTAGGTATTAGTTTTTGTTTAATACTATTATATTTTTTTATCATTATCCCTTAAAAGTTTATTTATTTTTTAATGAGAGACAGAAAGAGAATCGATACAGATGGGAGGGGAGGGGAGGAGGAACTAGGAGAAGTATAGGATGGTGAAACAGTAGTCAGGATATATCATGTGAGAAAAAGATTTATTCTCAGAAAGGAGAAAAAGTAAAAAAAAAAAAATGAAAGGTCATGAAGTTGAGAGGAAGTTGGGGAGACACAGGAATAGTTGGAAGAGGAAACAGGAGGTATAGAAATAATATAAATGCATCATTCATTCATGTATGAAATTCTCAAAAGTAAAAATTTCACTTAAAAGCAAATAAGTAAATAAAATCTCAAAATGAGATTTAAACAATTCTTTTTTTAAATTTCATAATTAGTTTAATTTTACATATCAGCCATGGATTCCCCTGTCCTCCCTCCTTCTGCTTTCTGCCCCCCTGTCTTCCCCCTAATCCACCCCCCATTTCTATCTCCTCCAGGGCAAGGACTCCCCTGGGGATTCAGCTCAGCCTGGTAGATTCAAACAATTCTAAATGAAAACTGCTTCTTCTTAAAACTTTAAGAGCATGATTTTGTAGTTAATTTCCAGTTGACAAATTTACCTTTTTGTGTTCTTAAGGTCTTTCTACATCCTTGCTTTGTTAGCATAATTTTATTATATTTCTATTCTTTCATTCTCATTTTAGATAGTTGAACAAACAATAAATATATGTTTGACAAATCTGCTCTCATTATGTGGATGACCTGACACCTTTTGGCATCTTTCTTGCAGTGAGATTTTTTTTTTTTTTACATCAGAACTGGTAGCATGCTTAGATATTGTCCTTAATTATTTCTGCAAATTCAAGTTCACACCTAAGTTTTATCCTAGATTCATACTCAAAATACGAGAGTACTTCATAAACCTGTTTGCTAGAAGCCAGAGAAAGACAGGCTAGGTTTCAGAACTAATTTAATCATGATCATTTCTTACAGCCTGGGTAATGGCTATTGTCAGAAACAAGGCATATACAGGTCCCAATGTCTCAGGGAGGGGATAAAGGCACCCAGGTGAATTTTTTTTTAATTTTGTATGTTAAAGAGAATATTAGAATATTAGAGGTACTTTTCATTTCAAGTATATGATGACATTTTACTGTTCCAAGCTTTCTCCTAAACCATAGCTGTGAATAAAATCAGAACTGCATTGAGTCAACCAATTTTTTATTGTAACATTTCCAATAAAACATCATTGTATTCAATACAGAAATGTGTTTTCACTGCATTTTGCAATATGATTGATGGTGCAATTATAATGATTGTTGAACTGTTGCTTATGCTTCTCTGTTATGAGTGCCAGGTATGAAGGACTAGAGGACATTTGCACGTAATATATTTACAGCGTGGGAGAAACACTGGTAATTTTCAGATTGCTAATGCCAGCTGCCAAAGTTCCTTGCTGTTATTATGATATACAAGCTCATATTTGCAAAATATTGTTCCAAGAACGTTATCTATGTCCCAGGTGGGAGAATGGTAGTCTCTCACAAACTGTCGGTATACTGCAATCTTTACTTTTTTATTTTTATTTTTTTATATTCCAGGTGAGGATATTAATTTTTTAGGAAGAGAAACCCAATTAATTAATCTGTGTATTTGGTTGTATTCTGGTTCTACTTGTAGATTTTAAAATCTATTCTATTTTTTTTTCTAAAATGCCTCCTTTATTGTCTCTTGCCTCAAAAAATATATTTGAATGTAGCGTTATTGCTACTAATTCTTTAAACATCCTCAGCATCTGATTCACAGATTTGGTAGAGTTGCATATTATCGTCTCTACTTGCTGTTTCCTTCTTTGATTGTGAGTTTATATCTTGACGGTTACAATTAAATGACTTCCTTGTCTAATGCCAATGACATCGCATTCTTCATGGACCACTGCTGTGTTTCTCCATTCAGATGAGACTCAAATGTTCTCAATAGAATACACTGGAAAGCTACACTTAGTACTACGAATTTGCCAATCTTAATTTTTGAAACAAACTGAACTCTGTATGCTTACAGAGTCAAATATCCAGTTTGAAGTTCTTTGTGTTTTATTTCTTATCATCATGGTAACTACATAAAATAGATGTGGTTTTCCGTGTAACTGAAGATTTTAAAGAACAGGTAACCTAGTGAAGCTCAGGATGTTCCTCATGGACTATCTACTACTTCTATGCCTGACCTTGAATTCCCTCTTGTTTAATTTTGCAAGCCAATTTATCTTAATACAGTGACTAGCTGAAAGCAAAAGTTGCTGATTTTTAAGCAGATGGTCTGGTGGCAATTACAAAATCATCCCAACAAGAGCTGACCCCCACTAGAGTTATTTTGCCACTGATATAAATAAATGAATACATGTGCATCTTGTATATGCCCATAGTATCAATTTACCTCGTAAATCAATTTGATCTTTAGGGAAAGGAAAGACCTTTCTGTTTAAGGCAGAATTATATTGCTCAGGCTTCATTCTATGATTTAGGAACTAGACCAAGAAGTGAAATTGTACATCTCCCAGGGGGGGAAAAAAGGAAGATGAGAAAAACAGAGGTTAGGAAACTACCTTTAAACATGATGTGTTATGACTGAAAACAGCATAAAGAAGCCAGTATGGTGCTGTACAACTTTAAAATTAGCACTCAGGAAGCTGAGGCAGGAGGATTTAAAGCCAGGGAAGCCTGAGAGTATACAGTAAGAACTGTCTGAAAATATAAAACAGAAAAACATAATAAATACAAAGGAGAGAAAGAGAGGGAAGGAAGAAGGGAGGGAGGGGGAGATAAAGATAGGATGAAAAGAAGGGAGATAGAAATGAAAGAAGGAAGAGTGAAGAGTTTTACAATCATAACACAGGTGTTTTTGTCCCCATCAAAAAGTTAGAGAGAACATATCTACACAGGCAAATACATTCTCATTTATTTGTCTACTCCAAATGAGAGATATTTGACTCTGAATCAACAGAACTCTTGAACACTGGAAGGTCATGTATGTGCATATGTGAACACAGTATACTGGGGAAGGTAAAGGCATGTAGTGATTATTCAAATTCTACAAAGAAATCTTAAAAAATATTCCCAAATCAAGTCAATTTGGAAATGTTTCAAGGTCAAAGGATCCATTCAAACATCTAAAAATAACATATATAAATATAAATATATATGTATATACATGTGCGCATGCGTGCGTGCGTGCGTGCGTGTGCGTGTGCGTGTGCGTGTGCGTGTGCGTGTGCGTGTGTGTGTGTGTTTCTGTGTAGTTTTCAATGCATCCAGGGAGTAATTTTCCCTCCCTCCACTCTTCCCAATTCATCTCCACCTCATCTCTCCCCCAAATCCATACCTCCTCCATTTCCCTTTTGAAAAAAAGCAGGCTGCCCAGGGACATAAACTGAACATGACATAATGAGATACATAAACTGACCATGGCATAACAAGTCTATGCACAAATATCTTGATATCCCTCATATCAAGACTGGATGATGCAACCCACTAGGGCAAAAAGGGTCCCAAGAGCAGGCAAAAGAGTCAGAGACACCCCCACCCCCACTGTTAGAGGAGTCCCATAAGAACACCAAGCTGACCATCATAACATATGTGCAGAGGATTTAGCACAGACCCATGCAAGCTCCATGATTGTTCCTTCAATTTCTGTGAGCTCCTAGGATCCCTGCTTAGTTGACATGTATGGGTCCTGCTCTCCTTGTTTCCTCGACGCCTCTGGCTCCCACAATTCTTCCTCCATGCATTCAAATTTTCTTGTTTTCATTATTCTTCCCATTGTCATCCTCTCCCTTTGCCTCCTCTTACTACTCCCCCTCATACTTCACCCCGCGAGTCTTCCCTGGCACTGCCTTTTAAAACTGTCTTCACTTCAATCTGAGAGCTCCAAAGCTAGAGCAAATAACATATTGTTGTGGGTTATTTTTTTAATTTTTCTGTTTAAAATTGAAAACATTCTGTCAAATACCAATGTTTTGTTCTTTTTTCTTTACCTTTGTTTTAACACCCATTACTAATTTTTGATTATTTCCTCAATTTGACTCTCTCTCCCTCTCTCTGTCTTCTTCCTTCCATCTTTCAGTTCTTTCTTTCTTCCTTTCTTCCTTCCTTCCTTCCTTCCTTTCTTTCTTTCTTTCTTTCTTTCTTTCTTTCTTTCTTTCTTGTTTCTTTCATCTTCTGCTTAACTTTATTATCTCTTTCCTTCTGAAGGTACCATAAATATATACCACTTTTGCATGGTTTAACCTTTTTAAATTCAATTTTTATTTTTTGTAAATTTCATATATTTTTACTGTATTTACATCATTTTCATCACCTCTCCCCATCTCCCGCTCCTCCTGTACCCCCTTTCAAATTCATGACCACTTATTTAATGCTAAGTCACTTTAATGTTGCTCATATTTGTATGCATTTAGGGCTGACAGCTTGGCATTTGGTAGCCTATCTCGAAGGCTTACCTCTGGAGAAATCTCATTTTCTTTCTCTAAAAAGCCATTAATTGATTGTTGCTCTTCAGGGCCTTGTGAGATTTCCCTCATCCATGGTGGTGTTTCAATTGGAATTGCTATTGTGCAGGGCTTGTTTGGACTAGCTTTCAGTATCCGAATATGCTGTGCCAGTTGTCAAGTAAGAAAACAATGAATAGTGTTACACAACTGTAAAATCTATGGACCACATCAATCACCAGCTCAGAATGGTATCTCCAATGTTATAATAGTGGCACATACCCAGGGAGTGTGATGATATATTGTGTCCCCCAATATATTGTGCACCCAAATAAAGCTTATCTGGAGATCAGAGGAAAAAGCCAGCCACTATATTAAACATAGAAGTCAGGCAGTGGTAGCACACGTCCTTAATCCTAGCATTCGAGAGGCAGAGATTCATCCGGATCTCTGTGAGTACAAGGCCATACAGAGCCAGGTGTGGTGGAACACACCTTTATTCTCAGTGCTAGTTAACCATAGAAGTCTGGAGGTCTGTACAGACAGACAGGAAGTGACAGAGCTGAGCACAAAGAGGAAGTGATGTAGCTGGGCAGAGAGAGGAAGTGAGATGACAGGGACAGAAAGAATATAGGCATGAGTATACAGGAAGTAAGTCTCTGTCGTTGGCTGAGGATTTCTAGTGGCAAGAATGTGGCTGGCTTCTTTCTGCTTCCCTGATCTCTCAGCTTTTACTCCAATATCTGGCTCCTGTTTTTTTTTATTAATAAGACTGTTCAGCAATTCGTCTTACAAGGGAGTAACCAATAGTCATCTAACTGGGCTTAAGCGCTCTCCACATAAGGGAATTCATGCCTGGTACTATTAAAAACCCATAGCTAGTGATGTCATGGACTTCAGAAGAGAACCTACTACTGCCATTTTCCTAAGCCAATATAACTTCAAACTGCACTCTCAATACAAATCCGTAAACCCACAGACATACACTTATACCCACAGATCAGTGTAGCTCTCATCCCTCATCAAAGAACTTCCTTTTTCAGCAGATGGTGATCATTGCAGAACACTGCAGCTAAACTCTTATTTTCAACAAGGTCTGATGTTGCACTTAGGAATATCTAACAAATTAAATTTGGAGGGGATGGTGGTGTTGAGACAGGGTTTCTCTGTGTATAGCCCTGGCTATCCTGGAACTTTCTCTGTAGACTAGACTGGCCTTGAACTCACAGATATCCACTTGCTTCTCCTCCCAAGTGCTGGGATTAAGCCACCATCGCCAACACCAGTTGAATTCTTAAGACAATCTTTTGCCATATTTAGATCTATTTTCTTTTTGTCTACTGTAATGCTGCATATAAGACAACATCATCCATTGCTGCTTCAAAAGACACGGAGCATTCACTTGATTACTGTTATTTTCTAAACTGGAATGTGTCCCTAGTTGGGTTCAATGCTGAGTCATCCTGTGGGAGTTAGCTGTGGCTCCTCAAAGCATTTCAATTAGTCAACACCAGCATGTGTCTTTCTTGTATACTGCTGATACCCTAAAGACAAAATGAAATTAAAAGGATGAATTTTCTCTTCTCTCCCTCCATCTAGTCAAGCTGCACTCTTCATGTTAAGACTAAATCTCTTCTTGAATAAAAATTAAATTGTCCTATAACATGAAACTTAAATGGTCTTATTAATAAGAAAAAACCCTGAGCCAAGTATTGAGGTGAATGCTGAAAGATATGAGAAGCAGAACAAGCTACAGCTTCCTCCCCTCATCAATTCCTCAGCTGATCTTGTTTCCTCAGACTGCATGCTTCTGTGTCCTCATTCTAATGAATCTCAGCTGAACTGCTCCTAAAAGCCTAAAAGCTCAACCAGTTTCCTATTTCCTAATTTTCACACCTTATATACCTTTTTGCTTTCTGCCATCACTTCCTGGGATTAAAGGTTCACTTCCTGGGATTAAAGGCTCACTTCCTGCGATTAAAGTCATGAGTCACCATGCCTGGCTGTTTCCAGTGTGGCTTTGAACTCACAGAGATCCAGGTGGATCTCTGCCTCTGGAATGCTAGGATTAATGGTGTGAGTGACACCATTTTCTGGCCTCTATGTCTAGTGGCTGTTTTGTTCTCTGACCCCAGATAAATTTATTAGAGTGCACAATATTTTGGGGAACACAATATCACTACATTGTCCTGTTTAAAACACCATTAAGTACCTGGAATCATCGAATATCTTCAACCCAAAGTATCAGTCATTTTGTGTTCTTCATGATGGATGAAGACCAAGATAAAAGAACCCAGGCAGGTAATTTTCCTTTTATGGAAGTCACTACACATCTTCATGCATATTTAGAAGGTGTAGTTTCCATTTCATCAAAGATAGAGTCTTCAAGTAAAGGTTGTTTTTACTATGTTTCAGTAATATTTTATTGAAAAAAACTTCATGGCTATATTGTTTATTTGTTGTTGGTTCTCTCTCTCTCTGTTTGTGTGTGTGTGTGTGTGTATGCCTGTGTGTCTGTATGTGTATATCAGGTATTTTTATAATTACAGCTATTAACAAAACAGACAGAATGTAGACAAATTTTAAAACGATCTTATTAAATAAAAAATCACGGAGCCAAATATAGGGATGAAAACCTTGGAAAGATCAGGGAAATAGGGAAAGCCACCCACTGGCCTTACCTCACTAACTCTGAAGCTTTCAAAGAGAGCTACTTCCTGTTTTACTTACGTCTATATGCCTTGCTGTTCTGTTCTCTCATTGTCTCCTTAGCCCAGCTACATCACTACCTCTTCCTGCCCAGCTCTGTTACTTGCTGTCTGTCTGTACAGACCTCCAGACTCTATGGCTGATACTGGGATTAAAGGCATGTGTCACCACATTTGGCTCTGTTCCCTAGTGTGGCCTTGAACACACAGAGATCCTGCCTGCTAAGGGATTAAGGGCATGTGCTGCCTGACTTCTTTGTTTACTTAAAATGGCTTGCCTTTCCCCCTGACCTCCAGACAAGCTTTATTTATTAAAGCACAAATAAAATAACATCACATTTCCATACAAATAAAATATCACCACAACAAAATTATGATTTTTAGGGCTTTATTATTCTACTTGTTAGAAAGAATAAGATTAAAGAAAATACATATTACATCATATAGCAATTGGTGTCAGACATAACAATAAAGAAGGAAAATGGATTACAGACTATAATAGGTCTATCAGTGGATTTTACATAAAATAGCCATGTTGACTTCAAAGTTTATAGTTATAAACTTTGTATTTCCAAGCATGCATTTCCACAGGCACAAAAAATGGCATATATTTACCATAAACTTGTTTGGATAATATAAAAAATCAACTAAGACATGAAATCAATTATAAGTTGATTTTTATTAACTAGAAGTTTCATTTTTATCCCTTCTGCTTATTTTTCTAATTCTAGAGATTTACAAACACACATGTACTCATGCATTTATA
This sequence comes from Peromyscus maniculatus bairdii, assembly GCF_049852395.1. NCBI lineage: Eukaryota > Metazoa > Chordata > Mammalia > Rodentia > Cricetidae > Peromyscus > Peromyscus maniculatus. The sequence goes on along the minus strand of NC_134855.1, from coordinate 87,724,303 downwards.
TAAACAAATGTTCAATGATAAAGCCTCATAGATACATATAAACATGTTTTTCAGTCCCCATTTGTGGTTATAGAGCATCTATGAATGAATATTATACTGGGATTTTCTCTGTTTTTAGTTACAGAAATAATTTATTTGGTTTGAGTAAGAGTACCTCTTCTACCTCTTCACTTAAATAACAACTATTCTTTCTCACTTTCATATTTGTGTGGCAAAAAATAGTTTGAAGCATGAGTATTGTTTCTGGTAATAGGTATCAGGTATTATTGTTAGAATATATTTAATATTAGAAACTTGCCATGACTATGGCGGGAGTGATGACTTTCATTACAAGCCGATCTTAACAAGTAAAGACCCATCGCTACAATATATGGCAAGCTATTTGAGGATCTATGCTTTTTTTAAGTCTTTTCACTATTGCTGCCTTAAAGAGCCTGGACATTAGGGAAGGACAGATAAAAGTATTTTAGATGATGAATAATAATCATTTCAATTTTAATCATTTTCTGTCATGAACTGCATAGTAATAGTTTGGTTATTGATAAATTCCATACATAATGGTGATTCCCAAGGATTAATTGTCTAGAAGTGGTATTATCATCTTATCCTGTGTAAGTACTCTCTGATGTTCCTAAAATGATTCATTTTCCTAAAAATTTATGTCCCTATTGTAAGGAAATACATAACTACAATTTCATTAGAGTGTCTCATATGATTACACTCTAAATTTGATCAAGATAAAAGTGAATTGTTTTCTAAGTTTATATGCAAATATTTCTATTCATACATTTTATGTTTGTGTGCATGCAAATGCCCAGAAACTTATCCATCCACACAAAATAAGTTCTTAATAAATATCTAATATATCATGTATTTTTGAATTTTATTAGCTTAATTATTACTGCCAACAATGTTTTTAAAATACAAATTATGAGATATTCATCAGTATTTTATATATATATGCTCTATGAGCTCAAGCACTCTGATGTTAGATGCAGCCAAAATTTTAGGTATTATGGTAGTTTTGACTGTAAACTTGATGTTGTCTGGAATCACTTGAGAAACAAGTGTCAGTGAAGGATTATCTACATAAGGTTAGCCTGTGGGCAAGCCTGTAGCTATTTTCTTCATTACATTAATTGATGTGGAAAGACCCAGTCCACTCTGCTTGGCACCATTTCTGAGTTTGGGTCCTGGACAATATAAGAGCAGAGAAGATGAACTGAGCATTAAGCATTGCATGCATTCATTTCTTTCTACTATTGACTGTGAATGTGTTAGGACTAGCTGTTTTAAGTTCCTGACACCTTAATGGCCCTGCCGTGCTGAACTGCAACCTGGAATTGTGAGCTAAATCAACCCTTTTGTCTTAAGTTGCTCTTTCTGGGGTACTTTATCACAGCAATGGAAATGAAAGTAGGAGAGAAGGGAAACACAGCCGTGACTTTATACTTAAACATGTTTATAGTTCAGTGTTTGAATCAGAAAACACTGGGACAAGATGGGTGTGTATGAGACAAGAAACACATTCAACAACTGCATAATAGCAGAACTCTCACACCCTGGCAGATACAGAGGATATTTTTGGTGACAGAAGATGCCATCTTTGAGGCTTTCTGAAAAGAAACTTACTAAGAACAATGTCATGCAATGATAAATGCAGTCATATTTAAAGCTTTTCTCATGGTTGATAGAAAAGAATAAAGATTTTTTCCCAAGGGAAAAAGTATAGATTTTCACAAATTTATGAATCTGTGATATAAAAACAGTATTGCATCAAGGATAATAAAGGAAATAATTACAACCTCTAAAAAAGCTTATTTGTCTATTTTTGTGAGCAGAAACTCTCACTGTGTAGCACAATATGACCTTGAATTTGCCACAATGGCTTCAAACACCCAATCTTTCTGCCTTAGTTTGTCAAATGTTATAACTGTAGATATTCACCACCATGTTCCACTAATAAGCCACTTTAACAACTCATAACTCTGATATAAGTTGAATTCACATGACCTCTTAGCTGCTAAGGAATATGCATTTGGTTGTTGAATGATAAATGTATATTATAGTTGCATGAACAAGTGTCAAACAATTGTTTAGTCCCAAGAGCCTCCCAATTATAGTCTTCACTCACTACTCTCACCTAATCTCATAAAATTAAACTAAGTTTTTGGAAACAACTACCTAAAATGTCCAAAATGCAAGTCTATCAATTATAAATATACTAAAGACTAAAGATAAATTAATATGGAAATTAAACTATTTTTAAAGGATATTGAGAAAAGTAACATTGATATCATAAACAAATTTTGAAAAAAGAACAAAATGTACTACTTTTTTTTAAAGATTTATTTATTTATTATGCATACAATGTTCTGCCTGCATGTGTCCCTGCAGACCAGAAGAAGGCACCAGATCTCATTACAAGTGGTTGTGAGCCACCATGTGGTTGCTGGGAATTGAACTCAGGACCTCTGGAAGAGCAGTCGGTTCTCTTAACCACTGAGTCATCTCTCCAGCCCAAAATGTACTAATTTTAATATCCAGATTATTTTTATTTTATTCAAATATTATTTACTTTAATTAGAAAATTAAAGTAAAAATTTAAAAAAACTAGAATGTTTTGTTCTGAACAGTTCATTTAATTGGGTAAGTAAAAATTAAACTAATAATTTTGTGAAGATAGACCATACACACATTGTTCACATATATTCCTTGCTGGCACTACTTTTCATGTAAACATGTATGTCAGTTATTTGCATATAGGATAGGTCTTTCTTTGGAAAATAATATGGAAGGAAAGTATTCCATTTACATAGTATAAACCTGACAGGATATGCTATCTGCAATAGATTGAAGGAAAGATATGCCAGGAAGTATTAAGAAATATTGCCAACTACATTTTTTCTAATGTCACATATGTTTTATGTTTTAGTTTCACTTTAAGAATAACACAATTTGTCCTAATTTGCAATTTCATCTCTGTTATTAGTCTCATTTTTTATTGTTTTAGAATTTCGAGCATGTGTATACTATTTTTTTTTATAAATTTCAACCTCCATCTAAGCCATTTCTCTATGTCCAAAAATTATGTTTTCCTTAGCCAGTGTCTATTTTGATTAACCACCTTTGCAAAAGGCTGTATTGATTGGTCACTGTAAATCTCAGCTGTAACACATTATATCCCTTTCTGAGTGTGGCAAAGTAAACTAAGAAGTGTTCAGTGGCCAATCTCAAACATATTTTGACAAATTATATGATTGGTAATTAATCTTGAGGTATAAATGTTATTTTTTAGTGACTTGTGGACTAACAGCAGAATTTGTACTTTATTTAACTATTGACAAAAAACAGATCATGATAGGGAATGTCCAATTATGTTGTTGGGAAGTAATATTATTTAACTAAATATTAGTAATTAATATATGGCCTTATTGGAATCATGGAATCATGTAAAGACAGATGATACATAGCGGCACTGAAGGAAAAAAAAACTAAAAGAATCATGTTCTCCATGAGGAGGTGAGAAAATGTTTGTATTTGCTATAGTTCAGTGGGAAGTAGCACAAGTATACTGTTGTTATAAATGTTAATAGGGCTGGAAGGAGGGCTCAGGGGTAAGAGTACTTGCTGCTCTTCCAAGGGGTCTGAGTTCTGTCCCTAGCACATATGATATGATAGTCACAACCACCTGTAACTCCAGATCCAGGAGATTAGATGCCCTCTTCTTCACTCCAAGGGCACCAGCATATACATGCACATACTCACATAGACTCAGACACACACAAATGATGAAAAATAAACCTTAAGGAAAATGTATTGTAGGCTGATAAATACAAATATATCAGTTACTTTTCTAATTACTGTGAAAAAAATCCTGACAAGATGACCAGGAAGAAAGGGTTTGTTTTGTAAGAGAAGCATTGTAGCAGAATCTTGATGCAGCTGGTCACATTGTTCTGCTGTAGGAAGGCAGAGAAAGATGGACACTGTTTCTCAGGTTGTTTTCTTCAGGCTGGTACCTCTGAGCAGCCTCTCACATCCAGAGTTGGCCTTCCTTCTTCAGTTAAACCTTCCTGGAAACACTTTGACAGACAAATCCAGAGGTGAGTTTCTGTTCTGATTCTAAGTCAACTCAAGCTGACAATGTCAATTAATGATCGCAACTAGTAAGTAAGGTGAACGGTTGAATTCCAAGAGTGAAAATAGAAGTCATGGGGAATAAATAGTTGCCTTCCTTTTTAAGAATTATTTTGCCACCAAGTGGTGGTGACACACACCTTTAATCCTAGCACTCAGGAGGCAGAGCCAGGAGGATCTCTGTGAGTTCAAGGCCAGCCTGGTCTATAGAGCGAGATCCAGGTCAGACTCCAAAGCTACACAGAGAAACCCTATCTCAAAAAACCAAAAAAAAAGAGAATTATTTTTTCTATTTTTTATATTATAATACAATTAAATCATTCATGTCTTCCCTTTCCACCCTCAAAATCTCCCACACAACCCTCCTTTCTCTCTTTCAACTTCATAGCTTCAATTTTTCATAATTTTTGTTATATAAATATATGTATATATGTATATATATATTCCTTAATATATAAATGGAACTTTCTGAATTTATATAATGTTATTTATATAGGGTTGACCATTTGGTACATGAGCTGAACAAGGACAAATACAATATATATGCTAAAGTGGGAAAACTCTACATGGAAAACTATAGGCAACTAAGGAATGCTGACAGTCAGAGAAACTAGTCTGTCCCGGGGAAGAATACACCAATTAGTTATCTAAACCAGATAATAACCTCCTTTTATATTCAGATAGCAGCTCAAAAACACACCTTCAATAGGGTTTTTCCTGCCATGAAATCCTTTTAAAATAGTATTCACGTTATTGCACTCCAAATCCCATCTCATTGTTATATTTTGTTTTATTTATGACATATTGAATTATTTATGTAGTATTGACTTTGTGTCTTTGTGTTTTCTACTAGAAAGCAAATATGGCTGTCTTATTCACTAAGGCACATCACAATACTTGACCCATGATGGGAGAAAATAAATGTTTAATGAAATAGTGATTTCATTGGATGTCATTTAATAGTCAGTAGAGCCTAGTTCTCACATTGATGTCTAGTCCATAATTCTTGTTTGTCTGATCTAGAATACTGCCCCCCACGCCCCAAAATAAAAAATCAAGTCCTGGTACCAAACTTCCCCTTTCAGGAGTCTAGACAGGGCCAATTCTGTCAAGGTAGTTAATTTTTAAAATTTTATTGTTTGGATGTTTCGCTTGCATGTATGTCTGTGCACCACATGCATGCCTGGTTCCTGGAGGCAACTAAAGGGTATCACATTCCCCTGTAACTGGAGTTACACAGAGTTGTGTGCCACCATGTCAGTGATAGGAATCAAACCCTGATTCTCTGGGAGAGCAGCCAGTGCTCTTATCCTCTGAACTGTGTCTCCAGCCACACACATAGCAACTTTTAATTGTGACATAGAACTCATGAATCTCTCATAGAATGGCTGCTGAGTGTGCTCCTTTTAAATATAAACATAAAATGTACATATCTTTTCTGTAAGAAAACTTCTGATTATATTATTTGTCAACTCACATTTTAGAGGTAAGATTATGTTATCATAATCAGTTTATAATAACATACATTCCTTCTTAAATTCTTCCTAAGTTCTAAAAATTGGAGTCTAATAATTACACGAATATGTGTATTTTTATATTATACAAATAGATTACCAGTGTCATGAAAAGTGAAATAGTTCATTCACTTAATTTAGGCTACAAATACAGAGTATATTAGTTTTTGTTTTCCAAGTTAGTTCTGAGACAGTAATTTGAGTTCTATTGATGGTCGAAGAACAATATCTAAAGAACAAATGCACAGCATGATAACTTTCAATGCAATGAGTATTTTTTTTTAAATTATGGCCATCTTGAAACTCTATTCACTTTGCTTGGTTTTCCAGAGATGAGACTTTAATTGGCAAGAACATCTCTAATATATTACACTAATCCCTTCTGTTCTCATGCCTCTCCCATTTCCAGTACTACCTCAGATTAGAATGAGTATAGGACTGCTATCCTGAGACAAATTTTAAAGTTAGTTAAATAAGACAATATAAAACAGGAAAAACAAGAAGCAAGTTCCTGAAACTGACTGTTGTCCCTAAACATTTCTCTAATGTGAAGTTAGTCACCAATGTGAAAAATCTCATTTCAATCTTCCGCAAGCAATAACAATTATAAGCCCAAATGTTTCTGAACTGTATTATCTGTCACCTTGAGAAGACTCCAGTTATATGCAAATTTGCACTGCTTATATAATTAGAAGTATATGTTACCCAAGCTGTGAAAGTGGCCTTTTCAGTTGTGAAATCACTGGCACTAATTAGGAAGCAGTTGGGGAATTACAGCCCCTAAGCATAAGCATTTTTGAGCCATTATATCATCTTGTAGTAAAGAGAATTTGGCTTTCATCTTTGATGTCTCCATCACTGAATGAACAGGTACCGGTACTCAGATACCTATGGATAGATATCATTTTCATTGAGTTGAGTCTTGTGTGGGAAAATGTTAAATCACAGATATACTGCCCTCTATCAGACAACACTGTCTATAACATCGTTTTTCAAAGCATGATATAAAGAACCCAATTATATATTCTAAGACAAAAGATGTCAGTGATGAAATGAGAACTTGTTTCTTAATGGTATTTATCACTGTCAAATCACTTCTGGGATGGACATTAATAATAAAAACTAGCACATTAAAATTGATTTTACAAGCTATGATCAAACTTGTTTTAAACAACAGAATTTATCTTCACCAATATTTTCTAACAGCCCCAAAAGTGCCATATAGATACTCATAGAGAAATGTCAGTCTAAGAGTAGAGCATTTAAAATATTGTATCTGTCATGTCAAGCAATAACTCTCTTCATTTCTAGATGCTAGGTGAAGAAGAAATTTATGGAAAATGTGTGGGAGAGTATGTGGGGTGTAGGGTGCGTGTGTGCGCACGTGTGTGTGTGTGTGTGTGTGTGTGTGTGTGTGTACATGGCACATATGTGGAAGTCAGAAGAGAGCTGACAGAATTCTGTCTACTTTCACCATGTAGATCCTAGAGTTTGAATTCAGGTCATTGAACTTGGAAGTCCAGCTTTTGACTTGCTGAGACATCTTACTTACTCACTCTCTCAAGATTCTTCTTGTGGCTCTATAGGACTGGTAAATACTTTTTATAATTAAATTCAAGGAAGGGGTTGACTATTTTAAATATGTCTGACTTAAGTAAATTTATAATATAAAATTTTGACTGAAAACATGTCAGTTAATATTTTTATAGCAATCTCAAGTTATTTCATAGAAAAGCTACATTGATAAACAAAACAAAACAGAAAAAGAAAAACCCAAAATGATCCTCAATTAAGTACCAGATTTCAACTTGGACTAGAAAGTAGAAAACAAAATTGCATTCATAGTTCTAATTAAGTGTGTATATCACTTAATGTAATCAAATGAAAGCTGTCAAGACAGCAAAGGAAAACAAATCATTTAAAAAATTCCCTTATTGTCTGATAAAATAGACTTTAAACCATAATTAGCCAGAAGAGCCAAAGATCACTTTGTATGATGAAGGAAATAATCCATCAAGACATAACAGACTCTTGCCCTGTGCCCTGCACCCCTGACAAATGGGCAGAAGCTAGCCACAGGCTCACTTGGCAATACTCTGCAGTGCCACTATAATGAACATGTATGTGGTGGAAAAATAAGAGAGAAGAAGAAGCAGAGTGGTTCATACACTATGGAGATAAGTGGAACTAAAGACACAACATTGATGGAGAACAGGCTGGTATGGATGGTCTATGCTGCAACCTGGGGCCATGTGATGTCCAGGCCTGTGCTGCCTCCAAGTGCCATGTCTGGGTCCATGGCCCTACCACAGCTAGGTTCTGTGTTAATGTCTGTGGCCCTGTGTTGATGTCCATGGCCCATGTTATCACAGAAGACATACAGATGCCTATGGTCTGGGCAGCCATCTGAGGCCATGTTGATGTCCAAGGGCCATGCTACCACAGGAGCCATATTATTTTGAGTAGCCTGCACTGCCATCCAAGTCCACGGAAATGTCTGGGCCAAGTTGCCATGTCTGGGTCCATGAACCTACCACAACTGGAGTCTATGTTCTTGTCCGTGGATTATGTTACCATTAGGGGCCATTGGAGAGCCAGGCCCAGTGGCCCGGTCACCAGAGAACTCTGGTCCTGTCCCTAGCTGACCTCTTTAGTGGAACAGTTTACCCCCAACCCTGCAAGATAACTGGACCTAATGGAATAGGCATTGGAGAGATAAACTTCACCTAAACCAGCCTTCTGAGAACTGCCCCTCTTCCAGGCTACCACAATGGAAGAAGTGGCCCCACTCAGCAAGCAGGAGAGCTGGCCCCACCCCTTGCCGTGTGCCAGTGGGAGAGCTGGCATTGAGACTCACCTGGGGGGTGGTAGTCCTGGTATAAGCCCAGGCTGACCAACTCAGCTACCACCTAGGCCCACATCCAGGGTTTTGAATTGGCCCACCCCAACATTCACACCATCTGTGACCTGCTAGAGTGCATGAAGGGAATGGTCCTGGGGAATCATAGCCAAAGGATCTCCATGACTCTGAGCAAAAGCAGGATATCCAGAAGTTATTGCTGTGAGGGTCCAAAATTGTTTGTGTACCAGAAGCCAGAGGCCTTGAACTAGACCAACAATTCATTGCAATGAACATTTTCAATAAAGGCTTTTTGGGCAAAAGAATATACTGTGTGACACATTGCAGTTCCCAAGGCCACTACTACAAATGATTACATGATGGAGAGGCAGGAAAGATGGAGCAGCGAGATATTCTTAATTTTATTTTGGGGATGGGAGGCTACAAAAATGGAAAAGGCTGGGAAATAAGTGGAACTGGGGTGCATGATATGAAATTCCCAAAGAATCAATAAAAAAATTGTGGACAAAAGAAGACATTACAATTCTGAAGATACATGCAGTGAACATATGTGTACCCAGCTTCATGAAACACACACTAGTACATGTAAAGTCACAGATGATCACCAACACCATAATAAATAATAAATAAATAAAATGGGTATTAATAAAATTATAAATCAACAGCAAAGAGATCCTCCATGCAGAAACATACATACGGAGTAAGAACAGTGCACTACAGAATGATGAATGGTCATTGAGGAAATTAAGAAGAAATCAAAAGAACTAAATGAAAATTAAAACATTCAAGTAACATTATATAAACTTTAGCAGATTGTATTTTTGTGTTTAGGAATATATATAATATATAGGAATATATATATATATATATATATATATATATATATATATATATATATATATATATATATATATATATATATATATAGTGATGGTTTGGTCAAAGAACATTTGTGTTTTCTTGTAATTTTTTGGTTATCCTTAGTAATATGATGAACAAATACAATGTATTTTAATCATATCCATATACACCTCCAAAATCCCCTCTCCAGTTCCTCTGGGGTCATTCCCTCCCCCATATCCTCTTCCAAATTTCCCCTTGCTTCCTTCCTGTCACTGAGTCCAATACATATTGCCCTTATGTGTCATCCACCAAAGCATGGACAAACTACTACAGGCCACACCAATGAAGAAAATTGACTCTCTCTACCCAATTTTCTAACAACTACTAATAGGTCCTCAGCTAGTGGCAGGTCCTGGTGAGCCAATGTGGAGTATTGACTGGCTTAAACTTGTCTACGTTTTGTATTGCAAACACAGCAGGTGTAAGTACAAGAGTGTGGCTGTCTATCTGTCCTGGGTCAGTGTGCCTGAAACCACTATCATTTGATCCCTAAATTAACATGATGAGGCATTCCAACCTTTTTAAATGGGGCGGGTCAAAGTAACTATGGTTAGCACTTAAGTTCTCTTTTCTTGTTGCAGGACTTTCTTTTAGAATGTTACTAGAGTCCTATTTTTTAAAATTCATTTCTGGATTTTTAATAACTAATGGAAAATTTAAAAACAAAACCATATACATATGGATATTAGCAAACAAATTACATAAAATAATTATTTGAAATGACACATTTTACCTAGCTAGATGCAACCATTCCTCATGAATATGTATACAAAGCATCCCTGTTATGTATGATGAAAAGCATTGAGTGTTATGTGTCAATTAAAGCAAAAATAAAAGAAAATCAAGCCTGCAACAATTTATTTAATGAAATTAATTAATTCACCTCCTCTTATTTAACCGTTGCTATTACATATACATACAAACAAATAAATATAGAAGTACAACCTGTATAGTATTGCCTGAATGTATATTTTCAGGGCTGAACAATTATTATTGAATAAGCAATCAGCTGAGACTGAACTGGCCAAAGACTGGATAACCAATCATGAGGCTCATCCTTGGGGAAGGCTAATTCTCAGTCCCTCCACAGCTGTCAGTTACTTGTAGCTCTTCATATAGAAGTGGACTGTGACTGTTGTTGAAATTGTTCAAATTTTCTTTCAGCAACCAAGTTGTTGTGAGTCAATGTTATAGCTTACAGGTCTTAGACAGAAGGTACAGAGTGTGAGAGAGAAGAAGATGGGGAGAAAGTACAGAAAGGAGACAGGGGGAAAGGAAAGGAATGAGCAATAAATAATTCTCAATCTCTGACACATAATTACCATGTTGTGTATTATATATTTCTCTAACTGCTATCAATATATGCTTCTTATTTACAAACACTTAGCAAATGGGTCACTATAGATAGTATTTCATACTTCATAAACTTTGATTAACATTTATAAAGAATTTCCTGATTCCTAAGAAAAGTCTTACATTCTAATTATGAATATGTATGAAATGTACATGTTTGCTAATTTTGTCTGAAAGTTGAATATCTCAATTACATTTCATTGTGTTTTATTTTTTCTTTTTACAGCTTTTAAAAAGCTATTGTTATATTCTTGAATTAAAGACCAAGGAATATTGAAATTCTAATTTTGTGTATACTCACTAAAATTCTAGAATTTCAAAGAGGTTTAAAATAAATTATGTACTTTTCAAATATCATAATTAAAAGGCACTGTGAACCTCTGGTCCCTGTCTCTGAAATCCCTGCCAAGACGTATTAAAATTTCAGTGTGGGTGGCGTGAGTTGGCTTAGAATGTACTACCTGAGAATAGACACAAGAGTTTAAAAAGGAGACAAAATACAAAAGACATCAAGAAACCATTCACTGTTTTGGCATCATGATAGTTTGATAGTTAGAGGTAATTGTCAGCTTGATAGAAATTGAGTCATCTCTGGGCATGCCTGTTAGTAATTCTCTCCTTGGTACTGACCTGAGAAAAGGATTGTGAATAGAAATATTCTGTGGAGTGTGGATCATGGACTGTATAAATGGAGGAAGCAAGCAGTAGATATGCATTCATTGCTCTCTGCTCTTGACACAATGGAACTAGTTGCTTCAGTTCCCTGCTGCCTTGACTCCTCTCCCATGAGTGGCTGTACTTTCAACTTTGAGAAAAGCAAAGCCTTTCTCTCTGAAGTTGCTTTTGTGAAGGTATTGTCATCACAAAATGAAAAGAAAGTACGACAGGTAGTCTTACTTTTACTAAGTGTTTTCAAATTTTTGGAGCCCATAGGAAGTAATTTTGTAGCTGGCAGACAATTTTAGTTCTAACCCTAGAATATTTACAGTAGTGTCATTCTGTTTGATTGTAGTGAAACCTCAAAGACCCATGCTTGAAATTTGTGTTGGATATTAAACTGAGTATAAAGAGAAACCACCTTTCGTTTACTCTCTGACGTTGATTTCTTCTGTTTTGTTTGGATGAGTACCTTTTCATTCCGCTGCTCCTTCCTCATTTCACCATCTTTCTCTTACCTTGTCAAAGCTGAGTAATCCTGCTGTAACAATTCCTCTTTCTTATAACATCATCAGTGCCCACCACAATATTTGAGAAATTGTCTTTTATTGAAAAGCCTTGTTGCACAGAATACCAGAGTACCAAAATACCACCTAATTTGATTTGGCAGACTGTCAGGAGCAGTAGTTCGTAGTAATTAATAAGAATTTAGTTTTAAGTGGGCACAAGTATGTAATCCTTGACTCAGGTCTTGGGAAACTGAGACAAAAACATTATTTTATCCCAGGATTTGGGGACTTGCTTGGATATTATAGGAATATCCCTGTCTAATACACACACACACACACACACACACACACACACACACACACACACACATACACACACACACACAGAGAAAGAGACAGACAGACACACACACACATACATACACATGTATGTGCATATACATGTCTGCCAACAAGCATCATGATCAGGTCTGTCACAGCAATACCCCACTCCTGGTAACAACTTCTGTCTTAGTCAGTGTTCTATTGTTGTGAAGAGACACCATAACTATGGAAACTCTTATAAAAGAAAGCATTTAATTGGAACTTGCTTACAGTATCAGAGCTTAGGTCCATTCTCATCATGGTGGAAAGCATGGTGGCAAACAGACATGGTACTAGAGAAGTAATTGAAAGTTCTACATCTGAATCTGCAGGCAGCAGAAAGAGAGAGCCACTGAGTCCAGCTTGGTACCTTGAAAACCTCAAAGCCCACCTTCAGTGACACACTTCCTTCAACAAGGGCACAACATCTAATGTTTTCAGATAGTCCTACTCTCTGGTGACCAAGCATTCAACACTATGAGCCTACAGGGGTCATTCTCATTCAAACTATCATAAATGATAAATAAAAGGGTCCTGCAGTATCCCAGGAAGGAGGGAGAAGTGTAACACAAATCTTAAAAAGTCTTATTAATAAAAAACCCAGAGCCAGATATTGGGGTGAAAGCTGAAAGATCAGAGGAAAAAAAGCCAGCCAAAAGTTCTCACTGCTAGGAAATCCTCAGCCCAAGAGAATTACTTCCTGTGTACTCACACCTTATATACCCTCCTGTGCCCTGCTATTTTATTTCCTCTCTCTTCCCAGCCACATCATTTTCTCTTCCTGTCTATCTCTATCACTTCCTATCTGTCTGTACAGATCTCCAGACCTCTATGGTTAATTAGTGCTGGGATTAAAGGCATATGCCACCATGCCTGGCTCTGTTCCCAGTGTGGCCTTGAACTCACAGAGATCCAGATGAATCTCTGCCTCCTGAATGCTAGGATTAAAGGTGTGTGCTACCACTGCCTGACCTCTGTGTTTAATATAGTGGCTGGCTTTGTCCTCTGATTCCCAGGCAAGCTTTATTTGTTAGAGCACTGTGGTGATATTTTATTTGTACTGAAATGTTATTTTAATTTTATGTTAATAAATAAAGTTGCCCTGGTGTCAGAGCTATTAGAGCCATAGTGAGAGCGTGGTGGTTAGAAGAGCTAGGTAGATTTCTGTGTGTTCAGGGATACAGCCAGTATTGGAGACATACGCCTTTAAGACCTGGAGGGCGGTACTTACAGGCAGTGATGAGGCAGTCATGTGGTTGGGTTTACAACCAATGAGAAGGCAGAACAGAAAGATTATTTAAACAGGGACACAGGAAGTACCTCCCTCTCTCGGGGAAGCTAGGAGCACTGCAGGAGGTAAGATTTTATCTCTGAGCTCTGACCTCTCGGCTTTTCTCTTTTACCTTGGCTCTGTGTTTCTTATTTTAATAATACGATTGGTTACATCTACAGAGCACAAATAAAATATCACCACAGAGAAGTTACTGTGAATTCAGATATGGTCCAGGAGAAGTTAAGGAAGAGAAGGGATGTTTACTTTCTAGCTTTCTATTTAACCATGTACCCAAAACCAAAATAACCTCTGCCTGGAGACCAGTTCTAAGTTGCCCTAGCTCCAATTCATTGAACATGCATGAGCTCCTGGAAGACTAATATCCAGAAAACTAATGGGCAAAACCTTTTTGTGCATTTTGTTTATAATCAGAAAACAGTCAAATAAGTATGTATGATTACCACCTTGTAGTGACAACTTGTACTACCCAGCCATGATAAAGAATAGTACTCATTCATTCATTTATCCAATTGGCATTTGTTGCGTGCTTTATAGATACCAATCATGGGACATGAATCTGTACTCAGAGATTTGATGCTATTTGGATGTATCTAAATTTTTGAACTCTTTTGTTTATGTATTATATATCATATATTATGAGTTTCTGAGGTGGCTCCTGGTTTTCCTATCAGTTTCTTTTATAAAATAATATATATAAATTTGATCAGTGAGGATTTTAACTCCATTTTTAACTAAAATAACCTGCCATATGCTAGGCACAACATTCTCTTTCTCTCCTTCCTGAAAAAACAAGTCATAGAAAGAAATTAAAATAAAAAGGTAAAAAAAAAACTTAATGCTTATAAATAAGCTGAATAGTTTTGAGGGAATTTGATTCTTTTAGGCTAGTCTCAAGCCTAGCTTGCTCACTCACCAACTGAATCATCTTGAAAAATAACACTAAATCATTCTCAAAATAAGAATAATGACATGTGAATAGATTATTTTTAATATAAAATCATATGATAGAACTTATAAATTCTAAGACTATATAGTTAATTTCAGTCCCTTCCATGTCTTAAGAATCTTCAAAGGCATGGACTCTGGAGCAGCTGTTAAGATGAAAAAAGGCCTTCGGCAAGGATTGAAACAAATTTTTTTAATAACATTTTCTAATTCTAAGTAAGTATTATTGGCAGAACAACTAGACATGTGTACATCTCAGGTCTTCCCAGACTATGTTGTTCCCACCTCGCTCTGGTGCTGGCCACTGTTCATGGATTTGTGGTCTCTGTATTTTATTCCTTTTACCCAACGCTGCTCTCGGCTGACCTCGTACCACATTACCAAGCAGAGACCTGCATAGCTGGGAGTGGAAGAAGGCAGACATTTCTGGCCTTTGCTTCTCCAAAATAACACAAGCCCAACATTATTGCAGCATCCCCCTACCCACCCAGGAAGAAAGAAGAAACACACACACACACACACACACACACACACACACACACACACACAATGTAAACAGTTCTAATGTAATGCAGTAAAGGGCTCATTGCTCTGCTCCTTAGTAGAAGCAGATGTTTGAAGGTTGCTGTGTGTAGAATTAATTTATCTAATTTCTAACAAAGGCATAGTGGTTAAAATTGCATTATACAATTATAGTAATGGCTGGTATTAGTGCTTGGAATGGTCAGGAGATATTGGATGTTGAAAGTAAATGAGAACAAGACAGAATTCATATAGTATTTTTTTTCCTCTTTACAAGGCAAAGATATAATTTCAGAGTTGTCCTCATTCTTAAAAAGGTATTTTCAAAACTTTACGTGAATAAATAGTTAAACATACTATTATGCTTTTGATGCTTTGGTGAAAGTAAAGAGATTATTTTGACATTTAGAGGAATCTGGCCTGGACTATTAAAGGGAACTCACTTTCAAGTTAATCTTCTGTCAGCAACCAATTGATCTGTAAATGCATTTTAACATTTACTCAAAAGGCATTTACAAATAAGGGAATGTTTTCACCAAATGGATGGAGAAAGCTGATTTAAATTCTCGAAAACTGAAAAGTCAGGGGTGGGATTTCTTGACTGTCTCCTATCTCCATGCTGGGACTGGCCTGGCTCAAGCACAGATCTTGTGTGTGCTATCACACTCTCTTTAAAAATGTTATCTTTCTAACTGAAAATAAAAGTTTTTAATATTTTATTTACTTGAATGCACTGAGAAAAATTGATATCCATAAACCCTAGATACAATTGAATTGCATCATTTGTAAATACATCAAATGGCAAAACCAATCAAACTTTATCTTCTGAAAAACAGTACTATGTAATGTCCCATTAATGAAAAGAAGTTAAAACTTTAATACTGATTTCTATAGATTTTCACAATTTTATGTAGAAAGTAAAAATTAGTAAATTAGTGTCAATATATAAGCAAATGGTCATGTAATATTGTATCTATAGAGGTCTCAGTTTTCAGAGCTTCCTGGAAGAAAATACCTGACAGGGATAAAACTTTGTGGAATTTGGGACTTATCTAAGCTGAAAGTTTAGATAAACAAAGTGATTAAATCTAGTGGTTATAATGTCTAATTTTACAAAGAAGAGGTGTTGAATACATAAAAAGCTAAAGAAAGCAGGCCCTTCCAGCCTCATGCTGTATACCTCTTGTCAGTTTTACATCAGGCAGGAAGCATCACACTAACTTCCCTATAAATTTTTAATGAAAATAATTTCTTCATCATTGTGCACACAGTAATCGATGCCTACTTGAGCCATCTTGTTTATTTTTGATCTTATCATAATTCTCTCACTTCCACTGTCTTTCTCCATATTCTGAGGCAGAAAGGTGTGGTCCTTTATCAGAAGACTTGATTGTTCTTTTTGTTGTTGTTTTTCACATCTGTAGTCGTTCATTATTATCTTTTAGTTCTACCATAGATTCTGAGATTCGGTATTAGTATGGGTTGTGTTTAGGAGAAAATGTGATGATTTATTATTAAATACTTTCAGAGCCAACTAGTTCAAGTATTAATTTGAAGGAAAATGTGTTATCTCTGTTTTTAATAATTTAGCCATCGATAACTTTGAAGTACTTGGCCAATATTTGATAGTTTATTCTATGATACTCGTGATCTTTATAACAAACTTTTAATGGAGAAGTCTTTTTGTCCTTAACATCAAGGTCAGACGACTACTAGTTAAAGGTCTGTTTAAGCATCTACAGTCCCACAGTGGCAGCCCAAGCTCATGATAGAATCGTTCTTCCAAACTGCTGAGCATTGTTGCTTCATTTTCTCATTCTCTTGGTCCTTAGAAAAGTCTGTCACTGCAGTTGTCATATTTTATTGTAGCCATTGGAAAGTGTTCTTTCTTAGTCCTTTCAGATAGTATGTTCCAAACACAAGGATGAATGATAATAACTAAGCCCCATTCCTGTGAGTTTTTTCACACCCTGACACATAACTTTCAATGATGTGTTAGTATATGCTTATGAGGAGTCCTGTAACACCACACTCTTTAGTCTTCAAACTGTATAGATTCAATTCATTTCCATAGTATAGTAACCTAATACATGAACTAGCTATTGTGTTCTTGCTGTGTAGCATGCACTTGGCTACAATTTAAACTGCATTGTTTAATCTGACCCTCACTCTGGTCAGATTAAGATGATTGAGAGTGCTCTCTTCCTTTATTACAAAGGTGCAAGGACCTGGCACAGAAACTCGAGTTTCTACTTCTCTTAAATTCATTATAGATATACGTGGCTATTTTACCATTTATAACTAAGTAGATTTGTATAATGTTGCCTCATGATCAATTAACATTTTTTTGTTTGTTTTTCAAGACAGGGTTTCTCTGTGTAGTTTTGCGCCTTTCTTGGTAGCCCAGGCTGGCCTCAAACTCACAGAGATCTGCCTGCCTCTGCCTCCCGAGTGTTGGGATTAAAGGCATGCACCACCACATTTTTTAAACCAATAAATTAATAGTGAAAGTTGCTAAAGAAAAAAGACAGACAAATATGGGTTAATACTCAGACAGTTTTGGATCCTAAATATCTATGGACTTAAAAAAAAAAAACTAATTACTAATCCTAAGTATCACATTCTTCCAGTATAACAATGTACAATTTCAAACATAGCAATGTGTACACATGTGGAAAATTATATTCATGCACACACACACACACACACACACACACACACACACACACACACATGTGTATATATGAGTTGTGATGTACAAGATCTAGTTACACTGCATGTGCTTCCTAAGTTTTCATTTAGTATTATAGTGTCTTTCTTTTTTTAAGCCTGGAAGTTTGTTGTACAATAAAATATTATCTTGTATTATATAAGATAATTAAAAATGTTAAAATTTAAAAGGATCTTAAGATTACTCTGAGGAAGTCAGTTCATGAAAATACAAACAAAATTCCCTGGTACAAAAAGAAGGGACAGAATAGAAACAATGCAGATTGTGAACACGATCAAATCACATGCATGCATACATGTATGGAAATATCAACATGAAACTCCTTTCTGTGTACACTTAATATGCACTCATTTTCTAGGAGGGAATATCTTTCAAAGAATAGAACTATATTTTGTATACATTTAAGAAAGATGAAAACATCTTCTGGGTGATTTTTTTTTTGGCCCAGTCTCTTGTGGATTGTGATACTTTTAACTTATCTCTGACATTATCAGGTCCTATATTCAACTTTAAATGGTGAGGAAATCGCATTATCTTCAACCTTTCAATTGTTAGAAGAATAAGTAAGAAAACAATCAAGAAAATAACAGCTCTGTACATACAATAGTACTGTGTTGCATAACAAATATGTGGCTAAAATCTGTAAAGCTCACTAAATATTTCAGAGAAAAGCACTCTAAAAATAACTAGGTAATGCCAAGTGACAGCTTTGGCTTAGAGCCCATTAATAGGAATGAACTCAGAATCATGCTCTCTGCCTATAATGTCTGCATTCTTAACTTTGGTAAAGCCATATACAGCACAAGTGATTTTTAAGGCAAATGGTGTTTGCAAGAAATGAAATGGCAACTCAGCTAGCATATAATCATGGCATTGTGTTTTATGAATTTGCAAGAGATTTCTAGGACTACAGTTTTATCTTTGAGAGAGAATATAGAAAAACTGCCTGAGAATGGTAAAAATTAGATTTCATATGAGTAGGCAGCGTTTTATTAGTTAAAAAGCAAAACCAGGAGCAATTGTACTAAAATTTTCTATTTTCAAAAATATTATTTGGTGATTTATGGTAATATGGGTGATTATTTAACTTTATAATATTGCTTGTTTACATATAAGATATTAAAATTGGTCATCACATAAGGTTTCATAGTATAATCATACATGAGATTATGATTAAGAGAGTGAATGAAATTAAGTGTGACTTGAATTTTGGAAAATACAAAGATGAATGAACGGTAAGCAGATGCAGGGTTTCCTCACAAAATTAGGCAGGATGCACCCTGCAAAAATGTCAGAGATGCTATTTGTGTAAATGGTTCTGGGACTTGTGTCTCTGGTATTGGTGCATACAGCAGCCCAGGAAGTGGAGAAATCAGAGGACCATGTAGAACCATCACGCCGTTTAGAAATAGAATTGAACTAAACAGGCAAACCCAGTTCATGAATGTTCTAACTTTTCAATCCATCCTAAAGGAGTAGGATTTATGGAGAAACCAGGTAATAAAAGGGATACAGATCATTCTCGCCTGAGGGAAGAGCCAGTGTAAAGTCACAGAAAGGGGAATCTATGTTGCACATACATTCTCTTCTCCAGAATTTCACCCCTGTGTAGCTAGAGTTTTCCTGCCTTGCCCACAGTCAGGACAAATCTTTGTCACCCGCCAGTCCCACAGCAGCTCAGACCCAACCAAGTAAACACAGAGACTTATATTGTACAAACTGTATGGCCATGGCAGGCTTCTTGCTAACTGTTCTTATAGCTTAAATTAATGCATTTCCATAAATCTACATCTTGCCACATGGCTCATGGCTTACCGGCATCTTCACATGCTGCTTGTCCTGGTGGCGGCTGGCAGTGACTTCCTTCTGCATTCCTGTTCTTTCTTTTCTCCTCTCTGTTAGTCCTGCCTATACTTTCTGCCTAGCCACTGGCCAATCAGTGTTTTATTTATTGATCAATCAGAGCAACACATTTGCCATACAGAACATCTTACAGCACTTCCCCCCCCCTTTTTTTTTTCCAAAAAGGAAGGTTTTAACCTTAACAAAGTAAAATTACATATAATTTGGGAATTTGGGCATAGCTTCTCTTACTACTTCTGCTGGAGGGGTGTGCTGTATCTTATGGGGACACAAAGAAAATTTTAGGATTATGGAATAGTCCATGAGGCTGTATTGTCTGAGCCAGTTGCCTTCAAACCATTTTGGGTGTTGGGTCATCTGGGCCATGGTGTCATCGGAGACCTTTCACGGGGTCTTGGCTTGTCAAACCTGATGTAACTTAATTTGGAACAAATCCATAGCCTCTGGCTTTCTGTGAGAACAAAAGCAGAGTCTCCTTTCCAAAACAACACATCCTTACATCCAAATTTTGAAGTCAAGGTATCTTTAAAATATACATATTGGTTTAACTCAACATCTTTTACGATCAAATGTTTTTCTGCAGTTAAAAATTCCAAAGACAACACAATCCAGATTCTCTGTGTAATATTCTTTATGTGGCTTATTTTTTAATATTAATTTTATTGTCTCTTTAAAGAGTTCATTTTTTAAAACTATGTATTTGTTTATATAACTGTATATATCACCTTTTTTGTCTCTTTCAAGCCTACTTATATTTTACACACATTGTAAACTATTACATCTGAATCTGTCTTATTGTGAATCTATTGCTTTAAACTGCATCATTTGTAAGACTGAAAGGGCACTATGGCTGCTGGCTCCGCCCACCTCAGCTTCCCAACATGGCGGTGGTATGTTTATTGCCAGTTCTGGGAACTATCGTGGGTCTATGCTTTTATCCAAGCAGAGTGTAGCCCAGAAGCCTCTTTTTTTTTTTTTTTTTTTTTTTTTGTTTTGTACTAGCAAAGGCTAAATCTACCATGCAGCTTAATGTGCCACTTGCAGAGGCCTCATTCCCGCCATACTGCAGGTCAAGCTCACACTCCAGGAACCCACAGGTAACTCAAACTGACAAGCTGCTGCTCATTTGAGAGAGACAATTAGGAAGCTGTTTTTAGCTCTGTTTTAGAATCCTTTCTCAGGTTTTAGGT
Source organism: Peromyscus maniculatus bairdii (assembly GCF_049852395.1). Classification (NCBI taxonomy): domain Eukaryota; kingdom Metazoa; phylum Chordata; class Mammalia; order Rodentia; family Cricetidae; genus Peromyscus; species Peromyscus maniculatus. The sequence goes on along the minus strand of NC_134855.1, from coordinate 87,703,459 downwards.
AGAAACTCTTGCCAACTCGTCGGGCATCATTTGTAGATGTAACCAACCATCTTATTAAATAAGAAACACAGAACCAATGCAAAGAAGAAAGCCAAGAGGTCAGAGCTAAGAGCTAAAAGCTTACCCTTCCTCCTGTGGTGGTCCTACCTCTCCGAACCAGAGCTACTTCCTGTGTAAAGTTTTATATATTTTCTGTTCTGCCTTTCTCATTGGTTGTAAACCCAACCACATGACCTCCTCATCATGGCCTCTCTGTATAGACCTCCAGGTTTTCTATGGTTGGTACTGAGATTAAAGGCATGTGTATCCAATACTGGCTGTATCCCTGAACACACAGACTTACCTAGCTTTGCCTACCAAGTGCTGGGATTACAAGCGTACGCCACCACTGCCCTGCTTTCCTATTGCTTGCTAATAGCTCTGACCCCCAGGCAACTTTATTTATTAACATACAAATAACATTTTAATACAAATAAAATATCACCATACCCCTGTCCACTACAGATTCCTGACAAGACTCAAGGTCCTCAAAATCTGTGGAGATAAAATTAATTCTAACCTTCCCCCACCCCCATCTGCTTGGTAGTCTATTTTTTTCTTTCTTTATCCATCCGTCTTTGGAGTTCCCCCAATGCATGCTGGAGCAGTGAAGTCTTAATCTGCATGAGTCACCTCTCTGGGGCATGTGGTTTCTAAAAGTGGACCACTGGAGGAAGGATGGAGCTAGCATTTGTAGAGCCCTTTGCCTTAACAGCTTTTCTGAAAACAATACCTCTGTGTTTGAGAGGCTTGAATTGCTTCCATTTAAATCAGCAATCCATTAAATACACACTCCTCCACATGACCTTCAGGACCTTGATGATCTGCTTTTAAGCTTTATTCTGACTCCTTGCTATTTTCCCTGTGCCTCAGCTGCTTGTACCTGAACCATCTTCTAGCTCCCCTAGAGGCCCATATGGTGAGGAATGGTTGGCAGCCTTGCATCAGATGCTGATGGGACTCTGTTACACCATTCACCAAATGTTGTCATTTGGACAAGTTATTTCCTCAGGGATTGTTGAATCCTCCTTTGTAAATGGGAGAAAAGCATTTAGTTTTCAGAGTTTCTGTGAGATTTAAATGAAGGAGATATAAATAGATTAAGAGGCTTTCTAACATTCATCTCTCAACATCATTAGTTCCCCCTTTGTCCTTAAATATAGACCTTTGATTTTGACATTGTTTGAAAAGTGTGTGTGTGTGTGTGTGTGTGTGTGTGTGTGTGTGTGTATGCACAAATGCATGCTGTCTTTCCACTAACAACATTATTTTAATTAGTTTTGTTTTATATAATTATTTTGCCCCTACCACACTAGACAATAAGACTGCCTTCCTCTTTGCATTTCCCCTTCATGGTGTCAATTATCTTCCTCAAATCTACTGGCTTATTGCCTATGGATGGGCCTTTGCTGTTCACACTCTGCAAAGTGCAGATATTGTCAGGATTCAATTTTTAGCAAAAACTTCAGAAATATATACAATTCTACAAGCCACATAGAGACTAGATATGTTTCTCTGTCTGGTGTGTAACAGTATTGTCCTAAGAGCTACATAACTGTGTTTGGTGATTTTGTAATGCAGAAATTGTTTTTCCATTTTACTTCTGACCTGGAACATTAACAAAAGCATGTGAGAAAACTTCAGTGTGATAAGTCATCAGGAGAAATGGTTTCTGGTCATTACTGGTAATGGACCCACAGTAAATTGCTAGAACATTATCATAATCAAGTCTTGATTCTAGAAAATACTTAGCTGGCTGTTACCACAAGCACAACACAAGTCTTCTGTGTATAGGATATAGAAAAACACATAGTATACAAAAAACTCCTAAATTGCAATTTGTAAACTGAAAATAACTATAAAGCATTTTTGAAAATAACTTTAAAAAACTGACTTGTACAAAATTTTAGGTTTTTATTTTTATATCACTGATCCATCTTTAACCTTAGGTGTGTATGGTAGGTGTCATTGTATATGATGTCCTTTACTGTGTAATGTATCTTTAGTACTTCTAATTTTTTTCATTAAAATGTTTGCTTTCTGTGGATGATATATTGTGCACCCTGATAAAGCTGTCCTGGGGATTACAGAACAGAAAAGCCACTAGATTAGACATAGAGGCCAGACAGTGGAGGCACATATGCCTTTAATCCTATCACTTGGGAGGCAGAGATCCGTCTGGATCTCTGTGAGTTCAAGGCCACACTGGGAACAGAGCCAGGCATGGTGGCATGCACCTTTAATCCCAGTACTTGAGATCTCATGCCTTTGCTTGGGAAAGACACACACCTTTTATCCCTAGAAGTGATGGCAAGAAGCAGAAAGGTATATAAGGCATGTGGACTAGGAAATAGAGGCTTTTTAACAGTAGTTCTGCAGAGACACTTTTGGGTGAGGACTCAGAGGCTTCCAGTCTGAGGAAACAAGATAGGCTGAGGAGTTGGTGAGGTAAGATTGGCTGTAGCTTGTTCTATTTCTCTCATCTTCCAGCTTTCACTCCAATATCTGGCTCCCAGTTGTTTTTATTAGTAAGACCTTTTAAGATTTATGTTACAGCTTTCTACTAAGTCTTATTCTAGATATTGAAGATACAATGGTGAGCAATGTATGTACAGCTAATTTGAATTATGCAATGTGTATACATATATGTATATGTTTATATTAAATGTGTGGATTAAATGAAGCTTTGTTAGTTTAGAGACAGAGGAAATTAACTTTTTTAAATTAATAAAAACTATCATTGAATATTGAATTTTACAAACACACATTCCCTTGATTTTAGATATACATCATGACAAGGCTCAGACTCTACACCCTAGAGAAAAACACCAAGTAGTTCCTATGAACTACTTTCAACCACTAGTCAAGTATGCTATCTTCATTAGTCAGTGTTTTGTTTGAATTAAATTTATTTTGAACTGATGAATAAATCATAAAATTGAAAATGGTGATAGGTAGCATGCTATTCAAGTACATGTATGTACTCACTGTATAATGTTTAAATCAGGTTAAACATGTCTCTATCCTCAGTTATTGTTTCTTTATGGAACATCCTTTCAATATGATTTCTTCCAACTTTTTGAAATATAAAGTTCACTGATTTTAGTTGTAGTCACGCTAGTCTGCAATAACCCACCAGAACTTGTTTTGTTCCTAACTGTGTCTTAGAACCCATGAATCATCCTCTTCCCATTTTGTCTTTTCCCAACTCTCCAGTCTCTGGTATTCTGAAATCCACTCCACATTTCACAAGATCAACCTTTGTAAGTTCCAGCATATGAGTGAGTTCATGTTGTTGGCTTGTTTACCTTCCCATAATGATTTCGTGCATATCTATGTTGTGGTAAATGCCTAAATTTTGTAATTGTTATGACTGAGCAGTATTTAGGCATACACAACTTTAAACATTTATGTATCATTAGTCAGTTGTATTGTTTCCTTTCCTTGGTGACTATTAATAGTGGTGTAATGAACACTGGAAAGCAGGTATCTTTTTAATACACAGGTTTTAGTTTCTTTTGGATTTGTGCCCATTGATAAGATTGAAGGACGTTGTGGTAGTTCACTATCACATTTTTGGAGGAACTTCCATACTCATTTCCTTGTTGGTCTTAACGTATATGCTCATCAGTAGTATATAAGCATCCCTACTTCTCTAGATCCTTCCTACCAGTTGCTATCTTTAGTTAATCCTATAACATAAACTTACTGGCCTGATAGGATGCCTCATTTTGGTATGGATTTTCATTTCTCCAAATATTACTGATGTTGAGTATTTTTCCTCATACCTGATGGTTATAGGAATGTCTATTCAAGTTTTTCCACAATTACTAACTGGGTTATTTATTACTGGAAAGCTTTTGGAGCTACTTGCTACTTGTGTATTTTAGCTATCAGTTCTATAATGTGCATGGTCTCCATTTTTTCCTTTCTATACATCATATAGATAATGGCTTCAATTTGTTAATGAGTACATGGTTTATCCTAACTTCTCTATTCTGTTTGATTGTGTATGTGTCTGTTTTTATATGAACATCATAATGTTTGGTTTAGAAGAGCTTTGTAGTATATTTTTACTTTTTTGAGAGTCAGGGAAAGGGTAAAATGTGGAGAGGATGATTAAGGGGTTCTCCGTCACTGTTTGGAACAAAAGATACCTGTTTTTGGTTTTGGTTTGGTTTGGTTTTGGTTGTACTGTTGTTTTGTTTGGTTCTAAGGAATGCTTGAACTTGTTTTGTTTGTGTTTCTGGTTCCATTTAAATTTCCAGATTATTCTTCTATTCCAAATTCCACTGATATATTGACAGAAATTGTAGTGAATTTTTAATATAACTGAAAAAAATAAAAAAAAAACAAGTTAGCCACACTTCCATACCCTTGACAAGATTACCCAGAAACTGGGAAATCAGAACATATTAGTCATTGAGTTTGAACTTTCCTGTATGCCTGCTGTGGTCAGGTACTATATGGTCAGGTACTGTGTAGTCAGGTGTGGTGCAGATGCTCAGTCATGTACTCAGTGAGTATGCTCAAACAGATATCAGACAGCTTCTGACTCTACTTTGTAAAGGGTTTTCCTTCATTTCTTTTTTTCCATTATGCTTTTTCTGCTTCCTGAGAGAATCCCCTTCTCACATCCTTGCATTCTTACATGACATGATAGGTGTGCTTTACAATCTCAAAAGACATACCTGGAACATTCAGTGCAATTGAACTCAGGGCTTTCTGTATGCTAGGGAAACACCCACAAATCGAGCTACATCCATAGCACAAGGAGTTTTTAAAATACATTCTTGATACTTTAGGAGCTAGTAACTCAATTTTTCAATGACCTAGATTTTAGACTTTCTCAATATTAGTGTTTCACCTGAATTGAGTACATTAGTGGTCATTTGCTTCTTACCAGTTCCCCATATAGGTTGGGATAGGCAAAATTTCCTGAATTTTTATAATGGCATGTCCCTCTATACAATCTTTCTGTCCATTGTGCCAATTCTTTTTTGCTAGATTTGCTGTTTCTCCAGCTCATTGCCCACAGCTTTGGCATAATATTGAAAGGTAAGGTTTCCAATACTATAACTTTTCAAATCATCAACAATCATTTCCTTGGAAAAGATCTGTTTTCTATCTGCATTGAATTTGATTTACCTGAAGTTTACCAAATCTTTAAGAAATTATTTTTGAAATTAAATGTAATTAATTATACCATTTCTTGCTTCCCTTTCCTCTTTCCAACACCTCATATGTATCCTCCCCTTGTTCTCTCTCAAATCCATGCCTTTTTCCTTGTAATTGTTCTCTCTCTCTCTCTCTCTCTCTCTCTCTCTCTCTCTCTCTCTCTCTCTCTCTCTCTCTCTCACACACACACACACACACACACACACACACACACACACACTTCCTCAATCTGTATGATGTTAGAAGTATGTGATATCAGGGTTGGCCACTTAGTATTGGATACCCAGTTGACCTTCCCCGAGGAAGACTATTTCTGCAGCTCTCAGTATTTCTTGTTGCCTGTAGTTCTTGTCTAAGATTGAGACCTTTCTTTCCATTTTAGCATGTCTATCGGTGTAACCATTTTTTAGGGCTTGTTTATATCATTACCTATTGTTTAGATTTTTTTATTCTTCTCTCATATAATACATTCTGACCATAGTTTCACCTTCTCTACTCCTCCCACTTGTCCCCTTGTCTTTCCCCTTTCCCAGATCCACTCCTCTGTTTCCCTTCAGAAAAGAGCAGACATCCCAGGGATACCAACCAAACACTGCACAACAAGTTATAATAAGAGTAGGCATAAAAGTTCATAGCAAGACTAGATGAGGGAACTTTGTAGGAGGAAAAGTGTCCCAAGAGCAGGCAAAAGAGTCAGAGATGTCCCTGTCCCACACGCTTACTGTTAGGAATCCCAACAGTGAAGAACACCAAGCTACACAACCATAACATACATGCAGAAGACCCAGCAAAGACACATGCAGGATCCATGATTGCCACTTCAGTCTATGTGAGCTCCTATGAGCCCAGCTTGATTAATTTTCTGTGCCTTATTCTCCTGGTGTCCTCAACGCCTCTGGCTCCTAAGATCTTTCTCCCTTCCCCTTCGGAAAGGTTCTCTGAGCTCTCCCTAATGTTTGGCTGTGGGTCTCTGTATTTACTCCCATCAAATGCTGGATGCTGGATGAAGCCTCTCTGATGACAATTGGGCTAGGCACTTACCTGAGGACAACAGAGTATCATTAAGAATCATTTCAGAGACTTTTTTTAAAAATGTCAGTTGTATTTAGTTCTGTCCTGGGTCTCTGGGCTATCCAGCCTCTGATTTCTGGCCATCCAGGCATTGCTGAGCATGGGCTCCTTCTCCTGGCATGGGCCCCAAGTTAGACCAGTCATTGATTGGTCATTCCTACAATCACTGTGCCATCATTAGCCCAGCACATGTTGCAGACAGAACAATGAATGGTAGGTCAAAAGTTTTATGACTGAGTTGGTGTCCCAGTCTCACCCCTGAAAGCCTTGTCTGGTTACATAAGATGGCTAGTTCATGCTCCATATCCTCCATTACTAGGAGTCCTCTCTAGGGTCACCCTTGTAGATTACAGGGAGTATCCACTGCACTAGATTTCCACATCCTCCCCTAAATGCTCCCCAATTCCAGCCATCTCTTCTGGGACTCTCTCCCTCCACTCTCTTACTCCCCATAGATCTTACCATGTTGATACGATTTTATGGTTGTAGCTTTTCTGATGGTAGTAGAAGACACATTCTCACACACACAAAAAAAAAAACTTCCTGTTCCTCTGGCTCTTATAATCTTTCAGCTCTTTCTTCCTCCATTTTTCCTGAGGCTTAGGTGCAAGAGTTGTATTGTACATGTATCAGGTGGGACTGGGCACCATATCACTACTTTCTCTCTGTACGTTCATCGTTACAGTTTTCTTTAATAGTCTTGATCTGTTTACAGAATAGTTATGTGTTTATTAGATTTGTATTTCTGCATCTAAGTAAAGATGGCTTAAAAATGAATGATAAAGTACATTACAAAGGGTAGGACTGGTGAATTAGTCCCCAAATGTTGCTGCTACTCAAGAACATATGACAACTTGGCATACATTAATAGCAAGAGCAGTGGGAATAACTGCGGCCATTCAACTGAAAAGCTCCATTTAGTAAGAAGTTCAAAAATGGGCCATTTTAGAAACTAATAGTTCACATAATGTAAACATTATTTCTGCTTACTGAAAATTTATAAAGAAGGAAAATACAAAGTTGCTTTTCAGAAAAGGCTTCATGGATAGTGTTGCATGTTAAGGGACAATTTTTTTTTTTTTTAATCCTGAGAGTAGGATTTAGTCTTTTCTAATACCAAGGGACCAATTTCAGTTAGAATATATGGCTATTCTATATTTATGTATAATACATATAACATATGGCATAAATAATATATATATTATGCCAGTATACCACATTATACCACATGCACTATGAACTTACATATCAAGATATATGTTGTAAAATGACATATCTCACATTATCATCAGGCTACAAAGTACTTTGAAAATGAATAATGTTCATAGCTGCTGTGGAACTGTAAGATGAGGTGATAGTGTACCTATGATTTCCATTCCAGTGTTAATCAGCTTTTAGCTATCATCCCAAGTATCTTCTCCAGAGATGCTTCAGAGATTTCTCTATTCTGTTTTAACCAGAGATAATAATTATATTGTCTGCATGATGTGTTTGTTCATAAAATAAGAATATTTCAAGCTAAGAAAGCTTGTATTTTTGGAGAAAACTCTTCTTTGAACTTAATTTAGGTGCATCTCTTTAGAATATTCTGTGCTTTGAATTTCATTTAGAGGACCAACCTGCCTAGAGAATTTTATTTTGAAATCCAGCCTGTCTTTATGTGCTACAGAGCTAATTTAAATTTGTTAAATAATAAGAAATTAATGCCTTACTTGAGATGGGTGACTAATTTAATCCTAACACACTAATGCTGTAGAAGATATTTATCTATTATTTTTGATCTCTGGGTTTTATTAATATTTCTATTGAAAACAAGATATAAAAATTGGCTTTAGAGGATGGATAGATCAGTGGCTAAGAGAACATATTGCTCTTGTAGAAGATCCAGGCTCTATTCATGGCAACATTAATAGACTGCTCACAACCACCTGTAACTCCACTTACAGGGGTATCCAAAAACCGCTGGCTCCTGTAGGCAATAGCACTCACCTGTACATACCCACACTAAATTTTTTTAAAAGCCTTTGATAGGAAGACTGTGTTTTAGAGATAATTTAGGCACAATGGCTCTTTCCCAAGTTTATAAATATACATATACCAACTGAGTCTATAGCTTCCTTCTATTTATTGGCACCTTCACAGTGGCAGACTTAAGGAAGTTGAACAAAGGCTAAATGAAGTAGAAATGAAATAACTAGACTATGTGATTTTAAAATAAAGATTTTCAAACTTTTTTTAGTTACAGAGTAATAAAATTTAACCAGAGAATTCTCCAATCTTACAATTGGACTCGTGTAGTAGGTGGACATTTTCAATCATTGAGTAATATCAATTGGGGATATTATTGTTATTTATTTAACATGTAAATCTGTGTTCAATGTTCTCTGACCAATTCATTTGTTTAGGTTCAAGCAAAACTGCTTAAGATTTAAAGGACTGAATCTTTTATCTTTTAACTGACTACATTTACCTCTAACACATATGACCATGAAAATGAAGCTATATAACCATAGCCAAGCCATAACTCAGTTCAGAGGAGATGGGTGTGGTATGTTGTGGTATGTTGTGGTATGGTGAGGTGTGGTGCTGTGTGGTTGTGGTGTATGTGTGTGTGTGTGTGTGTGTGTGTGTGTGTGTGTGTGTTCTAGCTCAAAGCTGCTTTATTATAATATCTATCAGGATTCTTTTTAGAAGTTCCTCAATTATCTTACACTTTCCCTGAAACAAATTTTTCAGGTGGCAATCAGGAAAAGAAACATGTTAGAAATATTAGAAAGTTCAATTTTGTTGTGGTGGCTTGAGATGAGAGTATTATCTATACCTAATCAAGCACCCCACACATTCAGAAAGATCTCCTCAAGCCTGAATGAGGACGCTGCATCCAGAGTTTCAGTGTTATACTCTGTCTTGCATTGAGTCCAAAGGCATCTGTTTATTATTGCACTCTTTTACTACAAGTGTTGACAGGGACTCTAACCCATCTACAATTTAAGAGGAAGAGAGTAACTTCAGTGAAATTGCATGTCTAACTTAGGAATTATGGTTCCAGCTTCTGCTAAAAGCTGAAACAGCTTGTAATATAATGCCTATTGAATCTCTATCACTTTGTATCTCATTACACTTCATCTTTTTTTCATGTAAAAGAAAAAAGAGCAATTTCCATCACTCTTTCAAAGAAAATGATGGAAAATGCAAAGCATTGTTTTGAGATAGTTTACATGAGACCCTACCAAGGTTCAGTGAAAACCAGGAAAAAGTCAGGCATATGTTCTCTTTCCCTCACCTTTGAACTGGACATTCAATATCCATGCTAACAGATATTTCCAGAAAAGACTAAATGAGGGAGAACGATCCTCACCTGACTGAGATGCACCTTTCAATGGGTGGTCTATGTATAGAGAGGCCCAGAGAAAAAGGAGTGCCTTTGCCTCTTGCTGGTGGCCGTGCCTATCCCTGTTGATGTTTTTGCCGGCGGAAGACACCAGGTTCTTCCCTTCCAGCATGCACTGAAGACAAGCAAGAGTAAATTACTGAAGCAAGACCAACAAATACTGCAGACTCTCCAAGAATTTTCTGGGATCTTAGCCCCAGATTGAGACTGCTGAGGCATCAGCCTTTTAAAATGAGCGGCTACCCGGTTCTCGGCTTATCCAATGTTCGAATGACCATTGTTATTTTACTGAATCCCTTTTGTATAAGACTACATAGTAAATCCACTTTCATAACACACACACACACACACACACACACACACACACACACACACACACACACATATAAGCTCCAAATAATTTTTTGTAATATAATTTTTTTAAACTTAGTCATTTACATTTCACTGGTTCTAGTGGATGAAAGACAAATAGACAAATACAGAATAGAAGAATGATCAGGAAAGACTATACTTGCTGGGATATTTTCATCTCTTGGATTTGCATACCATTGGAGTCATTCTCAAGAAGTCTGGAATAAGAATGTCTTTTTCTGAGATTTTCCCTAAGGCCTCTGCACCCTGGCAGTACAGTATAGGAAAGGAAAGGTTTTGTAGTTACCTTCAGGCCATGGATACCATAACCCCATGCAGAATGAGAGTCAAAGTAATGTAGCTGGGGCTTCCATTGGATTTAATTTATGTTTTGTACTTCTTATTATGAATGTCCTTAAGTTTTCTCACTATTAATTCAGTGTGGTTAAAATTTCCATTGAGGATTTTTGTGGGAGTTAAATGTATCTATCTGCTCTGTGACATTTCATAGGAAAACATGGACAAACACCTGTTTACCACAGATGGAAACTTGACACCAGACCAAAGAAATGATTTTACTGGTCTACTGAGTTTATTTGGTTAATTCCAGAAGGATATGTGTTTCAGGTGGCCAGGGTCTATGCTGTCTGTATACAGATTCTGTGTTTTATTCAAAGAATTGAAATAAACACATAAAAATTGCAAAGTACTAAGGGTGCTTTATTCCAACCAATGCAACAATACAGATTAAGAGGGGAAATATTGTGAAAATTTGCAGCATACCTCATGAGTTAAGGTATTCACAGTTTCTAGTTGTTGACGGGGGTTTCCATCTATAGGACTCAAGAGAAGGAGGCACTTGATTGCCAAGAGTGTGGTATGGGTGGTTTTCTATTTTGATTTATGGGTTTGGATTAGGTTGGCATTTGCTTACTGTGCATGTCCTTCCCATGATGAATATGCTTTTAATTATATGCATGCCCAATTATATATAGGCATAACATGGTAAACAGGAAATTCTCTCTAACTGTTCATATGAGGAAACAGTTTTGCCTTATTGTGCATGCATCTAAAACCATTCTAGACTAGACTAGCCCATTATCCAGAGTCCCCAGACTATGTTACTGTATGTATTGGAATAGAAATGGTTGTAGATGAATTTATAAACAGTCTTATTAAATAAGAAACACAGAGCCAAATACAGGGGTCCAAGCTGTAGAGATCAGAGCAATAGCCACCAACTAACCTTAGCTCACCACGTCGCCGCAGCTTCCCAAGAGAACCTCTTCCTGTCTAACCTGTGCCTTTATTGCCTTCCTGTTCCGCCTTCTCATTGGCTTTAAGCCCAGCCACTTTACTTCCTCGTCCCTGCTTGTCCATACAGACCTCCAGGTCTCTATGGTTGGTACTGGGATTAAAGGCGTGTGTCACCATGCTTGGCTGTGTCCTTGAACACACAGAGACTCTGCCTCCCATGTGATCAGATTCAGGGCATGTGTTAACACTGCCTGACTTCTGTTTATGGCTGACTATGACCTCTGATCTCTAGGCAAACTTTATTTATTAACACACAAATAAAATATCACATTTCAGCACAAATAAAATATCACCACAAATGGTACATTATCAAGGGGCTGCCAAGGATTTAAACTAGTGTTTAAAATAGTAATACCTACAGCTTCCAGCAGGTGGAGGTCATAGGTTGCTAACAGGTGCCAGGCATGTTGTTCAGAGGTATGTATATAGTCCAAACCAAGTGGAGTTCCAGATTGCTATATTATTCCTTATGTCTGCTTACCTCATAGATGGAGAGTTGCTTACAATGGTATTTTGACTTGAAAGTAGCTGGATCACCAGCACTGGGGATGACTAATGAAACCTGCATCTCTGTAGGTCCTTGTACCAACAACTCATACGAAACTGCGCTGGATGGATAAAGCCCCCTTCCTGTCAATTATTTACTGCTTTCATAACCTTGAGCATGGGCTGTGCAAATCTTGTAAGTTTATTTGCTTCCAAAGCCCTATTAAGCTGTCTCTACTTCCTAAGTACTGTGAATTTCATTTTCTTCCCAAGTCTCATAAGCCCCTCCACTGTCCAGGAGGGAATGTTTCAGTCTGAGGAAATAGATACACAACAGCATCAACTATCATGCAGAAATGGAAGACCTATTTTATAGCCAAAGAGCAATCAATAAAATTGACCACACTAACAGATTTAAACTGAACTAACACAATTTTTAAGATCAGAAACAGCTCAAAGATATCTACTTTTACTATTCCTGCCCAATATTTTATAAGAAATCATAGAAAATCCAGTGAGAAAATGAATGAAACTAAAAGAATTCAATCATATAAGTGAGAAATAAAACTAATCATACTTATCAAGAGTAAGTAATGTAGTAAAGTGACAATTAAAAACCTGTTTCTGATGTTAATAACCAAATTTGAGAGTTCACTGGATTGAGTCCTCATCCTCTGAAGAACAGCAAGTGTCCTTTACCATTGAGCAAACATTCCAGGCCCTGTAAATTTTCTATAAATGAAATATAATTGAGATCAAGTTGATGTGTGTATTATTTATCAACAAATGTATGGCCTCTGAAAGAAAAATACTGGAAACTATAAAGCTACCAGAAAAAAAAATAGCTTTTAGGAAAATATCCTTCACATTGACCTTGACAATGACATTCTTGATATTACATCAAAAATTTAGATAACAGAATCAAAAATAAATAAACATAGCTGAATTTACAACAACAATTTGGTAGCATAATTCACAATCAGAAAAACCTGAACACAATCCCAATATCATTCAGTTGAAAAGTAGATGAACAAATCATAATTCATCTACACAGTGGAGTGACTACAAAATATAAAAAGTAATAGATTGCAAAAATCAATTCAAATTCAGACAAAGACCTTAATGTAAGATCTAAAACTGTGTAAGGAAAAACACTTCACAATGTAGACATGGACAATGACTGATGAATAGGACTCCAGTAGCTCAGGAAACATACCAAGAATTGGCAAGTCAAATTACATTAAATTAAAAAGCTAGAGTAAAACAAAAGAAACAATTACCAGAATGAAGAGATGTCTACAAAATGGGAGTCTTTGCTAATTTATATGCACTGTAAAGACAGCAATCATGTCTGAAGCACATGACTCTATTGTTCTAGCGAGGATATTAAAGATTGTTCTTTCTCTCTTTGGTTACTCTTTTGTATTTGTTGAGATTCAGATGTCTGCATTTGTGTTAGTCTCTTTCCGAATTTTCTATTCACCTGACAACAGATCAACAAACAGAAGATCTAAACACACACACACACACACACACACACACACACACACACACACACACACACACACAACATGCACACAACACACACAACCCAACAAATAGATAAATGAGCAAATGAACTGAAAAGACAGTTTTCTTAAAGGAAGCTCAAGTGAATGTGGTTGTGCATGCTTGTAATCTTAATGCTTGAAAGACTGAGGCAAAGGGATCATTAGGTGGACTACTTAGCAAGACCCTACTTAGCACAAAAATAACAAAACAAACGTTCAAAAATACAGATGACTAATATATGGCTTCAGAGCAATACAAATCAAAATTACAGGAAGATTCCATATTATGCCTGCCAACACAGCAACATCAGGAAACCAAACAACAGTAAATGCTGGCTAGAATATGAAGGAAACCCTAACACAATGCTACACTGTTTTCTCCAATATGTGGAATCTAGTAATTTTTTTTTAATGACATGAAAATTGACATGAAAATGGAATTGGTACCATTTGAAAAGAGGAATGGAAGAGAGATAGGAATAAGAGAAGATAATAAATTGGTAAATAATATCAACATATACTATATATTTTATGAAAATGCCAGAATCTATTATTTTATACAATTAATATACAGAAATAGAAGTATGAAAGCAACGGCTTTTTCATACTCACAGAAGTACATCCTCAAATATATTTTACTATGGAAAGAATGTAACACTGAAAGATATGGTGTGATTACTATTACATGGCAGTCTCAAAATTGAAAGCTAGAGATAAAAATTATATAATAATGTATTTTATATGTGTGTATACATGTGATATGGTATATGCCTCAGTGTGCATGTGCATTCACCTGTACATGTATGTGCCTATTGAGAGGTTGATGTTGCAAGTCTTTACAACTTCCTATAATTTTTTTTGTTGTTGTTTTGCTTTATTTTAAGATAGGATCTATCACTGAACTTTTAGTTTAGGCTTTACTGGCTGACCAGCAAGTCTCTAGGATCCACCTTTCTCCAAATCCATCCTCCCCTTGTACTAGAGCTACAATACACACTGGAGCTCCTGGCTTTTATGTGGGTGATGGAATCTGAATTCAGTTCCTCATGGTTACATGTCAAGCACTTTGAGCACTTAGCTGAGACATATTTCTAGCTCAAAAGCCATCACCATCTTAATCAGAATATCTGTGATTACATGCAAAATAACCCTATGATTAAACAAAATAACTTTCCATCATAGGGTGATATAATGAGGATCCTTAGACCCTCACCTGAATTCTAGCCACTTCTTCCAGGCTTTCCTTACATAATTCTGCCACAACTTTATGTGGTCTCAGAAGGTGATGGATTATGAAGAGTTAACTGAAGAGGGACCTCTATTTGTGTAACTATAAAAAAGTTGGCATCCACTCTGAAATATAACTTTGCAGTGATGTGACAACTTTGAGGTCATCTGTCCTCCTGTATGTAATTCGCTCGCCATGCTCCTATAATTATGCACTAAATCATTTCATCATTTCATAAAGCTACACTGGATGGGATCATTAATTTGTTCTAACCTTTGTGCCCTACCTAGGGTGAGTAGACATTTATTCACATCTCCCCAGGAAAGTTTACACAACAATGTCAAAACTCACCTGTATACCAAAAAGTGAATTTTATTTTTGTAAATCAAAACTAAATAAAAGAAAATAAAGAAGTAAGAAAATTATCCCATGGAATGCACATGGATTTTAATGAGACCAGAAAATACTTAGCAAAAAGATTCAGCTTTAGGTTAAAATAACTCAGAACTGAAAAACTTCATAATCTATCTGACAAGCACTAAGTATAATGTTTAAAATATTATTTGAAAGATGAAGAATCAAGTAATATTACAACTAAAAAATGACTTTCTATAATGAAAGTGATAAATCCATGGGAGTTTATTTAGGAGTATTATAGAAATTTATTAAGGTAAATTGAGGAAATATACTCATGAATACAGAACAGAGTAGACAGCTGAAGTCGTCCTCTGATCTGATGGGGAACAAATCCACCTTGCAAGCAGGAGCAGGGAGAAGGGGCATGTGACCCTTCTCCCTCTTCTTTTAAGCTGTCACTTACAATGGCAGGAAGCACTGCCTCCTTCGGTCCCTAAAGCCCAAGGTCATGGATAGAGCAAATACCACTACATATAAAATATTGCTGATTGAAAGGAACTTTGGCAATACATTAACCATCATTTCTACAACATAATTATTGAACAACGACAATGAATACTATTTGTCTTTGTTACATATTCTCTCTTAAAAGCTGATTTAATTTTTAAAATAACATGCAGTAGCAGCAACTGAGATTTTACCATTTTAGACTGGTTGAAAAATAATTGAGACATTTTCTTTTAGCATTAGTAGAATAAGTTTCCCCATGCATGAACACTTGAAATTAGTTTTTTCCACTTTTGAAATATCAAGCTGTATTTCAAAGCAGATGTATAAATTTCCAGCCTTTGGCACAGCGTGGCAAAGCCCACACACAAGAACAAGAGCAGCAGGTGGCAAGAAGTGGGAAGTTGTGTGACTACAAATGTTCAAGAGAGGCTAAAATATAGAACAGGTTGTGCCCCGATACAAGCACTGCTTACACTAGCCACAATGTGTTTGGGTTCATATTCTATGCATCAACAAAATTGCTTCTAGCTGAATTATTGCTTTTACCAATAGTGTGCGTATATGAACATGATTGGCTCAGATTTCTACCGTTTATGTGACATTATACCTGTGAGACATGGGTCTCTGGAGAAGTCCCCACTTCTACAGCGATGTGTAGCATGGGTTCTCTTATTGGGTTCAAGTAACTCAAGCAGAACACAAATGCTTTTCTTGAAGTCTTTGGAATGAAACAGCCTGTGCTGCCACATTCCTCCTGGCAATAGCACAGATTCTGCAACTTTGCAGCTTGTCAGAAGCACTACTAGATTTTACTCTTGTGTCCTAATCTGAACCCAAGATGTGTTCTCATTAGTATCCATTTCCATAAAAATACAGAAACCCCTGGGCCAGCATAGACAAAAATAAAAACATATCGAATGAAGTGTGGTAGTCACAAATACAGTTTTTATATTGAAGTTTACAAGAATTTGAAGAGTGTATTAGCATGACCTGGGTTAAAAGAGTTACAACTGACTTTCATATCTTAGCCACAGTGCTGCTAGCAAAAATCAAATATTAAATGTGATAAACAGATACTGCGACTGAGAAATTTACACTGAATGATTATTTAAAAATGATCTGTTTTTAGCTAACCTCATACAGGAGTCAGTTTGGCAGCAAAATCTAAAGATATCTTGTCCATTCTGGTGAAGATTCACAAATTATCTTGGGTTATAACCTAGGAGTAGATCAAAGGTCATACATTTTAGACAAACATGGTTAGATGATAATCTTTCATTAGAAACTCTGAATGCTGAAGTTCCTTCAATGGTTACTACATAGTAATCTATTAAAAAAATATTGCCATTCTTTCTCCCAGCCATTCACCTGTAACTTTCTGCATGAGGCTAGCCTATGCTACATTAATAGCAGAAAATGTCCATGGTTTCAGGGACTATAGGGAGATAATTTGAAGAGTATACTTACACTTATGATATATTCAATATCACTTGTGATGCCAGTAATAACCAGACTGTCTCTAATTGGTGTTCCCTTAAATTCCAAACAAGAAAGACTTAGATGGTATATGAAAAACAGCATGTAGTATGCATTCTTTACTCTTATGTCAGCCCTATTATATTAAAAGCTTAACCAGGCAGTTCAGCATGAACAATTACTCCCATTTATTGTCCTCAATCAGAATATTTTCTGTGCTGCTGAAATTCCTATAATTTCCTATGAAGTGGGACAGTGGTTTCTATTGCTTTCAAACTTGAATTTGTAGAGAACTCAGTGTACTTGCTGTTTTTTTGTGTCAACTTGACACAAGCTAGAGTCATCAGAGTGGAAGGAGCTTCAGTTGAGGAAATGCTTCCACGAGATCTAGCTATAAGACATTTTCTCAATTAGTTATCAACGGGGGAGGGTCTAACCCATGGTAGGTGGTGTCATACCTGGGCTGGTGGTCCTGGGTTCTATAAGAAGGTGGGCCAAGCAAGCCATAGAAAGCAAGCCAGTAAGCAGATCCCTTCCATGGCCTCTGCATCAGCTCCTGCCTCCAGGATTCTGTCCTATTTGAGTTTCTGTCCTGACTTCCTTCAGTAATGAACAGTAATGCTGAAGTATAAGCCCAAATAAACCCTTTCCTCCCTAACTTGCTTTTTGATCACGGTGTTTCATTGCAACAATAGAAACTCTAAGACATTCACTAATTTTCAGATTTTCACCTCTTATTCACTTAAGTCATGAACTACCACTTTCTTTTAACATAGGAGACTGTCCCTTAAGCATTTCTTTTGGGGATCCTCTTTCAACTATTTTATTGTCTTAATTAACATAGAGGCAGCCACTGAAAATGTCTTATGACCTATAGAAGCTTTGAAATAATAAACATATACATTTTACATAAAAACCTTATTTTTTCATTACACAGAAAATAAATACTAATTTAACTTTACTACATAAAAGTAGCTTTGTTTCTAGGAACTCTAAGTAAAAGAAAGAGTCAGAATGGGAGGCAAAAAGAAATTGAACTGGGCTATGATAGCAAAAAATGAAAAGGGGTCTATATTCTGAAAACTTGAAATACTTGCATGTATGACCATAAAATGCACCTAATGCTTGGTAGAATGATAAAAATTCACTTAGGAAAATATACATTATAAGAACCACTAATAAACTGTCAGTTTTGCTTTGAGATAGCTTGCTTTAAATAAATCTTTTATTGTGAGTTTTGGAGTCTTGAATTTGTAAGCTTACCACTTAGTTTCAGTTTTAAATTTAAAACTTGGTGGCATAGTGTTAATATTCATTACCATTTTAAAGAGCTGGCTACTAACACAACTATTGGTAACTATTGAATCTGTGTTGCTCAGGATGGGGAGGGAAGAAAAAAAAGGAGGGAATAAGATAGCATGGGATGGGATGGGATAACATGGTATGGGATGGGATAGCATGGGATGGGATGGTCTTTTGTTTCTGATACACTATTGATAATGGGCTTTCTCTAGGGCTCCTCTTGGATATCCTGTTGTTGTCCTGAGTTGTGGAGATCCTGCAGTTTTGGATCTGTAGGTTCATCCCCTTCACATTCATTGACAGTTTATGGATTCGGTGGATGTTGGGGTGTGTTAACTCATAGTTCTGGTCTGGGCCTAGGTGGTAGCTGGATTGGTCAACGCTCCAGCTTTCCCTCCACATTGCTATCCAGGCGAGTTCTCCAGCACTGCCTTGGCTAGTAGCTTGCCCAAGATCCGTCAAACTCACACTCACACCACCAGGGCCATTTCTAATGTTTTGCCCAGGTGAGATGCAGGACTCTCTCTTTCTACTGCTGCAGGGGATAGATGGGGGTAAGGAGTCAGCTTTCCTGCTCTCATGCCCTCAGGGTCAGCGCTAGCGTGTTGTCCAGGAGTACGCAGGAACCGCTCTCCTGTGTGCAGTGGCTGTTGAGGGGCAGGAATAGCCCTCTCACTCTCATGACCTTGGTGGGCCAGCTCTCTTGCCTATTGCAGGTAGCATGGGGCAGGGTGGGGAAAGCATCTTTGCCTCAGCCATGCCACCACATGACAGACAGGGGAGCAGGGTCAACTCTACTGCCCTTACCACCCTCAGAGAAGACTCACCAGTGTCCCTGACAATAGGTTCAGCTCTAGTGTGCTGTCCTGGTGAGTTGCACACCAATGGTGAGGGGTGAGGTTCCCGGGTGTGGTGGGGGGTTGTTAAGCTCTCCCCTGAGAGGTGGGGCCAACTCATCTGCCATAGTATCCAGCAAAGAGCTGGGCCTATTATCCCAGGGCAAAAAGGGCAGGGCTAGCTCAGCTCAACCCTCAGATTTCAACACATGTGGTTCCTATCAACCACTGTACTTACGCAGGCCATGGACATCATCACAGACACCAGCTGACACAGGACCACAGACCCAGACATGGCCTTCTGCAGCACCCGGGTCCCAGGAAGTCACCATAACCCCCGTGGCAGCACAGGCCATCCAGATCAGTATGGCGCTGGTCGCAGTATGACCCTCAGAAACGAACATGTTCCCAGGTGACTGACCAGAACCTGGGAATCCTTCCTAGTTCAAAAATTCTTGTAATTGTAATGCGTGTGTCTTATTTAAATTGTGAAATTAGTATTTAAACTAAAGTAGCTTTTAAACTTAAAGCAGAATTCCAGAAGTCTAAAAAGTTTAAAAGCTACTTAGGTTTCAGAGTAGTGCAAAGAGAATGGGTCATGTTCATTTGAGGTTTTAGTCTTTATAGTATCATGGATCTTTCCCTATGTTGTCCACTGCTGTATGACTAAATATTCATTCGGATATTATGTGTGGAGACATAGTGCCAGGCACCCAAACTGTATATGTTTATTAACTAGACAATCATGAATCCTACCCTCATGCAGTATGTTCCATGCTAAAAAAGAGAGTGCTAAATAATAAACTCATTAAAAATGAAGATAGGGTCTTTAACCCGGGAGCCTGCATGGAACTGACCTAGATACACTGCATACATGTTACAGTTATGTAGCTTGTTCCTCTTGTGGCACTCCTAACAGTGGAAGCAGGGGCTGTCTCATACTCTTTTACTGGCTTTGTGACCCTCCTCCTCATACTGGATCACTTGCCCAGCCTTAAAACTTGGACAGGGGCGTTGTCTTACTGCAACTTGATATGAAATGTTTTGTTGCTATCCAGTTGAGACCTGCCCTTTCATGAACAGAAACAGAAAGGAGTGGATTGGGGGTGGGTGGGAACAGAGGGGAGTTGGGAGGGAGCGATAGAAAAGGGAGGAGGGAGGGGAAACTGCAGCCTGGATGTAAAATAAATAAATAAAGCCCTTCTACATACAAATGGTAAATGGGCTGAGAAAGAAATCAGGGAAAAAACACCCTTGACCATAGCCACAAATAATATAAAATATCTTGGTGCAACTCTAGCCACGCAAGTGAAAGACCTGTATGACAAGAATTTCAAGTCTTTGAAAAAAGAAATTGGAAAAGATATCAGAAGATAGAAAGCTTTCCCATACTCATGGATCCATAGGATAAACATAGTAAAAATGGCCATCTTAACAAAAGAATCTGCAGATTTAATGCAATCCTAATTAAAATCCCAACACAATTCTTTACAGACTTTGAAAGAACAATACTCAACTAAACAACCCTGTACAATAAAAGAACTTCCAGAGATGTCACCATCCCAGATTTCAAGCTCTACTACAGAATAATAAAATTAATAAATTAATAAATAATAAAATTCACCTAGTATTGGCATAAAAACAGACAGGTAGATCATTGGAATCGAATCAAAGATACAGATGTAAATCCACACACCTATGAACATCTGATTTTCAACAAAGAAGCCAAAATTGTACAATGAAAAGAAGAAAGCATCTTCAACAAATGGTGCTGGTATAACTGGATATCTGCATGTAAAAGAAAGCAAATTGATCCATCTTCTGCACAAAACTCAAGTCCAAGTAGATCAAAGAACTCAACATAAATCCAAACACACTGAACCCAATAGAGGAGAAAGGGGAATAGCCTTGAATGCATTGACATAGGAAACAACTTCCAAAATAGAACACCAACAGTGCAGACACTAAGACTGACAATTAATAAATGTAACCTCATGAAACTGAAAAGCTTTTGTAAGGCAAAGGACACCGTCAATAGGACAAAAATGGCAGCCCACAGAATGGGAAAAGATCTTTACCATCTTTACATTTGAGAGAAAGCTAATTTCCAAAATATTATAAAGAACTCAAGAAACTAGACATCAAAATACCAAATAATCCAATTAAAATGATGTATAGAGAATCTCAACAGAAAAATCTAAAATGACTGAGATACAATTAAAGAAATGTGCAACATCCTTAGCCATCAGGGAGGTGCAAATCAATACTACTTTGAGATTCCACATGTCAGAATGGCTAAGACAAAAAACACAAGTGACAGCTCATGTTGGAGAGGATTGGAGTAAAGAAAACTATCCTCCCATTGCTGGTGAGTGTGAAAACTTGTACAGCGTCTATGAAAATCAATATGGAGGTTTCTCAGAAAATTGAGAAGCAATCTACCTCAAGACCCAGATATAACACTCTTGGACATATACCCAAAAGATGCTCAATCATGTCACAAGGACATTTGCTCAACTATGTTCACAGAAGATTTATTCATCCAGTATTCTTACTCTCAGCTATCCCCAGCTTCCATCTGCATATCTCCCTTAGTTTTCCCCAAAGAACATTTGTTTGTTTACTTATATTTTTTCTTATTTCTATAGACAGCTCTGAAAAAAAAGCCACAGAGAAATAGTTAAAAGTTTAGTGTTCTGTGCTGGAGGTTCTTATGCAAAATAATGATTCACAGGAGTCAAAATTATTTGAAGATGTTTTTTTTCTATGTTATCTCTTGATCTTAGTATTTAAACCATATTTGGTCCTCATTTGTAGGGAGCATGTAGTATTCTTAATGGTAGCTTAGAGTATTACTTGAGAATAAATGTTTCAGTCATTGTCATTACAAAGTCCTAGAAAGCTAAGAGAGTGGATATAAGTACTTTCAATCAATTCACAATTCTTCCTCACATCCATTTCTTTTCATAGTTTATTTGCATAATAGTATCAAATGCATAATTATGTAAAATCTCTGCTTGTTAGCTTATTCATGTTGCTTTCTTTTGAAAGAAAGGGTAAGATGGGGGTAAGAGAGAGAGAGGAAGACAAGAGGAGGAGGGGGAGGGAGGGAAAGAGGGAAGAGAGAGAGAGAGAGAGAGAATGCATTTGGGTAGGTAAGGAGGTGGGCAGGACCTGGGAGAAGTTGAAGGAGGATGACCAACTATATTGTATACAGAATTTTTAAATAAATTTTATTTAAATGTTCAATATCCTTATTCATCTGGAAAATGCAAATTTTAAAAAGAAAAGTTCTATAAAGCTATTTTTATTGCCATCAGAACAGGCTCTGTTCATGACGGAAACAACTATTGTAATGTTCCCTCCTAACCCTTACTCACTGGTCAGTTTTTTGTACCATTCTGTGTTACATTAATGCCAGTTCTAGGTGACTGTTTATTTCATTTGTGCTTTTAAATAGAATACAAAAGTGGGGTCTTTTCAATAACACTAATTTGGATGTGTTGGGTTTGGTTTATTCTTCTGCTTGCAAACCTAAACAGTTAGGTTTACACATTAACAGTCCTAGTAATCGCCATCATAACTGCTTAAGTATTTGTCAAGTTTCTTTTGTTTCAGAACCCTCAAAAATGGTGAAAGCTCAACTTGATGAGAAGCTATTTATTGCCATATCTATATGACTCTTCCCTTGACAAAAAGAAACAAAACAAATTCATTTCTCAAATCTAGATTTTTTTTAATTTTTAAGAGTATATTCTAGGAGCTACCATTATAAAACTTATTTATTGGTCTCTGATACAAGAATTCCATTACTAATAATCACCATTTTATATTTATAGGAATGAATGTAAGCAAAAGTGAGATAACAACAGAAGCTTCGTTGAAACCATCTCGGAGATCCTTGCCTTGCCTGGCTCACAGCTATGCTCATTCAAAAAGCTTGAGCCAATCTGCCTCACTCTTCCAGTCAACTGAGAGTGAATCTCAGGCTCCAACTTCTGTAACATTTCTTTCTGCTGACAAGCCTGAGCACGGTGAGTGGCAGTTTATATTATCTGCTGTTAAGTTTTTAAAAAATAAGGCATTTTAATAATTGCTTTTTTCCTGCTTTGCTACATTTGGCTAGTATTTACTTAACTCTTTAGGAATGAGTCTGGCGAAAGTAGGAAATCAGTACAGTATATGTGTCCTAGGAAAGGCTAGTTGGCTAGATGTATGTTTATTTCTGTCTTGCTTTACAAGTTGCCTATCCCATGGGAATCTGAACTTTATATTGGGTGTGTTAAGAGGAAGACAAAGCCAGCTCATGAGTCACCAGCTCATATGCCTCCTATTTTATATCCCTGTTGATAGAACATCCCTGGCAATAATTTACAGACTATATTCAGTAATGTGTCAGCAATAAAGAATTCTATTTCCTTTCAAAAAGCACCACCTGAAGACACTCAAAGGGATTGCACACAAAAGTAAGAAATATGTACATAAACACAAAACCTCAGACAGATTAAATATTGCTAGAAAAACAGATAATTCAATAGCAATAATGAAAACTATCAAGTAGTTATTTAGTAAATTATCAATTCTCCAACATAAATAAAGGAGAAATAAAATTATATATATCATCTTAAACAACTAGGAAAAATCACCCCCCCCAAAATACCAGCAATTAGTACATACCTTTAAATTATAATGCTACATATAAATGGATTTAATTCTGAAATAAAGGTATAGATTGACTGACTCATCAGAATACAAAAATAAGATCTAGTACTTCCTGCCATTAGGAATCTCACACCATCGCCATACACACACACACACACACACAGAGAGAGAGAGAGAGAGAGAGAGAGAGAGAGAGAGAGAGAGAGAGAGAGAGAGAGAGAGAGAATAAGATAGGCAGCATGGACAATGCCCACAGACACTCAACACAGACAAAATCTCAGCACAGAAGAGGGAAAGAAAGCCTGAAATCTCACACCTAGCCAATAAACTATTCACAATTGATACCTGCTGAGAAACAGAAAATCAGTTTTCTTCCATGGCTTGACACTGGGTATATCAACCATACTCCAAAGTGGGCTTCATAAGCAGTAGTTGGCCAACACAAATGGGACTTTTGTCTTTGTGTGTGTGTGTGTGTGTGTGTGTGTGTGTGTGTGTGTGTGTGTGTGTGTGTGTGTTTTAAGAAAGGGAAAGAACATAGATATGGCTGGGTAGGGAGGTGGGAGAAGAGCTAGAAGGAGTTAAGGAGGGGAATTAATACCAACATGTATGAAATTCTCAAAAATAAGTAAATAAAAACATTATTTTAAAACATGCTAAAATGATTGAAAGTTGATTTCTTTCTAGTGATTCAAGAATGGATATTTCAACATAAGAAAATCAATAAATGTAATATATCAGGTAAAGAAACTGAAGGACATTAATATCAAAGTATTCTCAATAGAAACAAAAATGACCTCTGATAAATTCAAAAACCTTTTATCATGAAAACTCTTGAAGAAATTAGCAATATAAGGAATATGACTATATGTAATAGAAATTATATTCAGCAAAGCTACCAATAACATTTTATTGAATTGGGCAAAAGTTAAATCATTGCTCTGGGATCAGAATGAGATAAGTATCCATTTTTGCCTCCTGTTACTCAAATGCATTGAGTAAATGCATTGCTTTTAATCATAGCACTCAACAGGTTTAGGCAGAAGTTCATGATGTTGAGGCCAAACTGGGCTATATAGTGAGGTCCAGGCTAGCCTGTCCTCCATAGACACTCTCTTTCTCAAACATGGAAGCAGGCAAACAAAGCCACACTACAGTTCCATAGTACTAAAGACAACATGGCACAGGCACAGTATTCAATACATGGACTAAAAAAATCTCTGCATCTATAGTCACCTTACAGTGACAATGTTGCCAACATAGATGTTGCAGATAAAAGAATCGTTAGCAAACACTTGAAAAATAACATGCAGAAGAAACTCTATACCTCTGTATCATCATTCACAAAAAGCAAATCAGAATAGATCAAAGGCCTGGCATAAACCAGAAACTTAAGAGGGAAAAATAAGAACACTTAAAAATATTCTAAGACTTTTTTAATATGACTCCAATGGCTAAAAAAATAATAAGAATTGACAAATGGGAGTGCATCAAATTGAAATGCTTTCGCATAGCAGAAGAAACAAGGAAGGGACAGCTATTCATCTGTTGGTAGATTAATTTCCAGAATAAAGATCTACAAGAAAAAAATAAACACATAAAGAACAAACAATCAGAATGATCAAAGGACTGAGAAGACAATTTATAAATGAAGGAGTAAATGGACTACAAGTACATATAAAATATCTGACAAGTGAAGTCATCAGGGAAATTGAGTGTAAAGCTCCATCAAGTTCCAGGCTTGGTAAACTGTGTCTGAAACCCAACACTGTGGATGTGGAGAATGGCAGATTATTAGTCTGAAGCCAGCATGGTCAATATATAATTGTTTCAAAGCCAATCTCAGCTATAGGGTGAGAATCTATCTAAACAAAACAGAAAACCAAACAGACAAATAACAACAGCAAAATCTTCTAAAATGTACTTCCATCTTGTTTCAAAGCCAATCTCAGCTATAGGGTGAGAATCTATCTAAACAAAACAGAAAACCAAACAGACAAATAACAATAGCAAAATCTTCTAAAATGTACTTCCATCTTGTTTCAAAGCCAATCTCAGCTATAGGGTGAGAATCTATCTAAACAAAACAGAAAACCAAACAGACAAATAACAACAGCAAAATCTTCTAAAATGTACTTCCATCTTATCTCATTTGGAATGGCTATCAGTCAAACAAGAGAGGCACAAACAAAACAACTAAACAAAACATACTAATGAATTTTGGAGAGGATATATGTAAACAAAGAACTCTATACACTATTAATAATGCAAAATAGTTGTAAATTCATTTTGGAAATTAATTTTTATGCTTCTAAACGAAGCAAAGGCTGAATATAGTAAGGATACCTACATGCCCATGTATATTAATGCCTCATTTATAATAGCTTTTACAGAGATATCTTATGCCCATCAATACATAGACAGGTAAACAAAATGTGACCTTTATTCACAATAGAACATTATCCATCAAGACAGAGAATGGAATGCTTGTCACTTCAGGGCAAAGAATAGAATTGGAGATGTTCATATTAAGTGAGATAAGGCCAGACTCAAAGAGACAAATAGAATATGCTTTGAATCTGGGGAAGGAAGGCACAGTCAGGAAAGCAAAGTCAAAGTCAGACTATTAGAGAATAATAAAAGGATCAGTAAGAGGCAGATAGGGAAAAGAGAGGGAAATGGGAAGGCCATAAAAGATTTGAGAAATGTAAGAAAACTTCACAATGAATCCAGCTGTTATGGAATTAATATATTTAAAAGTAAGAAATACCAACTGTTTTCATTCATAGTGATACCAAAACAGTAAAGAATTGATAACTAGAGATGAGGTGGTATTGTGTAGCACGAATTGTTAGAGAGTCTTATTAATAAAAGCAAACTCAGAGCCAGGTATTGGGGTGAATGTTGGAAGATCAGAGAAGTAGAACCAGCCACAGCTTCCTCACCTTGCAAATTCCTCGGCTGATCCTGTTTCCTCAGTCTGGAAGCCTCTGAGTCCTCATCCAAATGGGTCTCAGCTGAACTGATGCTCAAAAGCCTAAAAGCTTAACCAGGCCAAAAGCTTCTAGTTTCTGGTCCTCACGCCTTGTATGCCTTTTTGCTTTCTTCCATCACTTCCTGGGATTAACGGCTCTTGTTACCACGCCTGGCTGTTTCCAGTGTGGCCTTGAACTCACAGAGATCCAGGCGGATCTCTGCTTCTGGAATGCTAGGATTTAAAGGCGTGTGTGCCACCATTTTCTGGCCTCTATATCTAGTGGCTGTTCTGTTCTCTGACCCCAGATAAGTTTATTAGAGTGCACAATATTTTGGGGGACACAATATCACCACAGTATTGGGAGCAGAACAGAGTTGAATTTTAAAAGATATACCAAAAACGATGCCATAGTGAAGAAAAATTGGAGCTGGCATACTCTTGTTCACACATTTACTCATGTAAGACACATAATATACTTTTAGACAACCCCGATCATAAAATGGAGCCATACTCTGTCATTCAATAGATGCTTATATTTTCCCATTCTCCTCTTGATGTTTTTCCAATGAAAATGTATTCCATTAAGAGTCTTTATAAAAATGCAGAATTTTGTTTTACTCTTCTTTTTTTAAGCTATGTTGTTAACACACAGAAAAGTTAATTGTTTGTGTGTGGAGGGACATATGTCACAAACAAAATGTCTCCCAAGCTGGATTGATGATGGTTGATGTTGGAAAACATCTTTCCCTGATAATTTTGAAAGACTCCTCTTTGCTCTCAGGAGAGACATCCTGATGTTGACATGTGTGACCACCATGGCACAAAATGCCTTGTGTGGGAAAACTCCAAATTCATTTTTATATCCCCCTCCCCCTGTACCATCAACATAGACTTAGTTCCCTTAAAACTGAGACCTTTTGGAACCTGACCCCCAAAATTATTTTGCGGGTCTATAGGGTAATCTGGACTTTGCAGTGGTATCATTGAGTGTCCTCAAAAGAGCAGGAGTTCCTTTTATAAAAGATTGTGGATTGTCAGATTGATACTTCTTCCCTGTTCACTTCATTTCCTGAAAGTCAGGGTCAGCTTGTGAAAAGTTGTTAAGCTAGCAGTTCTTTCTTCTTCTGGACAACTTGGGAATACTAATATTTTCTTTTCAATAATAGAGCAACACTTTCTATTAGAGTCAACTTACAGTCATTTACAATGGTGTTAATTGCTCAAGAGAATGAACATGTTAAAATGTAACATAGGTGGTGTTTTGTTAAAAGTTAAATTTTGACTGTTGTTCAAATAAAATTTAAATCTCCATACATTAACTTAAAACTCTTTTTTTAAATTGAGCATCATTTAGACATCAGGTATTATAGGCATTTTATAGTTATGCATTTATTTCCCCAAATTACAAAGTGTCTTTGTTTTACAGTTAATTCTGAGGAGAGTAAAAAAGACTCTACTCTCAAATGTTCCTTTGCTGACTTCAGTGAGTTTTGCTTGGGTGAGTTAATTTCCAAGTTATTTTCCTCTCGCCAAAAATAAACTATGTTCTTCAAATCTAGAATAATTTTGCATAAAAATGTTCATTTTGGGGTCTTTAAAATTTGAGCAGTGAATATAAAAATCTGAGTTTTATAATTATTAATTGACTTATCACACAATTTAAAACTCAAATAATATGAGACTGCAGTGAATAATACTATAATAAATGTCAGTGATTTTTACTTTTAACTTCTTATGAATTTCTTTCCATTCTATACAAATAAATATATTTACACTGATATCATGAAATGTACCAAATTTTGCCACTGAATGCTTTTTGTGCTAGTAAAAGTTGAAAGATCTATCCTGGTTCTCCATTAGTGAATAATATACATGTCCTATAAAGTTCAAAATTAATCTATAACTAACAGATACTGATCATGAGTTTTCTTTATGAAAATACTGTTGATGTGTTTGCATTGCCTTTTTGATTAAGTGTGGAGAGACTGAAGACTTCTAATTTTTAATTTTAATTTAAGAATTTTAAAATTCTCTGATCACACCAGCAACACATGATCAGGTTTAATTTGTCTAGGGGGTGACATGAATATTCACACTTTTTATTATTTCCTGGCTAAACATAAATGTAGCCAAGACAAAAAATGCCTAGCCCAATGTTTTTATCTTGTTCTAATTCTTTAGAGATTGTCAAGACATTTCAACATTTGCACTACCTTGAACTGTGTTGTGACAACATTCTGAGAACTACAAATTAATCATGTTTTCATAATATTTTTAAAGCTGGCATAGAAACAGGGCTACCTTATTAATTTCCTAATTAAACATTATCTGGTTCATTTCACATAAAAAATCAAAAGGAACATTTCATCAGAACACAAGAAAGTTTTTTGCTTCAATACCTCATTTTGTAGCATGATCTTCAGTCACTCATTTTCTGAAAACAAAACAACATGAAAATACTTGGTTTTCTTTATTCAACACATCCACACAGGTAGTAAAGTTTACATTAAATTTTTACTAAACTAGTACCACTTAATACTTTAACAATTACTCCAGAATCAAAATACTCTCATTACAATTCCACAGATCTTATTTTTTTTGAAAATTTGTTATTCCAAATTGAATGTATTTTTTCCTAAACCCAGTAGATTGGAACAAATTGTGTTGGTGGGTTTCAACCCATCTGATATTGATATCCTTCTACTTGTCCAGCTTTACACTTGATATTTTATAATTTGTCAGTCTATAACTCCAGTATTCAGAATGCTGAAATAGATTACAGCTTTCAGGTTAATCTGAGCTGATAGCAAGACTGACATTAAAAAGGAGAGAAAAAACTAACCCATTTCAAATTTCGCAAACCGTATTTAAATGGAAAACTGCCATTATAAGGAAATTTGCTAATATTTGTGTGACTATAATCATGCTGAACACCCACATAATCCATGTAGATATAGCTCCTAGTTGACAGATACTTTTATCACTTATCTCTTAGAAGGTTCTCTTTACAGTAGGTGGGGATTAACAAGGAAGTCTACAATTGGCCATGATGTGGAGAATAAACGACTGCAGAGTTCTCAGCCCTTATTGAATGTCTTCCAACAGATCAAAGTTCATGGTAGAGGAGGGGGAAGAAAGAGTATAATAGCTTGAGGAGTGGGTGACTAAAGGAAACAGTGTCTATAGGATACAGCAGGGAAGTTGCAGATATAACTCACAGTATTTATGACAGCATGCACAAAATGTATGCAACCCCAAACCAGACCAAATTCCAGCCTGGAGATGGAAGTTTGGTGTGAAATTCAATGACTAGCCCTGAAGATATTGTCTCTGTGACATTGTCTCATTCTGCTGTGAGAGGAAAAGACAGTCTTTTCTAAGAGTGTAGTCCTCAGTAAGTCAACCACTCTCTAATAGAAGACCACACATGTAAAGATGTTTGGGCAGCACAAATTGGTCTTGACAAGGAAAAAAAAAGTTAGGTGGATTTGAAAGTAGTCCTGTGTCTGAGATGAGTATGATATTAAAAGTATAAAATAGTCAAATAACAAAAAATAAAGTCTACTGCATCTCTGTAATATGATGTTTTCCTTATCATTGAAAGGAGGTCAAAGGAAGTAAGAAGCATTGAGTATAATTAAATAAACATGAGCATGTCAGCAATGCATGTTCAGCTGCAAATGCCAAGCAGTCTTAATTTCTGCATTTGCCTTCGGAGCACCATTGTATCTGAAGGCATTAAACAGGAATTTCCAAGCACTGTGAACCAAACAAGTGCATTTGTGTAATGACTTTCCCTTTTCACAGTGAACTACTTGGCACTGCTCATGAGAATATTAATGCTGCAGTATAACTGACTGCATGTAGACACTGTTTCATTGAGGACTGATATTTCCCCTTCCTTGAAGGAGGAGCTCTGAAGGAAGAACTTATTTTTATTGCATTAGAGCTTATGCTTCCTGCAGAGCTGATATTTTAGTTACTTCTCCAGCTGCTATGATAAACATCCTGATAAAAACAACTTAAGGAAGGAGGATCTATTTTTAGGCTCATAGTTCAAGTGTTTGATCCATCATGGTAGGGAAACCATGCAGGCTAGAGCTTGAGGTAACTGGTCACTTTGCATCACCTCTTAAGGGCAGAGTGCAAGTGGTGTTTGTGCTCAGCCACTAATTCCATTTATATAGTCCAGCACACAAGGCAAATAATGTAGGGTGGGTCTTCCCACTTCAGTTAACTTAATCAATTTAGTTCCTCACAGATATGGCCAGAGCTTAGCCTAACCTAGATGACCACTCACATGCTTGCCCTGTGGCTGGTGTTTTAGATTATTCCAGATCCTATCAAATGACAAACAGTACTAACAATCACGGTTGCCTTCTTCAAGTCTTTCTTGATTAAAATGTACTTTTCTAATCCAGCCATCGATCAAATCATTCTTGTATCTAAAACTCTGTAATTGTGGCATTTTATTTCATGTCTCTGAGTATTTGTGATTTGATTTGTAAATTAGAATCAATAATTTATAGTTTGTCTGACTCTTGTCTTAAACAAAGAAGCATAGTTTTACCATGGCTACTAGGACACCCAAAAAAATTCATTGATGTGTTTAGTGACTCAGTTTATTTTCACATTTAAATTCTGATGAATCCCCATGTCTTTGCCATACCAATTCATGTTTAGAGATCCTATTACCATCAAATATGATACTTATGATGTAACATAACAACAGTAATTCACTGAACTTCTTATCACACAACACTTTTCTTAGTTCACCTCATGTAATTCTCATAAAATCCCTTGAGGGTGAGTTTATTATTATCACCTCTTGAAAAATTTGAAAACTAGTTCTCAATGGATACAATAAATTTTCAGATGATGAAAAGCTACCCAATAGGGAACTGGAGTTCCCTGGAAGTCTTAATCCTCAACCTCTCTTTCATTATTATCACATGCACAAAGATCTTTAAGGTAAAACATAAATAGTGCTGTCCACATAAGACTCATTCTGTAATATTTTCAGTTTCTGTGATTAAACTGCATGGAAAAATGTACTTGTGGAAATGATTGATTAAAACTAACCAGACGTTCAAAACTTATTGTTGTTTGTTTTCTCCATTCTATTGTGTGACATAATGCTGAATTCTGCTTTTCCTGAAGCATCTCATAAAGTCAGAATGTCATTGCCATCTGTATTTATAAAACACACACACACACACATACATGTGCATGCACACAAGTGTGTACATGGGTTCAAGAGTACACATTCAGTTATGTTATTCGTTTATTCACCCATGCATTCACATAAATCATTCAACAAAATTATAATTTTGAAATCATTAGTTTTTGAATCCCATTAAAGTTGGAAAATGACAAGGATATGATAATTAACATGGATGTGTTTGATTATGATTAGACAATTTAAAATTAATTAACTTAGAAATAAAATAAACTTATCTAATCAAAACTGGTATATTTGACTTCAGCCAGTCAAAATGTGTGTTCATCCAATCAAATTGTAATGTCAAAACTTTGTTAATGTTATTAATGCCTCTTAGTAAGGGGTCTTACTAAAAAGTTAAGACATTTACTTGCTTTCTACAAGCTCAGTAGTTCAGACTGACTGAGTAGTAATTGTTGCTTCTTAGAGTAATATGGCTAAATGATTATATGGTAATTTTGCTTTCCTTACATTGACATTATCTCTATCAAATTTTATCAGTTTCCCAAAAGCATTTCATATCAAATATGATATAAGGAACAACTACCTACTAACATAGCTAACCTACTTAAAGGTTACAGACATAAGAGAATTATTCTTAAATCCCCATTTACGGTGATGACATTACATTTATGGCAAACATTTTAAGTTATTTGTCAAACTTGTATAATTAACAGGTATTCTTGGTTCAACCTTCAAAACACATTCAGAATATGACCACTGCTTACCCCATTCACTCTTTTACGTAGTCTGGTCTATGACTTCCTGGCTATCCCGGTGCAATGGGTGTCTAATTAGACTCTGTGATCAAACTCTTGCATCCTTACAGTCTATTTTCCACAGTGCTATACTGAAAGGAAAATTAAATTTCATTATTTCTCTGCTCCAGTCTTTCCAGGGTTTCTCATTGCTTTTAAAATATAAACTTACTTCGGCCTTTAGAGGCCCTGTGAAATCTGGGTCTATTCTATATAGGCCAGTTTTTAATGCTTCTTTTCAGTAAAAGTGTTGCAGTCAACTTATTCTTGTGATTTTTTCATTCATCATAATATTGCTCTCATCTCAGAACCTCACATTAAAATAAACCCGATCTACACCATCTCCCCCTTCTGTCCCAAAGCATTTCTTCAGAACGGGTATTGTGACTTAAAATTGTATGATTTATTTAGAGATCCCTACTGGAGATGAAAATGTAGAGACCTTGTTCATCATGCTAGCATTTGTAGCCCTATTATCAACAATATTATATGATACCTATTTTATGCACAAAAAT
Source organism: Peromyscus maniculatus bairdii (assembly GCF_049852395.1). Lineage (NCBI taxonomy): Eukaryota > Metazoa > Chordata > Mammalia > Rodentia > Cricetidae > Peromyscus > Peromyscus maniculatus. The sequence goes on along the minus strand of NC_134855.1, from coordinate 87,670,234 downwards.
ATTTTAAGATCAGTTACAGGAGTGAGGAGCAGAAATAAGTCAGATTATATTGATACATCCACACACTTTCAGAGAGTCTGGTGTACCATCCTCTGGCTGCTTTGCCATTCATTACAAGGAAAAATGAACAACAACCTGTTAGGAATAAATGCTTGGCAATTTTTTGCCCTGAATAAGATAAGATGTTACGTGGAGTGAACACTGGTGCACAGGCATACTAGGGTTCTCTGAGTACTATCAATAGCACGGATGGATGGAACTCTCTTGCAATAGTAGTATAGAAATAAGTTATGGTTATAGACAAATAAGAAGTACAGGAATAATAGAAAAACTTTATTACTTCCTGGGTCCTCATTATCACTATATTAAATCCCTGAATAATCTATATAGAGATCATCCAAAGAAAGTTCCATATGGATAATTATAAAAAAATGAATATGTTATCATTCAAAGGGGGTAATTTTGTATGCCAATCCTACATCTTACTACCTGGATTCACACCATTTGTACGTCAGCTTTCTGAGTTGTAAAATGAAGACATTGTTCTTTCCCTTCTTATACAATGGATATCAAGCAGGATAGAATTAAGATTTTTGTGACAGTCAAGTAATACAATGTATGTTGGATAAGACATGTAAATTATAAACATGAAAATGTTAACCCACTATAATTATTTAATTATGCATTCTCATATATTCTGATAACCCTAGATAAACTTTAAATAGAAAAGTTTCAAATTAGGGAAACAGACTGATAATGTTCTCACACATTCAAAATTCTCCAAAAGGACCCTCATCCATTCCCAGGCATCACTCTTGTACCTTTGGTAAAACAGAATAAATAATTAGATGAAATGACATTATGAGAAATAATGGCAGTTGGAATATGATAGCTACTGAAATTATAATCTCAGTTCTGGCTGCAAAATTTATATTTATCAAAGACACCTACTTAGGGTAGAAAATGAAAGGTATGTCCTTTTAAGAAACTCCAAATGCCATTTATCTTACAGATATATAAGTACTAGAATTGTAAATTAATAGCAAACAGAAGGAATATGTGTTTGTTTAATATTTTTTTCAAGTAATTTTTCATGGATTTTTTCCATTTAGTCCTAGGAAGTAATCCCTATAAATATTTTATTACCTCCCAGTTTTATGTTAGGAGACTCTTGCAAACCCACTGTCATTTTAATAGTAAATGAGAAAGCCTAGATTTTTTTTTTTTTTTTTTTTTGGTTTTTCGAGACAGGGTTTCTCTGTGTAGCTTTGCGCCTTTCCTGGAGCTCACTTGGTAGCCCAGGCTGGCCTCGAACTCACAGAGATCCGCCTGGCTCTGCCTCCCAAATGCTGGGATTAAAGGCGTGCGCCACCAACGCCCAGCCCAGAAAGCCTAGATTTTAAGTTATATTGTTGAAGCTACAGTTCATACTTTTCTCACTCTATTAGCTTCCTTATGTCAACATGTGATTTAACTTTTCTTAAATTTCAAACTGTTTTCTTTTATTGGGTGCATGTTGTTAGACCTTTGGGGAAGGAAAAATCAGTAAGAGTTCTATTGGTTATGGCAAATGTCATCAAGTGTTACTGGCCCAGAAGCTTCTGTGGTTGGTGCTTTGAAAGTCATTTTTTTCTTAAGTTTTCATTTTCTGAGTGTCAAGATGCAATTAAGTGCCAGAAGCACCATTAAATTACTAAGAACTTTCAGGGGAAAGTGGAGAGTTACCATGCTTGTTAAATATGTTTATTGTGAACCTAATTTTAATTTCTGAAATGCTATGATGTGAAGAAAAAGTTTATAGAAGGGAAAATATGATGGATGTTTGATACAAAATTTCAATGTTATTGCTCATAGAATTTTTTATTTGAAATTTAATTGATATTGTAGGCATCTGCGAAAGAAATGCATTGTCAAACGAGGAGGTTTGAATACAAATAATACTGTCTATAGTAAGACCCAAAACACACTGGCAGATTTCATTTATATTTCAGGAGATCCACTAGCAAAGGGGATTTGATTAGCTTCAGGAATCTAAACACAATATGGTCCTCTCCATTGTTGCCCACAGATGTAGACTGGCAGAAATACCAACTTAAGACAATTTTAAAGTTCTGACAGTTATGATTCAAACATCCCCTGGTAAGAATAATAGAAAAGATCTAGAGCTGGGGCAGGAATGAATTTCTACTATGCCAAATCTAAAATAAACTATTATATCTTCTTTTCATACTGTATTTTCCTATCTTAACCTATACCTAGGGTATTTTTTCCTGGGACAGTGATAAAATACTCAGATGAAAGCAGCTTGGGGTGGGTTTATTTTCTTTCACTTACAGCTCAAGGCACAGTCCATCATGATACAGAAGTCAGGGCACCAGTAGCTTAACATACCTATCAATATCACATACACTCTCAGCAAGCTAGTGTCCAGCTCACTTTCTCCATTTTATGCAGCCTAGTTTCTCTTGTCCATGAGATGATCCTCTCTATAATTAAAATGGTCCTAGAATATCAGTTGAAGTAATCAAAATAATCTTAGAAACTTCATTGCATGCCTTCTGTTATGTATTTGTACACAATCTTTGCTTTCTGGATTGATGCTTCTATCATTGTCAATTTGAGGATCATATTTACCATCTAGTGTTTACAGCATTTACACTTAATAATTGCATGAAACTTTTATATAGTTATGTTTTTCCCTCTTTGAATCTTCTGTTGCTCTCAAGTCTCCAGAGTGTTGCATGGCAGTCCTTTTTCTGCATGAGGCAGTAACATGCATAGTGGCATGGATTCCTGAGTATAAATGTAGAGCAGAAGCACAACAGTTCTGCTACACATGGGATGAAGGACTTCAGGTTATGATTTCAACATCCTAAAAGCTAAAACCGAGGCTGCCAGCATGAATTTTAAAGATGTGGTAAAGTAATACATGACACTGAGACCCTTTTCTATTCCAGTCATGACTACCAAAACTGCTGCTGACTTATTTCTTATGTATGCTATATTCAATAAAATTGTCTTTTTCTTTTAAAATGACTCTTTGATCTGACAAGTATTAGCATCCCTATCAACTTGACCCAAACACATCTTCTCTCCTCAGTCTTTACAAGGTCTTAGTCTCTTTTTCCTCTGCCTTTAGCCCCTCAGTCTATTCTTTTCTTTGCAGTATTGGTTTTGTTAAAATAGAGATGATGCCACTCTGGTGTCACCCTGTTTAACTAAGATGAAAGATAAAAGCTGCCCAGTGGTTCACAGATCTACAGATTCCACCCTTCTCCTCTACCGTCACTCTCACACATGCCCTTCTCTTTCCTTCCCCAGCAGCATCACTACCACTGCCTGGAACATGCAGGATGGCATATTCTACCTCAGGAACCTGTCCTTAGTAATCCTTTGCCTGTATCTTGCTTCCATTGAAATTCACTTCCCTCAATGACATTTTGTTCCAGGGTTAGTTCTGGGTGGCAGCTTTTTGGCAACCCTTTTAAAAACATTACAGTCTTTCCCTACCTAATATTTACTTTCCCACCTTCTCCTCCAGTTTCTATTTCTCATTGACTATATTAGTTTCTAATACATATGTTGTTTCTTCTTTACCACTGTCAAGTTCATTGAGGTAGGAAGTACATTATTGTGCTTTGTGCTGTATCCCATCTGGAATCATCCAAAGTACACTGCAGAGCTAAATATATTTATCCATTGAATGGAGAGAAAATGTCACTAGAATAGGAAATAACAGGAATAGGTTGGCCTCTGGCATCTTTTTGACCCACTGGCCAGTGCAAGCTCTCCAATGTTAGCTATCTTTTACCTTCTCCTGTTTAACCACACATGGGGATCCTGATTGCTGTCTCATGTGGGAAAGAAGAAAAGAATGGGGGAAGGAAGGCAAGGAGAAACACATATACTAGCCCCTCCATCCTGTCCAAACAAAAAGGCAAGTTGAAGGCACCAGAGATTTGGTAATTTCTCAAATAAAGTCTAAAATGGCAACTTTCTTTTATCATATGTAACAGCAAGAGACATGTCTACAATGTGCACTTATTGCTGTCACTGGATGACCCTCTTCTTCCAGTTTTCATGGGTAACTTTCTGCTCTTCCTCTTCATATCTGTACTTAAATGTCCTTAGTGTCCACTTTATTAAATTAACACCACTTCTTTTATCACCTGTTTCTTTCCCTCCTATCGTATTTTCTCCAATGCCATAGCCATATGACATAGTTTTCTTAATTTTTTTCTTTTCTTTCATGTATGTTTTATGAAGGGGAAGTTGTGTTTGTTACTATTGTATTAAGTCTTTTACTTAGAGAAGTGGTTTAATGACTAATTATTAAATTAATGATACGTGGTTTGCCTTAATCTATAGGAAATATTATTTAATATTCACAAATATCAGCTTTAAAATCATACATGGACTTTAATTTTATGCATATCTTATTAGCATTATAGCTTTACATAATCATTAATTCTCAGGTTATGTACTTATTAAATACAAACAAAATAATATACTTCACAAAGTTATTAAGTTAAAGAAAGCAATGCATATAAAGTTTGTGGCTGTGAGCAAATAGTAACTGTCAATTAGAGGATCATTTTTCTGTCCATGGAATCATAATTAGGTTAAGTAACAAATTTAACCACTAAATATTCAGAACATCTTACATAACTGGTTATTAATGTATCTTAGGAGATAAGATACATAAACAGCTTATACTAGTGTTTTTATCATAGTAGCTTCATATGCATCATAACATAATATGTATTTAAAGTTAATAGTTAAATAAACTAATGTCTCTTTGTGAGAAACATTGCTTTTCTTCCCTGTAGTAAGTCAACTGACTGAATTATTCAAAGTACTGTGTACAGTCCTTCATGTCAAGTTCATGTTTGGTTGCTATAAACAACTTTTATAATTATTTCCAAGACTCTTTTTTTTTCTTTGAAAAGGTTAAATATATAACATTTAATGATATATTTGATCTTATGAAATATGAATTTTGTAAAATTTTCATAGTTCTTTATGGTAGCAATAGCCATCATAGATATTTCCTATTTTATAATCTATGTTAATTATTCCTTATAGACATCTTATGCAATTGACCTTATAATGTAATATAGTTTTATTATTCTAATTATTTTAATTTTTATACTTTCTTGGCAATTGTAATTTTTAATCACCTAATTTCTGTATTCTTCATAATATTAGTTAACATATCTTTTATAGTTTGCTTTTGTGGACTTCTTTAACCCTTTAGTCAAACTCAGATTTCTAAAACTTCTCAAATTTTAAGGAGATGAACCCCAAATTAATGTGTTTGTAATATCAAAATGTGATTAAGAATCTGTAGTCGGAAGTTTTCCTGTGTCCTGCCTGGTCCTATGGCCACTCAGACCCAAGTAAACACCCTGAGGTTTATATTATTTTTAAACTATGGCCATGGCAGGCTTCTTGCTAGCTAGCTCTTATATTTTAAATTAACCCATTTCTATAAATCTATACCCTGCCATGTAGCTTGTGGCTCTCTGGTACTTTATATCTGGCTTCTCCTGATGGCAGCTAGCAGTGTCTGCCCCCATCTTCTTTCTGTCTCTCTGTCTAAATTTCCCACCTGCCTCTAAGCTGCATTGTCATAGGCCAAATGGCTTTATTTATCAACCAATCAGAGCAATACATTTTCACAGCATACAGAAATACATCCCCCATCAAGAATCTACTCAATCATTACAAATATCTCCACCTAAAATTTCAAGTCATACAATATGTCTAAAATAGTTTTCATGGCTCTGGGTGTGTATTTAAGGTCTTATATACATTAAGAAGCACAGAGCTGCTGAGTTCACATGGAAGTCATTCTCAGCTTCAGCATTAAGACGGTAATTAAGGGAAGGCAGTTGTGTGATTGTTTTGAGCTTATCCTTTGGATAGACATTATGTAAATATTTTGTTTAACTAAACTTGAGAAACATAAAAAGTACAGAAATTTTCTTTTCTTTTTTTTTTTTTTTTTTTTTTTTTTTTTTTTTTTTTTTTTTTTTTTTTTTTTAAGACAGGGTTTCTCTGTGTAGCTTTGCGCCTTTCCTGGATCTCACTCTGTAGACCAGGCTGGCCTCGAACTCACAGAGATCTGCCTGGCTCTGCCTCCCAAGTGAGAGTTCATGGGGTGGTGGTTAACTCCCCCCGGTTCTGAGGAAGGGATGATACCTTAGGAAATTACTGAGAATCACACACTGCCTCAACATTCCTGGGCCAAGACAGGGACAGAGAAAGCCCTCAGGAAGGCATGATCTTCAGTCATCCTTAATCCAAGAGGACAGGTGCATAGGGACAAAGACACATGAGTAGGGGTGGGGCATGCTTCTCTGGAGAAGAAACATATCTACATCTCTGGAGGTAGTGCTCATGATAGCCACACTCATTTCTTACCCTTGATGAGGCTGTCACTCCCCAGAGTACAGCATTCATCCTGTAGATTCTGCACTAGATTGACAGCAGCAACATGTTGTTCTGTGACATGGCAATCCTCTTAGAGAGGGCCTGGGTGGCCCAGATCTTTCTGCACTTGATGTAGCCAGGATTCCGACTCAGTGCTTCATGGAGCCTCTTGGCAGCCTCAGCCTGCACTATCTACCCTTGCTGTTCCTGCTTTACATTCTCCACCAAAGGTAGAGCCCACTGGGCTTCCCACAGGGCCACTTGTTTGGCTTCTATAGCAGCTGGGTATTCTTGGCTAAAGCTCAGATCTGTGATAACTGCATCACTCAAGATGAGGCTGAAGTCCTTGGTGTGCTCTGCCAGTTCTTTTCTGATCAAGGGTGATACCTGAGCCTACTGGGTAATCAGCTGTGAGGCAGTAAACCTGGAGATCACACTCTTGTTGACAATCAACAGCAGCACTCACTCCTAGTGGTCTACCCTAGGCTCTGTTAAGTGCTGGAGGCCGGGGGGGGGGGGGTCCTTAACTTTGAGTCAAACACCACATGCAGGGAAAAATTCACCAGCTGCAGGTCTTTTGAGCCTGTAATGGAAGAGTTTTTTTTAGGGTCTAGCCCAAACGTCATTGATGATAGAGTACTGGAACCAGGATATCTTGAAGTTAAGGCCTTCACCCAGGATTGTGTCCTGATGTAAGTAGCCAATCTTACTAACAAAGATTGGTCTATGATCACCTTCCAAAGTAAACATGGATTTATAGATATCATATGTCATGGCCCCCAGTAGCAGTTTCACTGCCATGACCATGCCCAAAAGCCCCTGGGACAGGCACCCTGCTATGTCCTTCAAGTTCTGGGCCATATCTGATCATCCTAAAGGCATTGGCACTAGAGGTCAGGAGATGGTGTCCACCTACTTCTATCTCACTCCAGTTCAGAGACTATGCCCTGTACATGAGCATCAGGGACCACGGTGCTCTCCAAAAAGCACAGATTTTAAGTGAGGTATTTTCTGAATAAAATGAGTGGACAAAAATGCATATAACTTTTTCTTTTTCTGTTTTAGCTCTAGGCAAAGATAAGGATTACATGGATGAATCTGAACATGCCAACTATGACCGATCTCGTCTCCTTAATGACTTTGTTATCAAAGATAAGCCTGAATCGAAGACAAAATTATCTAAGGTAATTCATACTGAATTATCTATGCACAATTTTTGTAATGTAATTTTTAAAAATTTGAACATTAGTCTGTATGATTGGATTTGTGCTGGAAAAACTAAAAAGACATGTAAGTTAATATGTATCTTAAAGGATTCAAGCATGAAAAGCTGTTTATTGACATAATCATTTGTGTTATAAAGCAATTATTTTATTATTGAACAGATCCAAAATTACCCCTTTATTTTTTAAATTTATTCTTTAATTTTTAAACATATTTTATTTCTAATTAAATATAATTATACTATCCTCCCCATTCCTAAACCTCCTCCATGTCCCTTCATTTCCTTCTCTAATTCATGACCTTCTTTTCTTCAGTTATTCTTAAACACACAGAGATATGTACACACATATAATGAGTAAGAATATAAACATAACTTTCTGAGTCTATTTAGCGTTGTTTATATGTATAGGTTTTTAAGGCTGACCACTTGGTATTGGATAATCAGAGGTCTCAGCTATGAGAAAACTGATTATTCCCTCTCACAATTGCCATTAATTGACTCTAGCTCTTCATCTAGGGTTACGGTCCTGTGAGATTTCTTCCATTTACAGTGGCATGCCAAATAGTATTTCTTCATTCAAGTCTTATTCTGGCAAGTCAAAGATACAATCTTACAGAATATTTCTTTGTCCTTGAGTTTTACATTGTGCTGTACCCTCTTCTATGGCATTCCCTGAGCCTTAGGTAGAAATCTATCTGGACTGTGGATCCGAGAGTCAGTTGTTCTCTATGCTTTGATCAGCTGTGACTTTTTGTAGTGGTCTCTGTATGCTAAAGAAAGATTTTTGGTAAGGCATGAGAGTCTACACTTAGATATGGGTATAAGGATAATTATTTGGAATGCTACTGGCTTACAAATGCAGCAGTAGTATATGCTCTCTTCTGAGGTCCATAATTATGTGTATGGGACACAATGCGATATTTCAATGCCTGTATATATTTTAATAACATAGTGATTTGAATATCACTGTGAACATTTACCATTTATTTATTGGGAGAGCATTCAAAATTCTTTCTTATAATTATTCTGGCATATATAATACATTATTATCAACTGCAGTTACCCTACAGAGCCATAGAATACTGCATGTGTCTCCTATCAAATTGTGGCACTGTACCTGTCAGACATAATTATTTAAACACCAAATATAAGCCATGAAGTTATTTGTTAATAATTCTTTTTTAGAATTAGTCCTTCACTTTTATGTTTTTCTCCTCAAAGTTAACATATTAACATAGTTTTATACTATATAATTTAAATGATTTGACTTCCAATTCCACTTATTATTAGATATAGTGACATGACATATTAATTACACACAATGACTTTGTTATCCTTATCTGTAATTTTGAACATACTGTCTGCTTGACATAAAACATGAAATGACTTTGTGAAAGTATCTAGGGCATAGCAAAGCCTGAGTACATACCAGAATTTTATAGCAACTCGGAGGTTGAGATTGTAGCATTGAAATCATATTTTACCAACAAATAAAATAATGAAATATAACTCAGTTTTAAGCCTCTTTAGTTCACTGTTTTCACCATTCCTCAAATTCAATGCTTTTGCAGATTTTCCAGGGCAACTGAATGAGACAGTCCAGAACCAAATTGCTGGTGATTATTTTCATGACAGTGACTACAACTGACTTATATCTCCTCCTAGATGCTAAGATAAATACTATCTCAGAACAAATTTACCCCCCTTTTCCTATTAAAGTGGGGTGTCTTCTATAAAGAGATGGGGAGGAATGAAGGAAAGGAGGAAAGATGGAGGGAAAGGGAAAGTGAAGGGAAGGAAATAGTCTGAATATTTAATTTAGTCCAAGAAATTGCTTAAATTTCAATAGCTCCTGCATAGGTACTACTTATGTTCTTGAACATAATTCTCTCTGTGATGCTTAGTTTGTTTAAACTAGATTAATTTTCTCTTTATTATTCACTACTGTTACTAAGACACTTACAAAGAAATCTAGCTGAATTTAAATATAGCCACACTGTCAGGAATGAGTCCAAACTTTAATATATTCCAGGTTAATTACTTTTGCAAAAATTGTTCATTTATTATTTCTATGGTTTTTTTTAACATTTTTTAAATTGGTTGACCAATCATGTTTTCTTCACTGTGTGGCTCATGTACTTCCTTGTATCAGATAAATATTATTTGAAGTGAACTGACAAGAGCTACAAGAAAAACCTAGTGTTCCTCAATAAGCTTTTGCTATCTACTGAAAGACAAACAGTATACATTGAATAATTAGAAAATGACATAAAAATCCAATCTGTATAGTCTACCACTCTATGATTTACCGCATGGCTAATAGCTAAATCATCATCTAATTTGCTCACAAGAGTCATGCCCCAAGTACCATTTTTTCATTAGGCTTGAACCTTAGAATGTTACAGTTAAAATAATTAGGAAAACTTGAGTAAATTTCTTTGAGTATCCAACAAGAAAATAGAATAAGTTCAATGAAAGAAATAAAATAAGTAGTTCAGTAAAAGAAATATTATTCAAATGTACTACTGAATTTGTGTGACTGCCCACCTCCAACTCTTACTCTTCTATGAAAACCACCCCCAGCTGTCTGGGTTACTCACACCTCGAGCTATCAAAGGATGTCCACTTTTATCTATTGCATATGTGAGAATGAAACACAAATTCTATTTCATAGAAGATTTCAATTGCATAAAAGAAAAATAATACTGAAGATTTTTCAAGGGTATAATAATCTGCCTAAAAGATATTATATAGGAGATTCAAAAAGTAATCAAGTTACCTAGATTTGCATTATTTGCACTATTATCTGGGTGCTGTATCTTACAAATCTGCTGTCTTTCTTCTCATCTTACTCCTAAATGATAACTTATATATGTAAACTATGTATGATGTCTCATATCTGCAATCTGAGGATTCTGGAGGCTGAGGTAGGAAAATTGTTGCAAAATTGAGGTCAGCCTATTCTACACAGTAAGCACCAGGTTAGTTAAGCCCAAATTGCAACACCATAAGGCAAGGAAAGAAAGAAGGAAGGAAAGACAGAAAAAAGAAAGAAAGAAAGAAAGAAGGGAAGGAGGGAGGGAGGGAGGGAGGGAGGGAGGGAGGAAGTTACTTTGTATATATGTATGTATACATATATATGGACATAGATTTTAAGTTGCATTTTATAAAATTGTTAGTCTTCATTTGTGACTTAAAAGTACCACAAATTAATATATTCATATACATATATATGTATGATAGAAACATATACAGGTTTTAATATAAAAACCTCTGCCTCACATCATGATTTACTTTGGAGAGTGTTCTGGTTTCAGTCTGAACTATGCATATTATACATAATAAGTGAAGTGCAAAGGGAGAATTTCAGATAGCAGCAAACACATTTATAATGAGTCAGCAGGAAGGAGCATTAATTTGAAAGGGTGACTCATGCCTAATGCAAACTATATAGTGGCATTGGATAATAAAAAATAGAGTTCTACACCAAATTAGCCATCAACCATGAACAAGGATCAGAAAAAATTATTCTAAATTCTCTAAAGTGCTACTATATTATAACACAGCTGTGTTGAGTTTTTCACCGTTTTGTAAAAACTAACCAAGAATTTTAGAAATATATCTGACTAGTGGCTTGGTCATTTTATAGGTGAATTTCAATCTGTTTGAAATTTTATTTGTATTTGCTTTTATAACCATTGTATAATATTTCTAGAGTGGTCTTGAGTCCAAATGGTAAATATTTTGTTTTCATCATTGCTTTTGCTAGTTTAACATGGTCGTTTGAACATCAAAACACTTGTAGCCTTGGCTTGAATACTTACTAAATCCCCAGTTGGTGGAACTGTTGGGAAAGATTGAGATGTGTGGCCTTTTTGGAGGAGATGTGTCACTGCTGACAGGTTTTGCAGTTTCAAAAGACTCATGTCATTTCAAGTTAGTTCCTCTGCTTCCTGTGTGTGTTTCAGGCGATATGAGCTCTCATTTGCTGCTCCAAGTCTATGCCTGCCTTGCTGCTGGTGTTTTATAACAATAGAAACAATAGAAATGTAGCTAATATATTTAATAAAAATTAAGTATACTTATAAATAACTCTTGGTGTGAGGATCCAACTTCAGAACAAGAAATTGAATTTTAAACACCTTTTGGAGATTAAAACTTTTTACAATATTGACTACTGATGTGATGAAGTGATAATGACAGCATAATAGGATCTATTCAGAAGACACTGTTCAAGTCTGGTACTCTAGAACAGAGAAAGATGGAAATCACTAGATAGCTTCTATTGTCCAAGTGTTGAGATACAATCCGTGGAGAAAGCCAAAGGGCTCTGGAAACCAGAGATATCAAGTAAAGTCTGAATCTGAATTCCGCTAGTATTAGGTCTTAAAACAAAATTCATATTTAACATATCAATGATGTGTGGGAGATAGAAATGTAATCACTGTACCCTCTAATTTTGTTGAGATTTTAAAGACACCCCTATCAAAAGGTAAAGTCTATTGATCCTAAGACTTTAACAGAAGTCATTTGATACTACCACTAAGCTTTGGGTTCAAATAAATCTTGAATTTCTGTTCTATCTCTTGGGATTCTGCCTCTGTCAGGTCTATATACCAGAGATAGCCTTGAAGAGGAGAAAGACCACCTATACCAGAGACTAATGATTATAGTTGTCCTAATTGAGATAAAGATGTCAGAAACTCAGCAGTTTAGAAACACTAAAAATGAGGAAATTCAGCTGACATTAAAAGAACTCACAAGTGGGAATTGCTTATGTACATAACCATGAAAAATATTTGAGAGTGGATTTTTCTCATCAATAGATATTAGAGATAGCTTCAAGTATTAAAGGAGAAAATGGTGACTTATAACAGTGATAAACATAGAATTAATTCTTCAGATACTGGGAAGATTAAAAAAATGTCACTGATTTCCATAAAACACTAAAAATGCTCCTAAATTCTTGGAGCCTAGGTGTATTTCAAATAGTTTAATGTAGATCACTTTATATTTTAGGAAAATGCTTAAACTCTCTGAAATGGTTCATCTTTTCAATATTTTATTTGTAAAAGTGTTGGGCCAGAGAGATGGTTCAGCAGTAAGAGTGCTTTCTACTCCTTTTGCATTATTTAAAAATATTTCGTGTAATATATTTTGATAAAATTTTCCTCTTTCCAAACTCTTCTGAAATACTTTCAACCTCCCTACTTACATAACTTTATGTTCCCTCTTTTTTTCTAAAACAGAAAAACACAAAAATTTAAATCAAAATAAACAAGCAAAAAACAAAACAAAATGCCAAAAAAGCAAAACAAAACAAAAAGCCCATCAAACAAACAAACAAAACTCAAGAAGTAGATTTTGCATTGGCAAACTACTCCTGGGAATGGGGCCTGCCTTGGGGAGTTGTTAATATATACTGTGACACTCCATTGAAGAACAACATATTTTTTTGCTCTTTACAGCAAGAATTAATTACAAATTGTTTCTTGTTTAGGGGTTGGATTTTACATGTACTGCTCTTAGTGTTAGGACCTCCTCTGACTTGAACCTGTGCGAACCTTGTGTGTACTATCACAGACTTTGTGAGTTCACATGTGTGTCAGTTCTATTGCATCTGGAAGACATTGTTTCCTTGGAGTTATCCATCTCCTCCAGCTCTTACAACTTTTTGCCTTATAACTCCTTCTCATAGATCCAAGATTCTTGAGGGGAGGGGCTTGATGAAGATACCTCATTTGGGACTAAGTGCTTCACTCCACACACTATCCAGTTGTGGGTCTCTGTGTTCATTCCCATCTACTGCAGGAAGAAGCTTCCTTGATGAGGGCTGACTTAGACATGATCTATGGATGTACAATATGCCATTAGGAGTCATTGTATTGCTATGCTTCTTTAGCAGAGTAATAGCAATAGGTTTTCCCTTAGGCCCATGATATGTTTAGTCTCAGGTTCGTCAACTTAGCAGTTTCTGGTATTGTTGCTTTTGCAGAGGACCATGGTTTCTCTACAGCACACACACTGAGAAACTAATAACCACCTGTAACTCCAGCTTCAGGTGATCCAATGCCCCTTTCTAGCCTCTGAAGGTACAAACACACCACACACCACATACACACACACACAACACTCTTATGCACATGCAATAATAGTAATAATAATGATAAATTTAAATCTTAATTACATTAAGGAAAAAATCCAATATTTTCACTAATTGAAATATACATTTATATTATTAGCAATGGTCAAAAAATTAAGATTAGCAAGGAAAATATATTAATGAAAGTTTATTTTCTTTACCACACTTGTATGGCTGAGAAACTTTAGGAAACAATTTCATATGACAAACAAAAACATTCTCATAAATAGGCAAATGGAAGGAATTAACTTGACCGATTAGAAGTGGAATCCTAGAGAAAGTGAGATGAACTGCTTTTACAAATGTTTGTGAAAAGATTTTCTTTTCCTGGTTTATCAGTGTAACAAATACTATAAACTTTTGACAGTATGGTCCTATACAGCAAGATTTCTTCTTTCCTTCAAATAGCCATGCCTTGTTCAGCCGCCAAGGCTTCTATGAGAGGACAGTAGTCAGAGAACATCTGGAGTTAGGCTTGGTTAAAGAATCAAGTACATGTAGTAGAGGCCATGGCTTCCTGGCAAGTGCTTGTTCTTAACTCTGACACTCGGGATGCAGAGGTTGACTGGTGAAGTTGCCAACTGTAGCTTGATTTTTTCGCCTTTGCCCACAGTCAAGACAAATCTCTGTCACCCGCCAGTCCCACAGCCACTCAGACCCAACCAAATAAACACAGACACTTATATTGCTTGCAAACCGTATGGCCGTGGCAGGCTTCCTGCTAACTGTCCTTATCTTGCTAACTGTGCTTTTATCTTAAATTGATCCATTTCCATACATCTATACCTTGCCATGTGGCTGGTGGCTTACTGGCGTCTTCACATGCTGCTGGTCATGGCGGCGGCTATAGCCTCTCTGGTCATTGCGGCGGCTGCAGCATCTCCTTCTGCCTTTCTGTCCTTTTATCCTGCCTAGCCACGGCCGATCAGGTTTTATTTATTAACCAATCAGAGCAACTTGACATACAGACCATCCCCCAGCACAGCCAAGTGCAGACCATCTCAAACACCTGCACTCAGGCCCATGGTCCTAATCATCCTCTATACGGACCTGCTGGGTAACGCCACAAAGAACCTGAGAATGGGCTCCCACAGGACCTACAGAACATCCCACAGCACTTCCCCTTTCTTTTTTTTTTTTTTTAAAGGAAGGTTTTAACTTTTACACATCTCCAAAGTCAGCTTGGTATATTTGGGAATTTGGGCGTAGCTTCTCTTAACTACTTCCTGCTGGAGGGGGGCGCTGTATCTTATGGGGATGCAAAGAAAATTTTAGGATCATGGAGTAGTCCGTGAGACCATATCGTCTGAGCCAGTTGCCTTGCCGTATCGTCTGAGCCAGTTGCCTTGAAACGATTCTGGATGTTGGATCATCTGGGCCATGGTGTCATCGGAGACCTTTCAGGGGGTCTTGGCTGGTCAAACCTGATGTATCTTAATCTGGAACAAATCCATAGCCTCTGGCTTTCTGTAGAGACAAAAACAGAGTCTCCTTTCCAAAGTAACACATCCTTATATCCAAATTTTAAAGTCAAGATATCTTTAATATATACATATTGGTTTAACTCAACATCTTTTACGATCAAATGTTTTTCTGCAGTTAAAAATCCCAAAGACAATATAATCCAAACTCTCTGTGTGATATCCATCTTTACATGGCTTATTTTTTATATTACTTTTAACGACTTTATTTTTTTAAACTTTCTATTTCTTTATATAACTGTTTATGTTCCTTTTCCTCTCTCTTCCAAGCCCCAGGAACCCGCCAGTAACTCAAACCGGCGGCTGCCGCTCATTTGAGAGAGAGAATTAGGAACTGTGGGGCGTTTACCGACGTCACCGTTCCTGGAGAACTTACCGACGTCACCGCTCCGTGTGTTGAGTTCTGAATCCTCTTTACCACCACGCGAGGATTCTTCTCAGATCACACTTTATTGGAGCGCCTCTTGGTTAAGGGACTTTGTCTTTAGTATTTTTTTTTTTCATAACACCGGCCTTTATCCCTATTCATTTGTCCTTTTTCTTTAGTCCCTTTTTTTTTCTTTCTTCCCTTTTTTTCTTTAGCCCTTTTTTCTTTAGCCCTTTTTTCTTTAGCCCTTTTTTTCTTTAGCCCCTTTTTTTTCTTTAGCCCCACGTTCGGGCGCCAAATGTAGCTTGATTTTTTCGCCTTTGCCCACAGTCAAGACAAATCTCTGTCACCCGCCAGTCCCACAGCCGCTCAGACCCAACCAAATAAACACAGACACTTATATTGCTTGCAAACCGTATGGCCGTGGCAGGCTTCCTGCTAACTGTCCTTATCTTGCTAACTGTGCTTTTATCTTAAATTGATCCATTTCCATACATCTATACC
Source organism: Peromyscus maniculatus bairdii (assembly GCF_049852395.1). Taxonomy (NCBI): domain Eukaryota; kingdom Metazoa; phylum Chordata; class Mammalia; order Rodentia; family Cricetidae; genus Peromyscus; species Peromyscus maniculatus. The sequence continues at coordinate 87,654,080 of NC_134855.1, read as the reverse complement.
TTGCCATGTGGCTGGTGGCTTACTGGCGTCTTCACATGCTGCTGGTCATGGCGGCGGCTACAGCCTCTCTGGTCATTGCGGCGGCTGCAGCCTCTCTGGTCATTGCGGCGGCTGCAGCATCTCCTTCTGCCTTTCTGTCCTTTTATCCTGCCTAGCCACGGCCGATCAGGTTTTATTTATTAACCAATCAGAGCAACTTGACATACAGACCATCCCCCAGCACAGCCAAGTGCAGACCATCTCAAACACCTGCACTCAGGCCCATGGTCCTAATCATCCTCTATACGGACCTGCTGGGTAACGCCACAAAGAACCTGAGAATGGGCTCCCACAGGACCTACAGAACATCCCACAGCAGCCAACTATGATTCTGGAACTATGAATATATTTCCCTAAATATGACTTCTCCTTTGAAAGGCTGTTGAATATCAAATCAGGCAGGAGAGGGGATATAGACAGGAAACTCTTGACATGAATATTTTAGTAGTTCATTAAAATTGGATCACACGGCCATTCAGTTTGACTAGATCAAGTGCCATGGGCAGATGGTGTTCATCATTTACTCAACTTATAATATGGGTAATTTTCTGTAAGAGTGGAGACACTGATCATTTTATCAAGGAGGTAAGAAAGATAGAGCTTCTGTAGATTTTGATACGGTGCCTTTCATGTGGCCATTGCTAAAAACTCCATTTTTATAAATGACTCTCAGTCTATAAATTGTGTACAGGTCTTAATTTTCTGAACTTACTACTATACAATGCTATGTGATATTATTGACACTGCACTTTTTCCATAATTGTATCAACGTGTGATTTAGATTACAAGATGAGTAACCGCTTGGCTGTATGTGGCTTCTGTCTTCCTTCCTTTTTTCTTTCTCTTGTTCTTTCTTTCATTCTTATTTACTTAATTATATATTAGTAGAAGAGATCAATTCTTGTATTTTGCTATACAAGCTTTCTACCATTAGACTATATATGCCTAATCCTCATTTCCATGTTTATCTTGAGACATACTCTCACTAACTTGCCAAGCTAGTTTTCAACACACCTGTATTCTAGGCAGGCCTTAAGTTTTTATTTTTCTGGATCAGTTTCCCAGGTATCTATAAGCACAGGCTTGCTCTATCTTCCTTGGCTATGTATATGCTTTAATTGACAGCATTATGGTTGACATAAAATATAGAAATCCTTGTATACAAATGGTTTGCAATGCCGTGAATTCAAAGATTCACAAATAAGGAATTTCAGTAAAGAAAATTACAACTTCAATGAACATATGAATGGTATCTTTCCTTTTTAATAGACTTTTTTATTTTTATGAGTATTATTATTGGCTTTCATATCCCTATGTGTACCACATGTGAGATGGTTGCCCACAGAGGCCAAAAGATGGCATTGGATCATCTGAAACTGGAGGTACAGGTGATTATAGCCACCAAATGGATGCTGGGAACCAACTAAACCAGGTTCTATCCGGGAGAGGCAAGTGTTCTTAACCTCTGAGCCATCTTTCCAATTGCAAGATTCTTTTCTTGTTACTATGTTCCCTATATGCTATAGCATAACAACTTTTCTGGCATTTATATTCTGTTCAATGCTATAAGTAGGTTGGCAAGCGTGTGGGAAATATGCTTAAGCTACATGAAAACTCTCACTTTTAAAAATCACCACTTTTATAAAGAAATTTGAGCATGTGTTAATAGGACATCCCTAGCAGAGATAGAGCTCTCCCCCTCTAATACTGAGGAATGACTTACTAAGAGGGTAGATTCTGTTTACATTATCAGTCACTTTCTAAAAGATATACTTAAAATTTCCTCAATTTTACCTTTGAAGTAACTTTCCTTTATATTTAATGATATTACTGTGATAAATAGTATTCTTAGCACATAATTTTTATATTGTATATGGAATAAGCATGAAATCATTGATTTTTTTTGACGAGGATATTAAACTTCACTTCTTGACTTATGTTAATAAACCCCCTTTCTAGCAACATAACAGATACCTAATATCATAAGCTTCATTTAATCTTTCAGAAACCGCATTTAATACTGAGAAGGAATGTATTATCCCCATGTAACCACTGGACATACCTTCTGTTTTGGACAATTTAATTTCATTAATCTTGGAACCTTCTCTAATAAGAAGTGAAGGCTTATTCTACAGTAACTAATTGCTAGAGTAGATTTTTCCAGATTCACTATAAAGTAGTTTGCATTCTCTCTACATTTGCATGGATAGCAATGTGTGGCTTGTGGTCTCTCTCTCTCTCTCTCTCTCTCTCTCTCTCTCTCTCTCTCTCTCTCTCTGTCATATCTTTGTATGCATATATAAAATAAAAGGAACATTTCAAATCAGCAACAAAATTTTTAACTTTCAGAGCATGTTGTAATATGTTAACAACAACTGGGAAGGGGTTAAATGTTTTTAGACATCTTCCTCTCACAACTTAAAATGAAATGAATCACTGAAAAGCTAAATAGTTAATGAACTAAAATGAATACATTAAAGGAAAATAGTAATATTTTTTTAAAAATAGTGGAATAGAAGATAGCCTTTGACCCTGAAAAAAAAGTTGATAGTTTAGATATTAAACACACAGTACTGTTAAAATTATGTTTGAGTGACAGAAATGAGGTTAAGATTTAGTAATAAGCTGATATGCTAGAATACACATGTCGGATCAATGGCTATATTCTTAATATTCAAATATATAAAATATAAATGTGAGAGTAAAAATATCTGCAAGGCAATTTAATATTGTCATTTAAATTTATTAGTAGTACTGGTAATGTCAGAAATGCAAAGATGGTCAATAAATTTAATTAAATTAGAAAAGAGCTTAAAGCATAACAAAATCAGTGCTAAACTACACACCAAAATCTGCCAGTTTTCTTCATGGTTAGGAGATGTGTTTATTGAGCCAAATTTTCTGGGAAATGAGTTGATGATGATAGGGAGTTTAAAGTAATAAGTAAATGCATTCAAATAAGCTTGCACTTTGAGGTCTATGAACTTATCTTCAAAATATAATTAGATGTTTGCCCCAATAATGATGTTTAAGATTTTTCTTTCACTTTAAATGGGGAGACACTTGAACACTCAAAGTTAATGACATCATTAAAAATAATAATGCATTCAATCAAAGCCCCGCAAGCACTTAGTGATTATAGAAATTGATTGCCATTATGATCCTATAATAAACATATAGCTCTAAAACAAACACATGAAGCATGAGGCCAATAATGTAAAAATATTCACTTTTCCCTTTTATTCCTGACAAAATTAAATGACCTAAAGATTACTATATGTAACTTTCTATTCAAGCCATGTGTGTTATCATATTCCTGTTGTCAATTAGAAATCTTACTCAGCTAATAAATAATTGGAGCAATGGATCTAGGTGTTTAAAAAAATCTGCTTCTGTAAGGCTTGTTTCCAGTCTACAACACTGGAAAGGTGACAGGGATATCAAACTCTTCATCCAGTAAGTTTGGGAGGAATGTTTTTGTACCTTCCCCTGGTACGCAGACTTCCACTGACTACCTTCTATTTCCCAACTACTTTCATGTCTTCCTTTTTTTCCTTTTCTTTCTCTTTTTTCCCCACAGTTTTTTATTTCAGGTGTTTGTATAAAGCATGAGGAGGAGGAGGAGATTATTGACTAGACCATAGGTGACACAGCAGTGGCTACCCCAGAGCAAAGAAATAACATTCCTCTACTGCAGGCCAGGACCCACAACAGCTCCTCAGAGAGGGGTGGGCCTATTGAGATTGAGCTTCTCGATCCGTAACAGAATGTTTGAGGGGTCCAGAACTGTGCAGGTCTTATACTGGGATCCATAGCTGCTGTATGTTCATGACTAATAGCCAAGTCAAATGCCCCAAAAAATGTCCATACTGATTTTCCCAATCCTCTGACTGTAGATGAATTTCTAAGCGGTCGAATTAAATAAAAACCACAGAGCCAAATATAGGGATGAACACCTTAGAGATCAGGGAAATAGGAATAGCCACCAGACACCTTACCTGTGCAGCTTCCAAATGCCACAACTTCCTGTCTACCAAGGCTTTTATTGCCTTACTGTTCTGCCCTCTCCTTGGCTCTCAGCCCGGCCACCTCACTTCCTTGTCACTGCCTATCTGTACAGACCTCCAGGTCTCTATGGTTGGTACTAGGATTAAAGGCGTGTGTCACCACACTTGGCTCTGTTCCCTAGTGTGGCCTTGAACACACAGAGACCCTGCCTGCCAAGTGATTGGATTAAGGGCATGTGCTACCACTGCCTGACTTTCATGTTTACTTAAAAAGGCTTGCTATTTCCTCTGATCTCCAGGCTAACTTTATTCATTAACATACAAATAAAATATCACCACATCAGGATCTGAAAGTCTTTCCACTCCCTCTTCCATCACTTCCCCAGTAATGGGCAACCAACAGTCACTTTGACCACTCCCTGAGTCTGTGTTAATCTCCATCCACTGCAAATTTTATATATATATATATATATTTGCTGAGAGCTGCGACCCACACTAGTTCGTGTGTATAGAGATGAAAACAATTTGACTATTTGCCTATTTAGCAAAACAGCAATAGTAGATTATTCACTAAAGCACATGACTTCACAGCCATAGGTTTCTGACTAAGATGTACAGTATCAGGCATCAATTTCTTCCCAGGGACATATCACTCATTTGTTGTTTGTTTGTTTGTTTGTTTGTTTGTTTGTTTTTTCCACAAGTGCAGCAGAGTTCATATGGTGGATCTTCTGCCTAAGCCTGATTTAAAGGGAACTTTAACTATGAAATGACAGCTACAATAATTTGTCTGTAGAAACTTCACTGACATTGATTTCAGTTATCTATTATTTGTTGCTAAACAGACTCAAATAAAATCAAATTTGCTATTTCACCAACCTGCAAGAAGATTAATTTGTAAACATGATGATCAATTTAAGGCCATATCCAATAACTGTTGTTTCTTGGATTCTATCTTATCAGTTCTAACTCTAAGCTGGCCCAAAGACGATTTTTGACAAAAATAAATGCAACCTTCCATTAAATCTCATCAAATACATTCTAATCAATGGGACAAAATTGGTGAATTTTGTTTGTGTTTAGGTAACAGTTAATTCTTTTACACTTGTACTATAGTACATCAACCTGGAGCCAATACAATGTAATGGGACATTTCACAGTGCTGGATTTTTCAGAAACCATAAAGTTTCTATTGTATTTTGTGTTTTTTTTTTTTTTTTTGAGATAGGGTTTCTCTGTGTAGCCCTAGATAACCTAAAACTAACTATGTAAACCAGGATGGCCATGAACTCACAGAGATGCTCCTGTCTCTGCCTCCCGAGTGCTGGGATCAGAAGTGTGCACCACCACTGCCCAGCATGTACTTTTCTCAATTGAATAAAAGGACAAGGAATTTTCCTACAAGTGCTTAAAAACAAAAGGAAGTACTTTTAAATTCCATTAAGCTACCAAAAAATATAACTAGGCTCACCAATAAAGAAGGTCACCCTGCCAGACCTCTATTATTTAAACTAAAAATACCTCCCACATTTTGTGTCAATCTATTCAGCTCATTCAAATACCATATGTAATGGATTATTTAAAATTGACAGTAAAATCATCAAAATGTCACTGGCATTATAGGATTAAATGTCACTTAGATGAATCATAAGTCGACACTATTAACCAATGACACACGAGGCAACCCCGTACTGCACTTCAGCCACCCCCTAAAATAAATTAATAGAAAGCAATGCAGAAGTTCTCATAAAGGGATGCATTGTCTCTTCTTCTAAAGTCATTATGCATATCCAGGCATTTAAAGAGTTGCCTGAAAACCCTCCAGTCAAATGCTTTGTGCAGCATTCACGATGTAAGACTCCAGCTAATGGATCAAGCAGGCGGTGGAAGGCAGAACTTTCAGCTGTCATGCTGAAGAGTGCTTTAAAGAAGAAGACTGTCATTTGAGACGATTGTCAGCAGTGAAGGGTTCCAGATGCAGCTGAACCCAGAATTCTGACTGTGGTATGTTTAAAAGTGACTCGATCTAGGAATTTTGTGCTGCTTTTCTGTTTGCTTAAGCGTGCATGGGGAAGCCAATTAAGAATAGCAGATATTGATTTTCAAATTGAGAATGGAGAAGTTTTAAATTTTTATGATGCTTGAAATGTATCTGTTAAAATGGAATAGTGTGATCTAAATGTGTATTTGACGACCACCAGTCTTTATCTTGCATGCCAAACAAGTATCATCTCTCTGTGAAGTTGTGGTTGTGCTTAAATGTATGATTATTGTTTTTAATGGAAAAGCTGTTCACAAATTCTACCTGATGTAGGCATAGATTTGGAATTATGTAAAGCATAATATTTTTAAAGATAAGTATTTTCGGGTCATTCTTAAGGCATAGTTTCATACATGACTTATTGATTAATATCAAAGTACAAAGTCTGAGAAGAAATGCTTAAGGAAAGAAAACTGAGCATTAAACCTTGAACTAAACATATGACCTGACTATGAATTTCTCAAGCAGGCTAGCTAGTAAGTTTTCCATCTGCTGTCTTTAGTTTCCATGCTTTTAAAATATTTTTAAAGTACTTACCCTTTCCCCAGTGTTAGTTTTCATTTCTTCCTTTAAAAATATGAAATAACCCCATCTGGAAATCAGGAAGTCAAAGTCTCTATCTGCACTCAGAGTCTCTCTATCTGCAAGGTATAATGGATATAAACTGTGTATAATGGAGTCAGATTACTTAAAATAAGTAGTCACTGGTAAGGAAGGAAGTGGTCATTTTTCAGTGAAAACAAGTGTTTAAAAGATTCCTTGTGTGATATTTACGATAACAATCAGTGGCCAGGAAAAGGATATGCAAATGTATTTGTTGTAAACTAATTCTGCAAAGGGAATATTTAGAATTCATATCATAAATGGATTCACAACATTAAGAACACAACAGAAAAACATAGTCTGTGCCCCATCATGTTATGCTGAAAACATTTGGCTTTGGTTCTTCATCAGATAAAGTAGAAACTCTTTTATATTGAATAAATAAAAATAAAAGGAGAAAAGAATAAAGTACTTTTAATATAGTACTTAGTCTAATGTCTGTTATATTGTGCAAATTCAAAATATATTTTGCTTTTCTCTTGTCCACACTTTTATTTTCTATCTGGGAACTATTTATACTTGTTTAGTAATATTGTTCTTTTGTGTTTTATTACATGTGTTTAGAGAATACAAATCATATAACTTAGGAATTTGTGGTCCATTCCTTATTATCAATAATTACCTTGCTCTCTTCTCTGTAGTCCTATCCTTTAATAATGCTCAGTGAAATACACATATCTTATAGAAAATTGTAAGTGTGAAAATACACTGATTTCTCTTTAAACAAAGTAAATAAAATTATTATAGGAAGAATATATCTAGGAGACAACAGGTCTAATAACTCAATTCCTTGTTTGAATCACCCTGAAAAAATAAGAAATGCAGGTTTTTTTAATTCTCATTCCTCATCTTAACTAATTTAACATCAGCTAAAAGTAGAAAAATAGCTTTATATTTGAGGATATTTTTCAGAGAAAAATGTAAGTTGCATAATTAAAGCTGATATGCATAAGAAATGTTTCACTTTCCTAAAAACAGAAATATCACTAATTTCAGATTCAAATATAATTTTTTTCCTTTGGCATTTCTTCCTCAAAAAAAGGAAGAAGAAGAAGTGAGATTACATTTGATGATATTTCAGACTCACTTCTCACATTCTAAGAAATTTGGGCTACAGCAAGCTTTAAAATATTCATGCCTCTTTTTCTAAATAGATACCTTGTAACAGAGGTTGGTGAACTTGTGAATATAAAAATTACCTGTAGGAATTGTTTATTTTAAAAAAAAAATGACAGCTTCTTATAGCATTAGGTTCCACTGAGGCCCCAAAATATGCAGCTTTAACAGGTGTCCAGGTGATGCTGAAGCTGTTGCTTTGGGTACCATATTTGAGAGCCATTATCCTGCATCTGCTTTTAGCAGCTCCAGCCCACTATCTGCCGGATTGCACCTGGCAATCCATTGATAAAAAAGAACATGCAAAGTCCTTTCACTTGCAACGCTCTAAGCACAATGAAAGATTAAGAAAAACAGGCAAGCCACTGCATGAGCATGTTTACAGGTTGTTAAGTCAATGCAGGGATGTAGAAAGGCCACCACCCTGCAGAAGCAGCTTATCAAAAGGTGGATGTTGTGCATGAGGAGTGGAAGGTGAGAGGTCAATATGGGGGAGAAATGGAGTGACTGGCATCAAAGCAGTAGAAGAGCCTCGATGAGGCCTTGAATGTCCTCTACATTGGTCTATGCAAGGAGAACACAGAGAATGAGCATTGACGCACCACCCCCGCCCCAAGATGAGAGCAGAAGAGTCACTCAGGCACGGCACTTGAGGGGTCTGTGGTGGGACTGAGATGTTCATCTGAGTCTAACAATTTTGAAGAGGTATATGTTCATAAGGTGGCTCTGCCCCTGCAAGTGGAGGTGGGATGACCTTGCAATAATCCAAGTGGAAGATGGGAGTGCTTTGACCAAGAACAGATGTATGGGGTGAACATAGAATTTTGTAACATTAAAAGGTAGACACTGCTCAGACATATACAAACAGAGGTGACATTATTAAAAATAGCATTATGCTGATTACTTTATGATACAGAAATAAGGAGTTTAAAAGAGGTTAGAAAACAAAATTAAGATCATTTGTGTGATAGAGATCAGCAATAATAATTGGGATATGGGACCTTCCTTGTTTTTGTTGATAGCAGTAAGAAAACCATATATAAGTTTACACTTAGAAATCTATAATCTAAATATTTCATAGAATTTGAGGTGAAAAATCTCAAGTTAAATGGTTATTTGGTGTGTGTGTGTGTGTGTGTGTGTGTGTGTGTGTGTGTGTGTGTGTGTGTACATGGCAGGGATAAATGAGGTATAATGGATATAAACTGTGTATAATGGAGTTGATATCCTCAAAAGGCTTTTAGTTTATTGGAGACAAAAACAAACAAAAAGGTGCTTTAAGGAATAGCTCTTAAATGCTAGAGTGAAGAATTATGCTTTCTATTCTTTCCAAGTCCTTTCAGATGTAAATTGCTCCTATCACAACCACCCTGTGCACAGGCCTTGAGGAGTCCTATCCTGACTTGTTCCTGGTACTTTACACATGGAGTCATCTCAGTCTAGGAATGCTCACACATGCTCTGCTCTCCCTGCTGTTCTCATCACTTCTCTAGGACTCAAGTCACTTGTCACTTCTGAACAAAGTTTTCTAAGACAGTCATTTCATCTTTCTGTCATAGCACGTGAACTCTCTTTCTCCCCCTCACAGTGGAACACATCTCACCAAATTATAACATGTTCTCCTTTCTTCCTCCTTGACTAAATTATTCTCTTAAAGGAGCAGCACCATTGAGCATTTTTCATTGCAGTTATCCAAACCCCTTGCACAGGCAGAGCTGACTCACAACAGGAATGACTTTGTTAAAGGAGTGCATTACTAAAAGAAGGGACCTGTGGAACACTGTAGCTTGAGGTCACATAGAGCCACTAGTGTGGGCTTCAAGGGTGTGGTTAAAAAGCTCATTTTAAAAAATAGACATGGTTTAAATTTAATGTTCTGCTAGAAATGTGTATTAATTAAATTAGAGAAATTAAGAAGAATGTAAAAACAAGTGTATTGAAGGCATCACTGTGGAACAGAGCAAGCAATAATTTAGTAAAATAAATCTACATCATCATTTGGTGGGAAATAAATAAATGACAGATATATATATCCAGTTATACAAATGTGTGTGTATATATGGGTGTATGTATCCATAAAACTGTTTCAGCTACTGAAAAGTGCAGTGGGACATGGTTATCATGTCCCTCAAGTGATCTGATGGCACAATAGAGAAAATATAAGTATACAAAATCGTGGTGTCCCCTACTTCTGGGAAATATCATACTAAGAGCAATGAGACTTTTTCAAGGAATTCCCTGGCCCCTTCACATGAAATCTGAAAAAAAAATCTGTGGCTGAATGATAACATAAATATTGATGCTTCCTCTTGTTTTACTCCAGCACTGTTCCTTAACTGCTCTCTTACTATACTCTGTGCCAGCCAATTAGAATTCTCCATCCCTTAGATCCCTTAGGCCCAGTCATTAAAATTACACCCTGTTCTTGCAAAAAAAACCACAGTTCCTTTCCAAGAATCAAGTGGTTTACAGTCTCTGGTAACTCCATTTCCTGGGTCTCAGAGAACCTCTTCTGGCCTCTGTGGGTACCTGCACTCACATCTTCCTACTTTCACACAGACATACTGACAAATAAGAAAGTTTTGACAGCTGCATCTGGGTTTCCAGACCAATTGTTCACAGAAACTTTTTCTAGGTTTTGGTGTGGTAAATACTTGAAGACATTTTGCTCCATGAACACAAAAGTCTTTGAAACTAGGAAGAAACTACAGTTGTCTAGTTTAAATTTGATTTCCTTCTCTTGGAAGAGAAAGAGTTCTAACAGAAGTCTGTGGCATTCTGTACAATAAGAGCAGACTTCATAAACACTGCATGCAATCTTTTTTGCATGTTATTTATCACATACACTGTACATCCATATGCATGCAGTTGATTCTGTGGTCTTGGAGACAAAGTAGGCTACTGTTGTCTCATAATTGCAGTTACTTCTGAGATTTTTTTTCAAACTCCTTTCCTCCCCTCTTCTTTCCTCCCTCTACTTTTCTTTTCTCTGTTGTCCTCTATCTCCCCTCTTTCTTTGATGCTAAGGACTGAATCCAGGGTCTTTCGCAGGTTAGTCATATAAATCACCATTGAACTATGGCTTCAAATCTGCCCCTTATGTTCATTACACATCATGGGAAGAACCAGAACATAGCTGGAAATAATAAAAAGTTTAGCATGACATTGCTAGAACATAGGAAAGTGTTTGAATCTGGAGGAATAGCATACGACAAGGTACTGAGTTGAAGCGTATATGTACTGAGTTGAGAACGTATGTGTGCCTGACCAGAGCAAGAGGCATCCCTTGCTGTAGCACATGCCACGAAGAGAAGTGAGCAGGGACAAGACTGTAGGTATGAAGAAAATATGGGGTGGTGGAGGAAGTTGTGCTTGGGAGCACATACTGCTTCATACCCACAGTCACAAACTTGTAGCATTCCTCAAAGTCACAAAGTCCTCTCAACTCTGAGCTATTTCCAGTCAGATGACTCTGTGCTTCTTACATACATGACAAAATGGACCCTTCAGTTTAGCCAATGCATCAGGTTGATTCTGAAGAGCTCATATTAGTGTAGAGGATCAGTTGTTTATAAAACAGGAAATGTGAAATCAGGGATAGAGAAAGAAGAGACAGAAGAAAATAGATGCTGCGAATTTGTGCAGGAAATAAAGAGAAGCAGGAAAGTATCCTGGAGAAAGGATGTGTGTAAGATACTCTGAGGCATTTAGTCTCTTCTTATTTAATTTTCTGTAGATGACAAATTCCACTTACATCATTTATCTTCAGGTAGGATTTTAGGTAAGAAAATAAAGAGAAGGTTCATAAACATTATATGTTATATACCTGTAACTTAAAGCAAAACTACCTAAAATGTTACATATTAATTATGGGAAATAAGTGCTATTTTTGAAAGGGCCTGAGCCTATCCAGAATGGAGGATGTTAGTTATATTTATTAGGTATTGAATGGCAATGGAAATGGAGAATAAAATTAGACACCTGATAAAAGTGCACTGCCCCAAACCAAGATAGCAGAAGGGGAAGATTCTCTAGACAAAATCAGGCTCTGTTCTTGTTCTGAGAAGTTGCTAAATTATAAGCAATATGTGAGACATAGCAGCTTCACTTGGGCATGGTGGCACATGCCTGTATGCCAGCACTTAAGGCAGAGGCAGAGAGTCACTGTGAGGACTTAGCTGGAGCTGCAGAGTGGAACTGTCTCAAGCTTCCTTAACCAAATACTTTGGCCTCCCTAATAACTTCACATAAACTAGCATTTTTCTGTTAAGTGGTTCTTGATTCGTGTGGAATGTGATGGAGGCGCCACTTGAGATTTATTGAAATTCTGTAGAATACTTGCAGACTGCTCTTTAGTTTTTGAATTTATTCACTTAGAAGTAAATTGGATACAGATAATTTATAGGTATATGCCAGAAAATAACCAATTTAGAAAACACCTGACCTCAGACGTTTTCCTAAGAAAAACTGACACATGGTATAATTAAGTTTTATTTGTATCTTTGTCTGTAAGTCTGTAGCTCAATGGTAGAGCACATAGCTAGAATAGCCACAGCTCCAGGTTTGAACTCCAGTTCTGTCTGTCTGTCTCTCTCTCTCTCTTTCTCTCTCTCTCTCTCTCTCTCTCTCTCTCTCTCTCTCTCTCTCTCTCTCTCTGTGTGTGTGTGTGTGTGTAAAATTTTGTAGTTTTCCTTTTCTTATTAATAATGCAAAACATTAGGTTTCATTGCAACACTTTAATACATTTGTAGCATATGTTAACAACATTTACCTCACTTACCTTCTGTTGTTTCCTGTTACTCCCTGGTCACCTTACTATTCCCAGATACATTTCATTCTAATTTCATGTTAGATCCTTTTAAAAATCTAGATTCTACGTGTTAGAGAAAAATATAAAATGTCCTATATAAAATTTTCAAATTTCACATGAGTCTGCCTTATTTTGTTTGACATAATGACCTCCAGTTCCACCCATTTTCCTGCAAATAGTATGGTTTTGATCTGAGGAACAGCTGTATTCATTACATTCTATTCATTACAATTTCTTTATCCATTGGTAGGCAACTAGACTGATGCCATGACTTGGAAATTATGAATATGGCCATGAAGCATAAGTGTACAGATATTTGTTGTATGTTGCATTTGATCCTTTGATGTATAAACCCAGAAATGATGTAGCTGGATAATGTGGTAGTTCTAATGTTAGTTTCTGGGGAGCCTCCACACTGATTCCACAGTGGCTGGACTAATCCCCACCAATGGTATATGCAGCCTGTTTTACCTATGCATCCTAACAATTTGTTTTTTGTTTGTTGGTTGGTTTGTTTCTTGGTGATAACCATTCTAACTAGGATAAAAGAGAATCTCAATGTAGTTTCAGTTTGCATTTTCCTGGTGGCTGAGAATATTGAAATATTCCATGTATTTGTTGTACTTCTTGTGAGGAGTGTTGTTTGGTTCCTTTGTCTGATTGTTGATTGGATTATTTGCCCATTTGTACTTAACATTTTGAGTTCTTGATATATTATGCATATAAAACGTCTCAGATGAATGGCTGGAAAATTTTGTCTCCAGTTACATAGCTTGTCTCGTCCTTTTGGTGATTATTTCCTTTATGTTCAGGAACCTTTGACTTTGACACAATTCTACTTGTCACTTCTTGCTATTACCTTCTGAAATATTAGCATCCTACTCAGAACACTTTTGTCTCCATATGTGTCTCTTGAAGTAATTTTCTGTATTCCATGAAGTAAATATTATTTAAAATATCAAAAGGGGGGTTAAATACCTACTATTGTGTATAATTAGGATTCTTGAGCAGAGAACTATACACTGGCATTTGTAGTTGTGGTTATTTTCTCTGTGATGTCACTTTATTGGATGATATTTCCAAAAGTTGTAGGTGCAATTGAGAACTCAAAATGTTTAAGTTATTTTAGACAGATATTTTCTTCTTAGTTCTTGTAAGTGTCTTTGTCTAATAACAAGAAGATATTCAGAGTGATGGCTTTATAGCCTTAGCCACCTGACAGCATCTTCCAATTCTGCAGATGGTACCAGCATATTCAGCACCAAAGCAGAATGCTTACATTAACCAATGAGATTTGCTATAAGCAAAGGAAACCCAGATAGCTTCAATGAGTAGACAAACTGCAAGTGTTGATATTTAAATTTCCCATGTGCCTCTGATAAGCTCATATAGTAATCAGGTGAGCAGAAAGGGCGCTTTGAGTAGAAGAAGAATCATTGACGAAGGACTTTCTGAATTGTATTTAAAAGATTCCTTCCAACTTCTGTACTCCTCACCATCATTATTTAATGCAGTTCTCAGGGCCCTCTAGACACCAGGCTAATTTACAAAGGCCCTTAGGATATTTCTTGCTTGTTACCTAATACACAGTATGCATTATTTGCTGAGGACTTTAGAGTTGTGCATGCATATGATTTTGCTTTTGAATTTAATAAAAGTTGCTCCCTTAGAGTTTCTATTGCTGTAAAGTGACACCGTGACCATGGCAACTCTTTTAAAGGAAAACATTTAATTGAGGCTAGCCTACAGTTCAGAGGTTTAGTTCATTATCATCATGGTAGGTGGCATGCAGGTAGACATAGTGCTGAGGAAGGAGTTGAGTTCTACATCTTGATAGGCAGTCAAAAAGCGAACTCTAACACTAGGTATAGCTTAAGCATAGGAGACCCCAAAGCCCACCCCTACAGTGACACACTTCCTCCAACAAGGCCATCCTACTCCAACAAGAATACACTTCCTAATAGTGCCACTCCCTCTGGGGACCATTTCCTTTCCAACCACCACAGTTAAACTATAACACTTTAATTACTTTGGTATAATTTTTCAATCTGATTGTTCTTTTGTCATGTAGTTATTTTGTTATTTTTCTACTCAGAAATTTGCTGAAAAGAAATTCTGTAGACAGTTTAGAAGGGCTATAGTGTCTGAAAGATAGACAATATTTTGCTGATCTTCAAATCTCTTTTCAGAATTACAATTTTGTTTGAGGTTCTATACAAGGGTACATTACAAAAGATTCAAATCAGCCAATCAGTAACAAAGAAATATTGCCCTGCTTTCCACAACAGTTTCCTCATGGAACACATTGTAGATATTAAACAGAGACACTGGCCTGAGCTAGGCCCTCTCTGGGTCTTGATTACTAACATCAATCTTTAAGACTCATATAGCTTATACCCTGCTTTCCCCCTCCCTTTTCTTTGAAGCACTCAAAGAATAGATCTCTCTGCCTGAACTTCAGATATCCTGGGTACCTCCACCTGACCTCCTCTGGGCATTTCCTTTTTGTTTGAATTGTGAGATTTCAAAATTTTAGTCTATTTCTTTCATGTCTTGCTCCTTGCTAATGAAAACATTAAATAAACCCAAAAGTTTTATTTAAGCTAAATAGTTCCATGTTTGCCAAAGCAAAGTCTTTAAATAATTTCCAAGATGCACAGTAACTCCTTAAATAGTTTAATACTATGATTCAATTTTATTGTGTATTAGAAAAAAATCTATATTACTTATTACTAATAATTTTTAAATTAAACCTTTAGCAAGGTCTATATTTTTGAAAGTACAATCTCAAGAAAAATTACTAAGTAATAACCCCCATAGCTTTGTATATTATATATATATATATAGAAACATAATATTATATAAAGAGAGAAAACTAGTGAGGAACAATGCCATATTGTGTTTTGTCTAATAACTTCCCCGATAATTCCATTTCTCACTTCTCTTAGCACCGCAGATGTCTGCCACTCACATTAGTTCTTTCTTGACTTTTTGTTGCTTTTTTTAATCTAAGATTTTTATCTTGCGAATTGTTCAAAACAAGTTTGTAAACAGACTCATTTTTATTACTGTATTGGATTTCTATGCAGAAACTTAATCATTTTACCCATACCCTAAAGACACCTAGGTTATTTCTACTCTTTCTTTTTAAAATTGGCCTATAAAATAACAGATTTATTCATGGATTTTCATGTTTACATGTTTTATTTTATTCTCTCTGCATCCTGTTTTTCCTCCCTTATCTCCCTAACCTACTCCTTGTCCCCATTCTCAATTGTATCTTTTCAGCACCAGGAATCTATCTTCCACTTTCTTATAACATGCATTTTAATGCATTCCTCTCCATCCCTTAATACTTTTTGATCCCTTCTCATGGGTCCTTTTCTAGCTTTCAGGCCTCCACATACAATTAATCCCTACTAAACAAACATATCTATTGACTATAAGCCAGGATCTGCTTATGACAGATACCATGGAGTGATTGTCTTTCTGAGCTTGAGCTATCTCATTTAATATATTTTTCAATTCCACATGTTTGCTACAAATTTCACTTTTCTTACAGATAAATATAACTCCACTGCTTGAATATACCACATCTCAGTAATCTATTCTTCTATAATAGATATATAACTGGCTCTATTTCATTGGTATTGTGAATAGAACAAAATTAAACAAGAATGAGCAAGTATATTTGTTGTGGGATATAAAGAGTTCTTTGGCTGTAGAACTTGAAGTATGGCTGGGCCATATGGTTCAATGTTTTGTGTTTTGAGAAGCCTCCACTGATTTCCATAGTGTCTGCCCTCAGTTACACTTCAACCATCAAATGTATAATAATTTCTCTTTCCCTATATAGGTACCATATTTTTTATGGTAGTGTTTCTACTAGTGTGTTTATGGAATCACAAAGTAGTTTTAGTGTACATTATGGTGTTGGTTAAGTATGAACACTTTAAAATATTTATTAGCCATTTTTATTTCTTCTCTTGAGAACTATCTGTTCATTTTCTTGGCTTGTTTATTATTTGGCTATTGGGAAGAAGTTATTTAATTTTTGTAATTCTTTATCTACATTCAACACTATTATCACAATTTTTCAAAGTACACAGGCACACACACACACACACACACACACACACACACACACACACACACACACACGTGAGGGGAGGTGCAAACATGTACATGAAGTACATAAGTGTTCACTTGGGGCCAGCAAAGGATGACAGAGACTAGAAGGGAAAGGGAAAATGGAGAATGAATACTAATGACCATGCAAATATTTTATGTGTGATGAAAGTTTCCAAAAGGCAGTGGTGAACATTGTCCAACTCTGTGGACATACTAAGTTGCTTTTTTATATTCAAAATAGATAAATTGTATAATGGATGGATTTCATATCAATAAGCTTCTTTGAAAGAGACATTGAAAATTTAATTCACTTGTATACAATGACATAAAAATATGAGGTTTTATATAAAGTGCTAGAATGTGAAACTGAAGATGTATTGATGTTGCCATTTATCTCTGAGGAACTCTTCAAATGAATATACTGTTATAGTCAGGAGGCTTCCAAAGGGCTTGGAAGATTTCCCATAAAGGATTTAACTAACTTCTACCAACCTTGATAAGAAGAACTTAAGTTTACAAGCAGATACATTTGTCTATTCCCATATTACCCTAAACCTGATGGGTCTCATCAAATCTGGGAAGCCAAGTAGGGTCAGTTCTGGTTAGTACTTGAATGAAAGAACAGACAAGATTATGATAAACATTGCTAAAGCCAGAGTTTCCCAGCCTATGAATCCCCAAGAGAGCCCACAAATGAGCTTTAAGGAATCTATTAACCCCTTGAAGCTCCGTGGAGAATTATTTCAATGCATATGTATGATTCTTTATCTAAATATATTCCCTACTGCCAAAGAATGGCTAAAAGTCACTTGTTTGTATTGTCTTCTATAATATAAGAAATGTTACAGAAGAAAGTTTCAAACAAGAAAGTAGCCTCCATAAACCAGAAATCTCCAGGGCTGTAATCTCCACATTCAGAATTTACCTTTCTCTCCTTGCAAATACCTAACTTTTAACAGTAAAAGTAACTGTGGGTCTAGAAAGAATGACACATTTATAAAAATAGTCCTTAACAGTCCAACACATGTACAATGTATTTTAGAACCTTTCCAAGTTCTTAAAATGTCTTGAAACTCTGAATAGATTATTTATAACCAAAACATGATCATCTGCTTTATAATACTAACAAAACATAGCTGGTTTAATGACTCATCTTTCTCTTTTCTATGTCTTAAGAGATATTTGTCCTTGTGATAGAATTTACAGGTGAAAGGATCAGGGAACTTAAGATCACTGGATTATGAAAAGCACTTTTCTGAAGATACAGGAATTCATCTTTCTTAGGGCTTGCCTTTTTTGCACAAGCTAATACATTCTCATCAGATAAAAATCATGTTAATGTAAAGATTATGGGGAATTTTCTCTTTGACACATCAAAGCATTTGAACAATAATAATCATGTAACTATTAAGAATAACTTGCTTTGGAACATCTGTGTCTTTCCTAACATGGTTCTGTTAATGATATTAGGCAAAAATTGTAGCTGAGGTTTTGATAATATAATCTGGAAGTCTGGCATTTCACATTAAATATTCCAGTGAAATGATAGTCTTTGACTGAATAATGTACTGGGGACATCCCCATGTTTCATAGATATTTTGTTCTATATTTTGGTATGACACACTGATTTTTGCATTGTTAAACTGAAAATAAATCCAACTTGACTGTGTATAATTGATAACTTTGGTTTGAGAGTGCCTTTCTTTTAGGCACCTACTTGCCTGTTGTGTGTTATAAGCATAGAACCAAAAGCAGGGAATATCTTAATAATTAAACTTCACTTACTATATGTGTCCTAAAAATATCTGCAGCTTGGATTATCTGACTCACTTTCCATTGTAACCCTGGCACCTAGAAATTTTCAAAAACAAAGCCCACACTCACAGGCTCTGCAAATGTCCTTAGGGTTGAAAGTGGATCAAGTGCTCAGGTAAGCCGCTGAGCCCTGAATTATATTTTACCCTTAACTTGACCCGGTGCTTGTCAACTACCCAATGTGTATAAATGTTTTAATTTCATGATTTTTGTTTTGTTCATTATAAGAGTTAATGTAAATAACCTGAAATATAAATTCAGTGATTTCTTGCAAATGTTTTCATTGTACCTATGAAATGACCAGTCTTTTCAATATTTCTGTGTATTGGAAACCATCATATGATTTGTTGTGTGAGTTCCTTAATGGATAGTATGGCATTAATAACAGCAATAATCATTGAAATTATTTGCATGATTTATTATTAAATATGACTTTTACTTGTATGTTCAGAAATAGTATTTTTCTCTGCCCAGTTGTGGCAGAATCTGGACTAGAACCTTAGCCATCCTGCTGTCCAGTGTCAGCATTCCAGTTACTGCTTCAGAGATGATTTGTGTTACTGACTGTGCCATATGGAAAAGAGGAAGAGCTGGCACTGTGAGCTGGAGGTAATGAACCTGGCCAAGCTCTCATCAGCACTGAGCATCTGCTCAGTATTGAGGTCAGAGTTTTGGCATTCCTAAAACTCATAATTAAAGATTATTTGAACAGGAAATTCAGCATTACTTTTCTGGTATATTTAGAGTTAAGCAAGGTGCATTAAAATGCATATATGTTAATATATACTTTATTCTCTAGAACACTTGGGAAATTAAAATATTTTTCCTAATAAGTACTATTTTTAAAATGAAAAAAAAAATCTAGCAGAGGAAACAGAATTTTTAACACTTGAGCAACATTTAACAAATTTCCACTGTGTACAAATTTCTTCTGAACTTCAGCATATGATTTTTTCTTTGTTTTAATAAGGATTTTTGGAAATATAGACACATATTGTTCATTACAAGAAAAGGTCTATAATGAGCTAATGGTAGGAGATAGTTGCATCCTGAAATAAACTGTAATTATATACCAAGTATCTGGGACATTAATTGGGGAGTATAAAGCAGGAAATTCCTGGTGAAATATGGCATCAGACTAACAGCATCTAGACTGCCATCCCCTAACTCGGAATTAAGGCTTACTGCAAAGACTCATAGGAAGTCAAAAACTAATATCACTAATGAAAACTATGAAAAGAATGTTTGATTTTTAAAAATCATTTATGGAGCCCCTAGGACATGATTAAGAAACAAGTGTGCAATATGACAATGACCTTGTGGGTGAGGATCATCCAACTAGCTACTCAGATTGTGGAGGAGAGTTGGACCAATCCGTCTGTTGTGTATCACCAACATTGAGCTAAAGGAGCTACATAAACAAGCCACATAAGCAGCCATTGCCAATCTAAGTATCGCAGTATTCTGAGAAAGCCTGAGTCATGCACGGCCCCTTTGTCTTTCAGTGACTGTCTATGTTACTCACTAAATACAATTTAAAAAAACCTGAAGAATTCATAAAATGGGCACAGTGATAACTGGTTATCAAAATTTGCACAAAAAAAGTCTATGTGAGTGGGAGCAGATATGGGTAGCAGTTAGGAATTCTGCATACTTGGAGTGTTCTATTCTTTCATACTATTGAGTGTAATAAAATAAAATCTTCAGTCTAGAACTAGACTCAATAATCAAGAAGATTTGCCCTATGCAAGCTATTCATGTTACACAAGTCCTTATAAGACTCTACCAATTGAGCCAGGACCTGTACAACAATATGTACTACATATCAAGACTGACAAACTTAGATACATTCTCTACAACATAGGGTTAACAAGTGAACTATGACCATCTTTATTTCAAGCACAGCTTTCATGAGTGGACAGTAGAGCTAGGTAGGACAAAAGCAGGGCTACATGGCCATGAGAAAAGGGATATTGTTCTAAGTGACACAGAACAATTGGATAACTACATAACAATAGTGAAGTTTGGTCCTTACAGCATATTGTATGTGGTACATTTCCATCCAGCAAACATTGGTTGTTCATCTTTATTTTTACTCCTATTTAATTATTATATTTTTATTCTACCCGTGTGTATACCTGTGCACCACTGGTGTGTCTGGTGCCAACGAAGGCAGGAAGAGGAGGGCATGAGAGTTTTCTGAGACTGGAGTGACAGTCAGTTGTCAATGTCTTACTTACTGCCAGTGTTCTTAACCACAGAGCCATATCTCCAGGCCCCGATCTCAGTCTCATGTGGTAAAAGAAGCTTGTTCTACACAATTAAGGAGGAAGAAATCCTCACCACCTGGGAATAAAGAATGTCTTTGTAAACAAGGGCAAAACACCTTTAAAGTTAAAAATACAGATAAATTAAAATTGAGAATATGACTTCAATTATCATTAAAATAGTGAAATCCATCTGAAGACAAAAATCATAGATTTTTAACACAAATAGACGTCAAAAGGCTTGCTAACTAAAATGTTTGTATGACATAAAATTATTAGAAATGGGAATATAAATTAAAACCACAATAAATTACTATTATATATCTCCCTGCATTTGAAAGATTGGAGAGTAGTCATGAGCCACAAGGCACAAAAATGCTGTTGGCAGAGACATAAATCAACTTACAATGTTGTGGTGGTATTGTGTTCCCCAAAATATTGTACACCCTAATAAACTTATCTGGGGTCAGAGATCAGACATCCACTCGGATCTCTGTGAGTTCAAAGCCGCACTGGAAACAGCCAGACATTGTGACTCAAGCCTTTAATCTCAGGAAGTGATAGCAGAAAGCAGCAAGGTATATAAGGAATGAAAACCAGGAACTAGAGTTGGTTAAGCTTTTAGGCTTTTGAGCAGCAGTTCAGCTGAGATTCTTTCGGATGAGGACTCAGAGTCTTCCAGTCTGAGGAAACAGGATCAGCTGAGGAATTGGCAAGGTGAGGTGGCTGTGGCTTGTTCTGTTTCTCTGATCATTCAGCATTCACCCCAATACCTGGCTCTGGGTTTGATTTTATTAATAAGACCTTTTATTTTTTATTTATTTAATCTTTTTATTTTATAATTAACGTAATTTCACATATCAGCTTCGGACATTTTAAGATTCATGTTACATAATGTTGTTTATGAATCAACAGTTTTCTCATAGGTATACCTAATAGAAAGACCTCTGAATAAGTACTGCAAGACATATAAATGGATGTTTATTATAACTTTACAATAATCAAGACAGGATGTAGCCAAATGTCTATCAACATAAAGAGATAGAACTTCTGTTATATCCATACATTATGATAATGCATGACAAGAAAAGAAATGCAAATGATTGAAAATTAGAAATGTATTTTACATTTCATGAAAGTAGCTAGACATAAAAATCATCTTGTGTTTATATTTGGATAAACTGAATGTTTAATGGCATACCCTTTGTTGCTGAAACTGAAGAAAAGTAAAAATATCCGAACCATAACAAACAAAATTTGTGCTAAGAACTGAGTATGGAGGACCCTGTAATTAAGAGAAAGAGAAAGGGGGATTTCTCTAAGAGTTGTTGAGTTTCTATTTCTGGAATTAATAGTCATAGAGATATTTGTTTTGTACTGCTTCATTAAACTAGGAATGTTACTGGCTTTTTTGTAGTGAATTGTGATACATGGTATATATCATATAAGCATATTCAAAATGTTTAAGTCAGTGTCTTTTGTATGACTTCTCTATGTTTCCAGCCATCTTTATCCTGAGAAAGACTGTTTTTCTACAACTTAAAGGGTAATTGAATCACTTAAAAGCAAGCAATACTCTAATACAAACTGAAGAGATGAAAGTTTTATATACTAGTGTTTGTTACATTTATGTATGTATTTAGTGTATCTGTGTTTGTGTGTGTGTGTGTGTGTGTGTGTGTGTGTGTGTGTGTGTGTGTGTGTGTGTGTGTTCTTGATATATCATGTGTGTGGAGGTCAGAAGGTAACTTACAGGATTAAGTTCTCTCCTTCCACCTAGTTCTTCCACCATGTGGGTTCCAAGGATGAAACTTATGTTGCCAGGCTTGTCATCAAACACTTTATTATGCCAAGCATGGCCCCATATAACTTTCCAATTTTCCCCTTATAATAATAAGTGACTTTGTATCATCTTTAGAGTGAATCAGGCAGCAATGTTCCCTCATGCATTATCTCATTTAGTCATAGTAATAATCCTTTACAGTTGGTATCATTATTACTCTGATTTATAAGCTGTAGACAGGAGACTGAGCACTGTTAAACTAAATGAACAAGAGGCTCAGTTAATTGGAGCCCAAATTATCTGAATCCAGATTTAAATACCTCAACCAATGTAGCATACTGAATTATACTAACTTGAAAGTGTGGCCAACTGATAATCAGGAACAAATCATAGACTGATTACATGATCTAATATTATGTCATAATCTTTACTGGTTTTATTAAATTCATAATGTGACCCCTCCTGGCTACTGGAGCCAATTAGATAGTTTCCTTCTGATTGCACCCTGTTATTCAATTCCTTGTAATCATCCCTCTATATGCTGTTTTCAGTATTTCATTAGCATATACTCACCCTATGATTATTGGTTTCATTACATTTTAATATACGTGCATCATGTAGTTTGCTCATGTTTACAATTATAATTTCTTATCCCTCTGTCTCCATTGCCAGCCCTTCCTTTTCCTAAGAAGTCCCTATTTTACTTTCATTTCTCTATTTTTTTTACTTTCTTTTAAAACTAGAATGAGCATATGAGAGAAAGCAGACTGCTTGTCAAAGTTACATAAATATAATAAAACTGGATAAATACCAGAGGAGAAACTAAAAATAAAAGTAAACACTTTTTACAAAATAAAATAAATTAAAATACTACTGAAAACATAGTAAATATAAAAAGGAAGAAAAAGACACACACACACACACACACACACACACACACACAAACTAGAGTCTTTTTCATGGATCTTGTAACATTTGAATCAGCATGATGGAGGTGATATTGGATTGTAACTGAGGACTTTTCTCTTGTCTTTCTTGCACTTCATTTGGTGCTGTATGTGGGTTAAGGGCCAGTGAGAGATCAGGTGTTTTTTTCATGGCTGTATCCACTTAAAAAAAATTCTACTGTATGCAAAGGCATACCAGAATCCAATGCTGTCTACACTTTGATTTGTGGCCAGTGGACTGGATGAGCTTTTACTTCTCCAAACATCTCCCAGTTTGTAGTCCAGGTAAAAGCTAGTGTCAACACTGTGGAGTATTCCACCAATAAACCAGAGAGTGGGAGAAATGAGCAAAACTGTAAGATTTGCACTGGATGGGGAGAACTTCACTCTGCCCACTAGCAGAGTGCTTTCAGACCTCATCAATTATAGAGAACCCTGGGGGAGGGAGATGAGTTCAGAAATCATGAAACACAAGACCTAGTTTGTGAGGTTGGTAGTTTTTAATACTACCTAACAGCAAATGCACATGGTGGAGGTGGAGAGTAGCTCCAAGGATGACATGTGAAAACCTCTGAAAACACTCAACATCTTCTTATTTCTTATACTTGGAGATCAGCACGGTGCATAGCACACATTAAGTGTTCAATAAATGTTTGTTAGATTCAAAATAAGTAACATACCCACTTTATCCAATATATATAACAAACAGCTACTGCCGTTATTTTATTTTCAAAATGCTCTCTGACAAATCTCCACTATTATTTTAGCAATAGGCTAAATATTTGTAAATCTTTCCTTTAAACATGAGTCATAAGTCACCAGTTCTTGAGATAGTCTTTAAAATCAGCTTTTCCAAATGTTTCTGAGATCCATGACTTTCAAATCCATGATTGTTTTCAAAGTTGTTGGAAGATTAGCGGTTTTCCAGTAATCTTTCAAGTACTATAATAAGTGACATGACCAAAACCAGCTTAGAGACCATTTTTTTCCTTTGCTTAAACTTCAAGGTTATAATCAATTGTTGAGGGAAGGTAGAGCAGAAACTGAAGTACAGGCCATGAAGGATGCTGTTTAATGGCTTGTTCCCTGGCTTATGCTCAGCTAGCATGCTCACATAGCACAGGCCCACCTGCCTAGGAATAGTGCTGCTCACAGAGGGATGTGCCTTTTCACATCAATCATTAGTCAAGACATCTCCTCATAGACATGGGCATAGAAATAACTCTTCATTTGAGGTTCCCACCACAACCAGGTGACTCAAGGTTGTATCAAGTTGACAATTAAAACTAACCAACACAAACAGGCACCTGATAAATTAGCTGTGTCCCAGATTCTCTGTAAAAGCCAACATTATTCCATGTCCTGGAAATAATAAATATTAAAATCTTGAATATAAATTTAACATGCCAAAAAACTGATTGGAAAGCACTTTACTAATCTAAATCATTATTATTTGATTTTATACTTTGTCAACTATGTTTATAAAAAAAGTACTTGATGCTGGGCGGTGGTGGCACATGCTCTTAATAATATCACTCAAGAGGCCAGCCTGGTCTACAAAGTGATTTCTAGGATAACCAGGGCTATACAGATAAACTTTGTCTCAAAAACCAACATCAAAAAAAAATACTTGAAGTTTTCCTATTTGCACCTTTATATAATAATATGTATGATAAACTTTCTATCAGTTTTTCATTTAAACAAAAAATACAATCATGGATTAGTTAACACCTCAGTTAATGATTATCATAGTTCAAATAAAACACAATGTTCTTAGTCATCTAATTATATTGAATCTATAGTTAATTCCTTTCACATGATTTAGAAAAAAAAATCTCTAAATACTGCCTTGATTTTTTTTCTATTTTTGTATTGATGATGTATTGTGTGTAGGAAAACTGGAAAAATTCATTATTGCAAATTTAGATTTGACAGAATGATTGGATAATGAACTGCAGCACTGGTTAATGTAGTTTCTGGCATTGTTTACTCTGAAAAAGATGACATGTGGGTATACTATTAAAGGTCACTTTTCAATAAGATAGCAATGTTTTCATCAGGCAGGTGTTTCTTTGGGTAAGCTTAGCACCCACTTGCTTAAAAATGGAAAACTATATATCTGTAACAACCAAAGTTCCATTGTCACACCATGCAGTTGTCCAAACAGCATTAAGTCCTTTTGAAAGTGGCCTGTTTTGTGTTAGTTACTGTGGCAACCAATCTCTTGATTCATAGTGCTTATGGAATGACTTCTTCACCTAATATGCTGCTAGTACTGCGGGTATCAACTGCTGTTTTTTTTGTTTTGTTTTGTTTTGTTTTTTACTAAATTGAAGAGGGCTATAAACTAAATAAAAATAAAATACAGAGCACACTGGGGCTTGGGTGTAAAGTAGCAGGGGAGCTGTTAACACTGAAGTGTCTTGAAGTTGATGTGAAAGTTCACTGTGGATTCACATCATTGATCTTCTATTAGAGGGAAGAAGTTGGTAAATGAAGACTCCAGTTTTAACTGGCTTTAATATCTGTTATGTTAGCACTACCTAGCTACATGTGGGTCTTCCCTCTCAATCCGTTCATATACTCCTGCCTTTTCCTTCTTTTCCTTTCTACAGTTATTCATTGACTCCTACTATCTGCTTTGTTAAAAGTCATATATTTGAACTACTCACAATAGGAGAAGGGGGGCTGAAAAATCACTGTGAGAAATTGTCTCCACCCAGTTGGCCTATGGGTATACCTGTGGGACTGTTTTTTGATTGCTAATTGGTGGAGGAAGACCTCACCTACTGTGGACAGTGACACACCTGGGCAGGTGGTTAGAGGCTGTGTAAGGAAGGCAGCTGAGCAGAAGCACGGGAAGAGGGCAGTCAGCAGTGTCCCTTCATGGTTTCTACTTTAAGCTTGTGCCTTGAGTTCCTGTCATAGCTTCTGCTCCATGATGAACTGTAACCTATAAACCGAATAAATCCTCCCGCCCCCAAGTTACCTTTGGTATCTGTTTTATCAAAGACAGAATGGCAAACTAGAACATTTACTTTATAAAATTCAATTTGTAACAGCACAAAACAGCTGGTAAAAACATGAATAATTCAGTACAATGACAGAAGGTATCGAGTGCTATGGGAAATAATATTCCATAAAGTGGGACCAAGAGTAAGGAACACCATAGGCAACCTCTGGAGAGCCCGAGAGAAAGGTGTCACCTGACTTCATCCATGCTTAGTACCTCACCCCTCATATTAGAAATGGAAGAGAAGGGAACAAGGTAGACAAGTCAGACTGTTACAATAACCTAATCAAAAAGTTATCACAGTTACCATAGTGAGTGGGAAACGGTATAAATGATGAGAAAGAGGAAACAAATTCTGTTTAAACATAGTTGCTAGAAACCCAGAAAAGATGATAAGTGGTTGGTCATTCTGGATTAACTGTTTTCTTTTCTGTGACATCTGGGAATCAGCTGAGTTTCTGTGTATTCAGAATAAGATACACCTGAAAGGCTACATAGGGTTAAATTAAACAATGTTTGAAATACTTAGTAAAGTGTGTAGTTTCGAAGCAGATGTTTAGTAAGTGATAGCTATTATTGTCAAATTATAAAGTATATTATTTGTTAAAGTAATTTACTTTATTAATTATATTCAAAATACATAATAACAATAATAATATTTTATAAAGCCTTATTGCATCTGCTAGTGTTTGTAACCTAGTCTCCTTATCAGGCAGGATTATAAACAGAAAAGACAGAATGGAGATATATACATATATTCATTCTATCTCAGTATATAATTTATTAAATCAACTTAAATTGAAACAGCACCAACATCTGTGTCACCCTGAGAAGCTGAGAACCTAAGAGTTCCCCAGACCACAAGGCTCCAACCTGGTAGAGAAAACCTCTCAGTTGGGGTTGAAGGAGGCCTGAAAACACTAATTCTAACAACAGCAAAGGAATCAGCAGCCATAGTAAGGAAAAGGCTAAACAAGCAACAAGCAAATGGTCTCCCTCCTGCTATGGCCTGTTTTACTGGACTGCTACAAGAAAGTGCCATCTGCATTTTGGGTAGCTCTTCCCACATCAATTGAGCATATCAGAAAAATTATCAGTTGATGCTTCCTGCATAGATGATGCTAATTTGTTGCAAATTGACATGAAAACCAACCACCATAATCCTGGTGAGCTACTTAATAAAATAATTCTGGAAAGCTTGTTAATTTTCTGCTCATTATAAAAAGGACTATGTACCACACCTTCTTGCCCTTGAGCTCAGGGTCTCTAGGAGATGAATTCATGTAGTAGACTGCTCTATTTGAATAGCAGCGCATATCAGGGCTCACGAGAAACATAACTAGTGTTGGGGTATGACATTCCTAGTCACTTCCTTTTGCTTCCTTCACCTGAATGACTTCCTGCTTTTTAGCTCCATGAACACTACTTCCTCACTTCATTGGACACTCAGTTCTCTCAACTGAAGCTGCACATCTGTACAGCTCTTCATAGTAGTTCAATATGCCTTTGTCTAAAATTATGTTAGTTCCCCGAGATGTTATTCAGTTTGTCTGCATCTCAAGAAAGTCTACTTAGGAAACATTGAATAACAAGCAGACACAGTCATCCAAATCATTGGGAGGCAGTAGAGAATGAAGGACAGCTTGATATTAGCTAAGAATGCAGACCTGGGCTCAAGAACTTGCTCTTCTGTGTGATCTTCAGCATTAGAATGGTACAGCACCCTTAGGAAAGTCACCAGGAGAATATCTTCATTGGTATTTCTGGCTTTATTTGAGTAATTTATGTCTTGTCCAACTTTGAGGTGATAGTTTTTGTTTTATCCTATTCTATTTTATTTTGTTATATATTTTTTAATGAATGAATGAAATCATTGGATAGATGAACAAATGGATGGAAACTAGCTTCTAGGGTAAAGACTAACAACTGAACTGACACTTATACCTGCTGGGAGATTGAAAATCAGTTTTCTCTATAGAGTGACACTGGGTATATCAACCACTGCAGGACAGGCCTCATGTTCAGGATTAGTTGACAAACATATAATTGGACACAACAACTTTTTTGTTTGTTGCTGTGGATATCGTTCTATATAAATAAAACACTGATGGCCAGTGACCAGGCAGGAAGTAGGTGGCCAGGCAGGAAGTAGGTGGGACAAGGAGAGAGGAGAATTCTGGAAAGTGGAAGGCTGTGGGGGGGGGGGGACAGGGGGGGGGGACACACGACGACACACTAGCCACCGCCAGGACAAGCAGCATGTAAAGACTCTGGTAAGCCACCAGCCACGTGGCAAGGTATAGATTTATAAAAATGGGTGATTTAAGATAGAAGAACAGTTAGCAAGAAGCCTGCCACGGCCATACAGTTTATAAGTGATCTAAGCTTCTGAGTGATTATTTTTATTAGTGAATTGTGGGACTGCGGGGCTTGGGGAACCTGGAGAGAAGCCCTCCAGCAATAGTTTGTTACAGTTTGGTGGGGATTTTGGTTTTTGTTTATTTGTTTGTTTGATTTATTTTTTTGGACAGATGTGGTTTTATTTTGGGGTTTTGTTTGGTTTGGGGCAGTGGTGTTGTTTTATTGAAGTTTTGTTTGCTTTCTGAGAAAGAACTTGTGGATAGGGATGCAGAGAAGATCTGGAAGAACTTAGGGGAGAGGAAGAATAAGATCAAAATATACTTAAATTTAAAAATTGTTTTAAATAGTAAAATATAATTAAAAAGAAGATAATACAACTTATATAGTCTTAGTAGTATTTTAAGGGGGATATGAGAGACATTTTGGAGCATTATAGAATGTTGGTTAAGTTATATTTTTCCAACATAGTATTTTTATTGATTATTTGGGAATTTCACACAATATACCCTGAACACACTTGCTTTCCATTCCTCCCAGGTCCACCTTCTCACCCTTGTGCTCCCCCTCAATAAAAATAATACATCAAGAACAATTTTGTTACCCATATACTCAATGGAACATAGACAACCTCTTAATGATAACTGAGTCTCTCGCCTACCACTATCCTTCCCCCAACACACACACACACACACACACACACACACACACACACACACACACACCAGTAGCCATCAGCTTTGAAAAGCTACACTTTCAGCATCTTTATCACAATTATTTTATTAAATCTATTCATTTATTTTACATCATGATCACAGTTTCCCCTCCATCCTCTCCTGCCATTTCTTCCCCCCACTTTCCCTCAACCCCCTACCCCAATTCATTGCTCCTCTGTTTCTGTTCAGAAAGAAGGCAGGCCTCCCATGGGTGTCAACAAAGCATTGCTATGGATATCACTCTATATAAATAAAACACTGATGGCCAGTGACCAGGCAGGAAGTATAGGCGGGACAAAGAGAGAGGAGAATTGGGGAAACAGGAAGAAGGGGGGAGAGACAACGCAGCCACCTCCAGGAGAAGCAGCATGTAAAGATGCCGGTAAGCCACCAGCCACGTGGCAAGGTATTGATTTATAAAAATGGGTTAATTTAAGATAAAAGAACAGTTAGCAAGAAGCCTGCCATGGCCATACAGTTTATAAGTGATATAAGCGTCTGAGCGATTATTTTATAAGTGAATTGTGGGACTGCGGGGCTTGGGGAACCTGGAGAGAAGCCCTCCAGCAACAAAGCATGGCATATCAAATTGAGGTAGGAGTAAGCTCTTCCCCTTGTATTAAAACTGGGCAAAGCAATCCAGTATGAGGAATACATTCTCAAAAGCCAAGCAAAGTGCTAGGGACAGGCCTTGCTCCCACTGCTATAAGTCCCACAAGCAGACCAAGCTACACAACTGTCCCACATATGTAAAGAGCCTAGGTCAGTCCCATTCAGGCCTCCTAGCTATTGGTCCAAACTGTGAGCTCCTATGAGCCCACATTAGTTGTTTCTGTGGGTTCCCTTGTGATGATCTTGATCTCCTGGCTCTGGCTAGTACAATCCTTCCTCACTCTCTTCAACAGGATTCCCCGAGCTCTGCCCAGTGCTTGGTTGTGGATCTCTGCATCTGTTTTGATTAGTTACTGGATGACAGCTCTCTGATGACAATTTGGGTAGTCACCAATCTGATTCCAGAAAATGGCTAGTTCAGGCTACCTATCTACTGTTGCTAGGAGTCTTATCTGGAGTCATTTTTGTAGGTTTGGGGGAGTTTCCCTTGCATCAGGTTTCTTCAATGACTTCCTGTCTAGGCTGTTTCTCTTTGGGGGACTGGGGATTGTAGAAGCCTTCAATGTCTCTCATTCTCAACTATTGGGTCTGGAGTCATTGAAACCTCTGTAACAGAAGCTTTCCTGCCCATAACAGCAAGTGGCAGCACATATGGTATTTCACATGGATTCCCATGGTTGAATGGACCACAAACATCCACATGGCCCCCAGCTGCATCACAGAAGATGGAACTCAATATGGCTAAGTTATATTAAGGTGAATCTTGCAAGGAAAATATCTAGATGAAATCTACCAGTTTATGAAAATGACTCTTACTTGGATTACGATGATCCACACTCAGTTCCCGAGGCTTGCTCAGTAAACGTTTTTAGACATTGAGCCACCTCCTCAGCATCTTTAACCAGTCTTGATGAGCTAGCTGTGAGTG
The DNA here is from genome assembly GCF_049852395.1 of Peromyscus maniculatus bairdii. NCBI lineage: Eukaryota > Metazoa > Chordata > Mammalia > Rodentia > Cricetidae > Peromyscus > Peromyscus maniculatus. The sequence goes on along the minus strand of NC_134855.1, from coordinate 87,622,894 downwards.
CACTATTTCCATCACCATCTATTTGCAGTCGTATCCTAAGAGTAAACATTTCCCGAAGCTTGCAGTTCAGGAATTATTGTATGGTCTCAGCATTATTGAACAACTGTTTAGAAAAGCAGAGATTTGTGAGAGTCTTAAATAACACATGGTGTTATGTTGGTTTCATTTCTTTCAGCCTTAGTGTCTGTATGTTTGAAATGTAAGTTGTGAATCAGCAAGATGAAGTATGAAAATAATTACATCTGGACATGGTTTAGTCAGTATGGAAGATATACTAGCTGGTATTTTTTACAGAGACTTATTGAATAAAACATGTAACTCAAGGATCAGCCATCAAGTAATAAACCTAATTACAATCCTGTTAGCTTGTCTTCCATTGTAGATTGCAGACTAGCTTGAATTATCTTTCCATGGTTTTCAGTAGAAGTCTAAAGCACACATTTATTTTTTTTTTCTGGTATCAGCTTCCTAGTGCCTATATTTAGCATGCATGTTTATCAAACTTACACCATTAACCATTTTGTTTTTGTTTTTGTTTTTTTTTAACAGAATGACATGAATTACATAGCATCCAGTGGACTCTTATTTAAAGATGGCAAAAAGCGAATTGATTACATCCTGGTTTATCGAAAGACAAACATCCAATATGACAAAAGAAACACATTTGAAAAGAACCTCAGAGCAGAAGGCTTGATGTTGGAAAAGGAGGTAAAGCCTTTTCTATTATCAGTTTCTTTTTTGGACTAATATTCTGGGATAGATACTATCAGTCATACTTTAATATATATGGTCTATGCATTTTCCCAAGTCCAAGTATAAAATAAAAACATATGTACTATTCCATTTGAATATTTATTAACTTTTTCATCTATGTATTTCTGTACATTTTAAATATTTTTCAAAGGGTTTGGCTATTTTTGCAATTTTTGAAAACTGATTATGTAATGATTATGCCCATGCAAAGTAGGAAACCCTGAGTGAGGAAAACCAAAATGTTGAAAGTGTTCGCCTAGCTGCTGAAATGCAAGTTTGATTGCTAGAAGTATGGGCACCAACCTTCACCAGCCTCTTTCTTTTGTTTATATGAATCTTTTGAAAGGACTATTTTCTTTTTCCTTCTAGTAAAACAATAAAAGGATCAAGGCATCTGGAAAAAAATAAGAACATAGAAAGGAAGAAAAACATACTTTTCATAGTTCTATGATGATAAAATTGCCACTTTTGTTATTTTAGTTGAATATTCTATGGTTTAATTTGTTTGGTGTTAAACATCTATTTTATTGATTTTAAGTATGAGTACTAGTGATTGAGTACATACACATGAGTTCAGATGTTCTTGGAGGTCAGAAGCATTGGATTCCTTGGGCCTGGAATTTCAGGCAGTTGTAAGCCATTCAACATTGTTGCGGGAACTAGACTCTAGTCCTTTGAAACAGCAGTACTCTTTCTTAATCACTGAGACATCTCTCTAGCTAAAGCTAAACAGTTTTGAAATGGGCACATGAAAAACACTATGAGATCTTAAAATAGTATTTGAGCTATATTCTCGAAATCTTTGAAAACAGTTCTCCAAAACAGCAGTATTTATAGACTGTTTTCTTTCCTAAGTGGAATTGCACCACAATTCTCTTTTTTAATAATTTTGTTTTATTTTTTTGAAATTATATCACGTCATATCATCCCTTTTCTTTCCTCCCTTCAGTCCCTCCCATTCACTCTTTGCACTATGTTAGATCCATAGCCTCTTTTTCTTTAACTGTTACACACACACACACACACACACACACACACACACACATACACACACACAAACGCACACTGTTAAAAGCATAAATGCAACCTACTCCAAACTTATAATACATACACACACACACACACACACACACACACACACATACACACACACACACGACCTTAGGGCTGACCACTTGGTATTAGACAACTAATTGGGGGCTCTTCTCTAAATCACATTTTATCACATTAGAGAAAGATAAACCCCTAATGTAAAATAAGTAAATAAACAAATGAAAATCCAAGAAACATGGAAAATCAAGGCCAGGGTCCACATTGCTACCCAAATAAATCTCATTTCCTTTTCAGAACTTCCCAAGAGCTGGTTTCCTGCTAGCTGCCTCTCAGTATGTTTTATGCACAAAAACAAATCACTGTTATATCTACAACCAACTTAGCTCTTTGACTCTGCCGAATATCACAACATACGGATCTACTCAGACATTTTTTAATTGTGTAAAAATTTAAATATTTGAACAGTTAACTTGTAATTGCAGTGTTAGAACTTGATTTTTAAAAATGCTAAGGTAAAAATGAAATATTGAGAATTTTCTAATAAGATTTAACAAAATGTTGCTTGGGACTCAGAGATATGGTTCTGAAACCCTCTGACCCCATCACTTTCATTTTTCATTCTCAAAACATGTCTTAGAATTAATTTTTTAAAGTAATACATTTTAGGGAGTACTAAATTATTATCAAGTATCTCCCTTAATAACTGAATTTATTTGTAATTATTAAAATTCTTTCCTACAAAACAGTAGATACACAATGAGTTCACAAGAAGTAAAGCTTTATTTACACACTGCCAAATGACACAGAACAGGGAAAGTGAAATTCTTTTTTTTTTTTTTTTTTTTTTTTTGGTTTTTCGAGACAGGGTTTCTCTGTGTAGCTTTGTGTCTTTCCTGGAACTCGCTTTGTAGACCAGGCTGGCCTTGAACTCACAGAGATCCACCTGCTTCTGCCTCCCAAGTGCTGGGATTAAAGGCGTGCACCACCACCACCACCACCACCACCACCACCACCGCCCGTCGCGAAATTTTTATTTTAACTTTTTATCTAATATTTTCTTATTTTTCCTGGAACTGTTAACTCAGAATATCACTACCTCTGGGAATTAGACATATCAAAGGGTACTTATTGAAAAAGAGTCCCATAGACTGCTTTATTTGTTTGATTTCTTTGTGATTTCTACTTCACAGAAATAAGAGCACATACTTCCTAACTGTACAAAGCAGTTTATACACACACAGATTACACTCCGTACTGGTAGTCTTGGTGCTCAGATGATTTATGATCACCTATGTATTCACTAAGTAATTTTACAAACACTGAGCAAGCTTCTACAGAAACCGATATTTAAAGTGGACCAAATCATTGAGTGTACTGAGTGACACTCACCTATACAGACCAGACATACACACCGATACCATGACAGACATGATCACTGCTTCTCTCTACTCTGTTGGGTCTTCTTGGCCAAAGTTCAGATGTTGTTGAGTCTTTTGCCTTATTCCTCTGAATTAATACAAAGAAAAATACTCCATGATGCATTAAAAAACAGTTATGTTCCACACTGACAGGGATGTTTCTCTATTCTTGTGGTTTCTGTTTATATCGGCACACAGCAAGATAGAGCTCTCTGAGTCCTGCTATTGCTGGACAGAGGATGCTCATTCTAGTTGCATAATTACATTTTTCTCAACTTCACTTCACTTTCTTCAGGTTTAATCCACACATTAAAGAGTTAGGAAAGCCGGGTAAGTAGGTGAATCAAGCTGACTGCCTAGATCCTTGGACCTGCTGCTTCCACCACTGGAGCCATTGTACTGTTAGTATTATTTCCTCTCTCCTCTCCAGTGCTCCCCTGTTAAAATAAATGTGTTGTTGTTGATGAAGATGGTGATGGTGGAAAATATTAGGGGAATCCATTTGTCCAGATTTCATATTACTAGTGTTAAATCTGAGGTGGATGTTTTTATATTTTCCCTTCTGTAAATGCCTCATTAAATTTGATGTAGGTAACTCTGGTTGTGTTTCCAAGAGAGGAGAAAAACCGTGGTGGGGAACAAAGGAATATGAGGATGAAAGGAGGAGACCGAATATAGAGAGAAGATTTTTAATTGTGTTAGTAGATATTAACTACACATAATAGATTTTATTATGATACTTCCATACCCGTATAATAATTCAAACAAAGCAATGTTATGTAAGGAATGTGGCTGGGTGCTATGTATAAACTGAAAGAAAATTACTTAACTGAAAAGGAGTCTCTATTAGTCAGAGTTCTCCAGGGATAAAGAACTGGAATGAATACCTATTAGAAAATGTGTTTATTAGATTGGCTTACACAGCAGATAATCCAACTATTTGCACACAGGAGAGGCTGAGGAATCCAGTAGCTACACAGTCAACAAGAGTGGGCACCTCAGCACTCACAATCTGGCTCTGAGGGTCTAGATGATAGATACCTGGAGATTCACTAGTTCTTAGTCCAGATTGGAAAAACAAAGGGTTCTAATGTCACAGAGTGGGCTCACCAGTAAGGAGCTAAGGCAGTCAGATGCACACTCCTTTCCTCAGACCTCTTATATCTGCACAGTCACTAGAAGCTGCTGCCTACTCTACAGGATGCCCCATCTATTTACTTCTCCAGAAAATATCCTCACAGACACATACAGAGAGGTGACTGTCTTAGTTTATTCCAGATCTCATAAAACTGGCAACAAAGATTAACACTCACAGAAGTCCATCATAAAAATACAGAGAAAGAATTCTACCCATAGAAAAAAGCAGTAACAAAACTTATTACTGTCTAGAAAAGAGCTAGGCTTCTTTTTTGAATGGAGTATATAGAAGGAACATTAATTATTGTAATTCTGAGAAATACAAGTAGAGATATTTGAAGGCTAGACATAAATGAAGATTATGACTTGAAGATAAGTACTCTATCTAGTCAATGACAGTATGAACCATATACTGGGAAAAGGGCAGTAGTGATAACAGAAATCAAAATAAAGAAAAGGAAAAACCCTACAGAATGATAGGAGAGGAGAACAGGCAAGTGAAATCATCAGGGATAAACTCAGGTATAACTGTATTTAACAAGGCAATTCCACGTAATTTATCTGGTAATCAAGAGAGGTTTATTTTTGAGATAACTTACAGCCAATAAGGGGTTGGTTACAGGATCCAGGAGAGATGAGGTGCCATCCAGCAGAGAACTCTAGCTTTGTCTCCCATCTAGATTCCAGGAACATGAGGTATTCAGAAGGGGGCCAGATATGTATGCACCATGAGTCTTAAGGGGCTCCCTCTCAGCCATGCCCCAGGGACAAGCCAGCCCCAGGGGCAGGTTATAGACAGGAGTGACAGTTACCTGCTATCAATCTAGGGGCAGTGTTTCAAGATCAAAGCTGGAATGGCTACCCACTACACTCAGGAGCCTTAGGGAAGATCTGGTCATGGGAAAACATACTGCAAAAAAGTTCAAGACCAGAAGGAGATCTGTTCGTTGGAGGATGTGGAAGCCTTTAGGGCAAGCAGTAAGAATGACTTCTCTGAGAAGACAGATGTACAATATGCTAGCATGTAGTAGATGATGAAGTACACTATCAAGAGCAGATAATGGAAAATAAGCACACATCATTCACCTGCTTGTCTGAGTGAGAGGTGAAAAAACCACCAGGTTGGAGTGGGTGAACACTCTAGTGAGATTGCTGTCCATATTTTCTATTCACTTTTTTACTTTTTTTTTTTAAGATAGGATGTTTAAATGATTAGGAGTAAGATTCAAGAGAAGGGGAGGGAATCATAGAGGAAGGAAATAGAAGGGAAAAAGTCATGAAAAGGAGACAAGGAAAAGAGCACTGGGGAAACAGAGAAAATGATGTAATCATTAAAATCCCCAAAATAAAATAATAAATAAAATGCCTTTAGGAAAGAGTAAAGGCAACGATTATAAAATATACAGGAAAATCACTAAATTATGCATTTGTATTGTCATTATCTATTTATTATGTGTATGTTTAGTTGTGTGTGTGTGTGTGTACCACAAATATCTGCCTCCACACATGTAGAGATCAAAGGGAAATTGCAGAAGTATGTTCTCTCCTTCTAACATGTGAGCCCAGTGAACAAACTCATTTCATCAGGCTTGGCCATGATCACCTTTACCCACTGATCCATCTCATCAGCCCCTTAACTTTTACTTTAAATTTAATTTTACAAGAATTTATCTTGCCTGTTACAGGTACTTTCACAAAATATGATCCTGATCTTGATAGTGAAAAAAGTTTTTACATTTAGCTTATTAGAATTTTATTTATTATTTATGGTTTCATGCATAAATCAACCTGCTACAATAAATAGATTACAAATAAACAAAAGCATTTTTCTAAAACAAGCATTCTAGCATTATATCATAAAACATACATACTGTTTCAACATAGTGAAGACTGTAGCAGGAATCTTAAAAGATCTTATTAATAAAATCAAACCTGAGGCCAGTTATTGGGGTGAACATTAGAAGATCAGAGAGACAGAACAAGCCACAGCTAACCTCGCCTGGCCAATTTCTCAGCTGATGTTGTTTCCTCAGACTGGAAACCGCTGTGTCCTCATATCCGAATGGCTCTCAGCTGAACTGTGCTGCTCAAAACCTAAAAGCTTAACCAGCCAAATGCTTCTGGTTTCTTGTATTCACGCCTTATATATCTTTCCTTTCTACTGTCACTCCCTGAGATTAAAGGCTGGCTTTCTGGGATAAAGGTGTGTGTCACCATGCCTGGCCATTTCCAATGTGGCCTTGAACTCACAGAGATCCAGAGGGATTTCTACCTCTGGAGTGCTAGGATTAAAGGTGTGAGTGCCACCATTTTCTAGCCTTTGTATTTAGTGGCTGTTCTGTCTCTGACCCCAGATAAGTTTATTAGGGTGCACAATATTTTGGGGGAACACAATACCACCACATTTTGAAATTCCTCGTTTTAGTCTTCTAACACTGAGTACAAATTATCACAGACTTGGCATCCTAAAAATAAAACCCATTTTGTTCACTCAGAATTTTGGAGTTGAGAATTTTGATATTAAGTGAATGAGCTGTTTGCTCAGTTTCTGTACAGAACACAAATCAGCCTAAGTCAAATTATTTCCAGAATGTCTTTGTGCCTGGACCATGGAACATTCTTTGAAGCTTTCAAGATCGTGACACATTTCAGTTCCTGAGGATTGGGTGCCCATTGCTTTGGTAAATTTCATCCCTTAGAGAGCATCCTCATTGTTTTTTTACTACATATCCACTCTGCAAAACCCACCAGCGATGTATCTTACCTGCATCCTTGTGCTATTTGCAGTCTGAATTGCCAGGAAGAGATCAGTTCCTTTTATGGAGTCATAACCCATGGAGGATAATCTGTCCTCTTTTTTTTTTTAAGACATCAAATGTGGCATGTACATAATATCTAATTGTGGAGTATCATATAACATATTCACATATCCCAGGGATATAATGATCAAGTACAGTGAAGAACAGAGATTCTGAGAGTCCTGTCCATATCACTACTATTAAAAAAATCAACACTCTGAATTCTCCTGTTAAGCAAGAGGTTTAGATGATAGAATATAACCTCAGTAAATTTTGGAATAAAATGCTTTTATAATTAAAAACTCATTGGTATGAAAATACTCATAACTCTCTGAAATATCAAATCCAGTATTTTAAGGTTAGTGATACAGAATAGTGGATGCCCTTACAGGCCTTGAGTGCCCAAGGATGTCAGTTTAGTGACCAGCACTCACCCCTCAATTTTTTTTCAGTATTATGAACATTTAAAACATTAATTAGCTTTCAACGTTTCTCTTATTGAATGTTATGTACGTTGGATTCAATTTTATTTGATAAATATTGAGTTGAAAATATTTAGCATTTTTTGTTGATAGAAGGGAAAAGAGTTTTGTGAAGATATTACAAGGCATGAATTTGCTAGCTAAAATATGGAGGTTAGAAATCTGTCCATGTTTACAAATGAATATGCACGGAGCTAAACACTGAGTCTGGCAGAAAGAACTCAAATAGTCATTAAATTTCGTGCCAGTATGAACAGTTTCTAAAAGAAAGCATCATCAACTGACAGTGTGTATTTTAGGGGACATCTTTGTGCACAGGAAGGTTATTTGTCACTAGGAAGTTTCTGTCTTGTAATACAGTTTCTATCAGCAATTTGCCTTGCTCCTGGACATGGAGGATGCCTTTAGAGACCACATACTCTTTTCTTTGTTCTGTATCCAAATCATGCAAATAACTTTGTGAAAACATGATTTCGAAGTTTCCTCTTCACCCGGGAGTAAGTGTTCTTCCCCTTGGGAATTTTGGGTGGAATAATTAGATAATAATGAGAAGTGTGAAGGTTGTGGGTGTTTTGTTCCTCTGAGAAGCCTGCTTTCAGCGGAGATGAGCAGAAGAGACCCAGATTGGCAGCTAGTGCTTCTAAAACGGAAGGTGATCTTTCCCCCTGACAGCACCATCTTGTCACCAATAGCTTCAGCTCACCTGCGACCAGCAGAGAATGAAACCAGTTGACTTTTGTGTTCTCCGATGGTGGCAAAACAAAGGAGAAAGTAAGTTGAGAAGCTATAGAAAATATGAGTTCATCCTGGTTAAAATGGTCTTTCAGTATGTATGCAGTTAAAACTAAGGCATGAAAATGAGATACATTCTAGCTGTGTGCACTTAGCCTGACATTTTACCCAGTGATGACAGTCACTGAAATGCAAAACCCCTCCTTCCAAAGCAGCCTCTTATTTTAGGTGGTTAGATTATTTCACATTAAGAGCTTGACAGCAATGAATTAAGAACCTGCAAGAGGCAAGCTGTTCTTGGTGCTATTTTGGATCCTGACATAGTGCCCCACTGCAGAAAGTCAGGATCTTTGCATTTGCTGTTTTCCTTATTTCTTGCTCAGGTGTAAGTTAGACAAAATGTAGACTCAAAATAACTTAGCTCACCAGGCATGGTGGAACCCATTTGTGGTCTCAGTTCTCTGCAAACTGTGACAGAAGGATCATGAGTTAAAGGCCAGCTGGGTCTATACAACTAGTTCCAAACAAATACAGGCTACACAGAGAGACCTTATCTGAAAAAAATCGAGCATAATAATAATAACAACAAAATAATGATAATGGTAGAAGTAAATAAAAATGAAAGTTAACTAACTCATTCATCTTTACAGTGCATGGTCAGTGAGTCTGATACAGAATTAAATGCATGGATATACATGCCATATGTCTTCACATAATAGAAGGGAAAACACTATAGGAAAGAGAGGAAATTGACTTAAGAGGCAAAGACAAGAAGTATCAGTGAGTGTGTCAGAAGTGGTGTGAATGAGACAGCAGTGGCAGATTGTCTAAGGATGGGACCATTTTTAAATAGTAGCTATGAACAAAAGTAAATCTCTTTCCCAAGCTTACACTTATACAGTTACTATTTTGTTTTTATAGTTTATATTCAATTTATATTACAAGATAAAAATATTTAGCTGTTTAACTTATGTCTTGATTCAAGTCACTGTACATCAGAGACCTTGGTGTGTTTTTTTTTTTTTTTGCTCTGTTTTGTTTTTGTTTTTG